>NC_090268.1:213140401-213450901 GCF_040414725.1 Anabrus simplex | reverse complement strand
GATTCACTCCATTTCTTCAACCGATACAACCTGCCGTACCCCGTGTTTTCAAGCCACTTGTTGCAACACATCCAACTGACTTCAACCGTCCTTCCCGATATAGTCGCAGTTTTCCCAGTTGCACAATCCTTACGGCTAGGCCATATTTACGGACTCTTACCCAAACGGAAATTTATACAAAATATAATGATGAACATATGCAATATTCCCTAACTATACATTCTTCTTATAATATTACGTTTATACATTATAAATAAACAAAATTACATGATTTTAACCTAACAAACTATATACGAAAATCTCCTAACCTAAAAACTCGGGAGTCGTACATACGTACGGTTACAATCTTCTTCGTGTGTTCAACTGAATCTGGATGGAGGGTGATTTTCCGTCTCAGTGGCGAGAGGGCATAGTCATTCCTGTCCTCAAGCCTGACAAAGATCGTAAGTATGCAGGAAGTTACAGGCCGATTTGCCTTACAAACTGCCCGTGTAAGCTCTATGAGAGGATGGTTAATCGCCGACTAGTGTGGTGTCTGGAGAAACAAGGACTCTTGTCCGAGTACCAATGTGAATCTCGAGCCGCTCGATCTACCACTGACCACTTGGTCTGCCTGGAGAGCTCTATCCAGGATGCGTTTCTCCGCAAACAGTACTTGGTAGCAGTTTTCTTTGATTTAGAAAAGGCCTACGAAACCACATGGCGATATGGTATCTTTTCAGTCCTGCATCAATGGAGATTCCGAGATAACTTGCCGGAGTTTATTGCGAATTTCTTGTCTCTTGTCTCTCCGTTTATTCGCAATACCGTGTTCAGGAAAATGGAGTACCACAGGGATCGGTCCTTAGTGTCACTCTGTTCGCGATTGCCATAAACGGTATTGTTGCTGCTGCTGGCCCAGCAGTTATACCGTCGCTATATGTGGACGATTTTGCTCTGCACTATAGCTCGCGTAATATGGCAGTCGCAGAGCGACAATTACAACAAGCTATTAGGAGGGTGGAGCAGTGGACATTAGAACATGGCTTTCGGTTTTCTGCTGCAAAGACCTCTGTTGTCCACTTTTGTCGTCACCGTACTCTTCACCCTCTTCCGGCGCTTTATTTAGGAAATGTCGTTCTTCCAGTTGTTGATACTTACCGATTTCTTGGGCTCCTTTTCGATAGTAAATTATCGTGGGAGCCACACGTACGGCAGCTAAAAGTGCGATGCACCAAGAGGCTTAATGTCTTGAAGTTTCTTAGCAGCTCTAATTGGGGAGCGGATCGCACGGCGCTCCTGGGATTCTATCGGGCACATATTTTATCCCGGTTAGACTACGGCAGTGCAGCATATGGCTGCTCAAGACCAAGCGTTCTTGCGAAGCTGAACAGTATCCACCACAGCTGGGTTAGGTTGGCGACGGGAGATTTTCGGACAAGCCCCATCGCTAGCCTGCTCGCTGAGTCGGGTGTGCCGCCTTTACACCTGAGGCGCCAGCAACTGCTACTTACGTATGCTGCAAATTTGCGTCAGATGCCACTTCATCCAAGCTATCCGTGCGTGTTCAACAATGGCTACCGTTTGTTGTACGCTGCTTGTCCTCGTGCGACGCGGCCGGTTGGGATATGCTTGGATAGCAGTTATGAATTATTTGACGTACCTTTGGTTCCTTGCTTTGTCAGACAACCAAGTGGGGTACCTCCGTGGGTTGTACGACGACCTGAAATCATCCTGGATTTGCACACTGGCCCGAAAGGAGACACGGACCCTTCGATTTATCGGAGGCTCTACCTGTCCGTTGTTGCCCGCTATCCAGGTTCAGTCATCGTTTACACGGATGGTTCAAGGACAGATACGAAGGTGGGCCGTGCGTTCGTTGTCGCAAATGATCGGTTGCTTTTTGCTTCCCGGAAACCTGTAGTGTGTACACAGCAGAGCTCTATGCTATCTGTGGAGCTCTGCGGTACGCACTGCAGAATGTGCGCCGACAGTATCTTGTGTGTACTGACTCCTTGAGCGCGCTCCAGTCTATTGATACCTGTTTCCGTCGGCACCCTCTGGTGCAGCGGATCCAGGACCTGCTGGCCGGGTGTTCAGATGCCGGCACCACAATCACGTTTGTGTGGCTCCCCAGCCACAGGGGCATAGAGGGATGCGAGTTTGCAGATCAGGCTGCCAAAGAGGCAGTTACACTGCCCCCGTTGCCTTTCAAGGTTCCAGGAAGTGATATTCGCTCTCAGCTGAGACATCTGGTCATGTCTCATTGGGAGGTGGAGTGGCAGGCCATTCCACTTCCCAATAAGCTGAGAGCGATGAAAGGAACAACGAAGGTATGTAGGACTTCTCTTCGGGCTTCGCGGAGGGAAGCCGTGGTGTTATGTCGCCTTCGGATCGGCCACGGTATCTTGACGCACTCCCATCTACTGAAAGGAGAACCCCCTCCGGTGTGTACCTGTGGCAACCATCTTACCGTGGTACACATCCTTACGGAGTGTGTGGACCTGGTCGATCTGCGCCGTAGTCTTAACCTTCCAAGTACAATCTCCCTTATCTTGCGAGATGACGAGCAGTCAGCAGACCTCGTCATCCGGTTTATGAGGGATAGTGGTCTGCTTTACCGTGTCTAGTGATGTCCTTTGTCTTCGTGTATTTGTTTCAATTGCGCTTTTATCCTATTGACTTCATTTTAGTTTGTGTTGCGTATTTTAATGTGTTATTTCAATGTCTAATGTAAATGAAGTATATATATGTATATATATGCACCACCAGGCAATGCCTTATTCCTTTTCTCCCTGTATTTTTTCTTATTTTATTAGAAATAACGCATTGCGAATTAGATCCACTGCTGTTTTAATCTCATACTCATTTTTTCATCACCATATTTTTAACTCTTGTCAGTGGATACATTTTAAAATTTTAAATATCATGTATCATTTCGTCCATCACTTTCCATTAGGGGCCGATGACCTTCGTTGTTAGACCCCTTAAAACAACAAGTATCATCATCATCAAGCATCATTGTCTAACCGGCACTACCCTCTAGGACCCCGGTAACATCCTAGCGGTGATGAGGTTAATAACCTTACCCACCAGCTGAGGAAAAAAAAGGGAGAGAGAGAGAGAGAGCCTGGTGTGAAGGTTGCTATTGTGTCCGCCCCAAATGGGTAGATTAAGCGAACATAAGAGGGAACAAGGGGGAAAGTGAAACAAGAAGTCACATTACATCAAAAAAATGCAAGGATAAAAACAACACCAGCAAACAACATGATACTAAAATTACCCAAAAGGAAGAAAATAGAGACACTTACCCAAAACATGGAGGAAAAGCGGCTTAAGGCCCATGGACACCCAAACAAAGAAATAGTTGCAGCGCTGCACCAAATGTGGTAAATGAAAACCAACTTTTAAGTGATATGAAAGAAAACTTTAATAGACATTTAAATGAGAGGTAACAATTCAAAAAATAATATCTGGAGTGGGCCTAGGTTCATCATCAAAAGGAGATTAAAGTCAGATAATAACTTGAACCAGGTTGTTTAAAAGAATGTAAATACTCGATTAACAGTAATTGAATTAACTTGCAAGAAATTAATATGATTAGTAAATAAATAGCCAACAAGGCAGCTTTAAATAAGAAAATGTAGACTTCATTTAACAAATAATAAAGGAACTAATCCGTAAATATCAACAAGGAAAAAAAACAACAGTGACCTCCATACCTCAAACAAGATAATTAAAATATTGATTTAAATGTGATCGATCACGCGTTTAAGAGAAAAACAAATACCATGCTTAGTAAACAATCCGTAGTTCCATGACCTTTAGGCCGGTTGCCTTTTAACTTTACCACAATTCGTTCCAATTTCTACCAAGGGCAATTTCCGAGGGCACACGAAAATAAAGGTAGAAGTTACACATTTCGCCCAGACAAGGAACGAGACGAAACGACAAAGAGGTTGGCCGAAATAAATCACTTTATATGAAAGAAATGCCAACGATACCAGGCAACAAAAATATTTCCATCCAAGAAGCACACACGAACCAACAACAATCCCCGTTAAAAACAAAAGCCCACAACAATTACCCAAACACACGTTGCCATAGGAACGGACAAGCAAAGCACCGTCTACAAATGAGAAGTAAACCCAACGGTTTTAAATTTAAAATAAAACAGAGATCCCAGAAACAATGCAAAAAAAGGTAAGGAGAAATAAATCCCAGAAGGCAAGGAGCCCGAAGGAAAGCTAACCCCGCTACCTTGGAAACAGCGCCTTGGTTCACACCTTATGGTACAATAAAGTGCAAAAAAAACTTTTACTTATTTTTAAGATAAACATACTAATTTTTTTCACCGTGCGAACTGCATTTTAAAATGATTAATTGCCGAAACCGTTTCCTATGGTTCACAGACGCACACGATATCCAGCACAAATTTCGAAGAGGAAGTCTTAATCCAAATATTATTATTATTATTATTATTATTATTATTATTATTATTATTATTATTACAGTTATCTTGAAGTACGCCGAAACACATAAATCTTCTTGCTTCTTCCACGAACCTGCTACGCAGGCGTAGCAGGGGGAGAGGTGATACTCCCACGTGGCGCGTCCCAGGTGGCGGATAGGGGGGTCCTAACCGGCTTGCCGGCGGACTTGAGGGAAATAAAATACCTCTCGCGGACCAAACACACACCCCCTGTGGGTGGGGGAGGCTGACGAATAATACACCCACGGTATCCCCTGCCTGTCGTGCGAGGCGACTAAAAGGGGCGACCAAGGGATGAATGAATTAGAACCATGAAACTACTCTTGATTCGTACCATCATGCGGGGAACACCATGAGTTGCATGTACTTGCGAGTAGTATCACTAACATGGTACGACATATGTTTGTGATTCGTTGCAGTTAAAAGCCTGACCTGGTGGATTCCAGTACCCGTGCGTTGTACCCATGTGGGCAACACCGCGGGTCTGGGCGTAGCCTGTGAGTTGTACCACTATATGAGCGACACCGTGGGTCTGCGTTGCCTGTGATTAGTACTCACTATGTGCGGAACACCACGGGGCCCTTGGGACCGGCACCCGTGACTAGTACCCTAGGTGAGGAAACTCATCGGTTTGCGTTGGCTGTAAGTGGCGCCATTGTGTGCGAAACACCATAGGTCTGCGTTACCTGTACGAAGTACAGTACTTGTGAGTAGTACCATCTTTTGTGGAACACCGTGAGTCTTCGCTACTTCTGATTAATACCCCAACATGACACATACCATGGTTCTATTTTCCTCGCGACATGTACCATTCTGTGGGGCCTTAGACGTGGATTTTGCACCCCCTTTAGACACCAAGCATCATTGTGCTTTATAAGTGGTTCCTTGGTCGGTAATAATGTTATTTTCGTTCTCTATTGCATCCGATCCACTGGTTTTTGTTTTTGTTTGCTTGTTTTGTGTTTTGTTGGGTTCCTGTCCATCCATCCATTCATTCTTCATGCCATATTTTATTTTTATTTTGGTCAGTGGATGCCTTTACAGTTTTTGTTCTTTCATTTTGTACCATTAGGGCCGATGACCTTTGATGTTAGGCCCCTTAAAACAACAAGCATCATCATCTTCATCTTCTTGCTTCCCCAGAATTACTTTAATCCAAAACAGTTACATACCTTTGAGTCCAGAAAAATTGAGAAGTTCAAACCTGGCCATTGTTATTGAAGACCGGCAACCACGAGGCCGTGAACTAAAGTTGTTCACCAAGGGTCCTGGAGAATTATCGTAGCAAAAACATAGTCCAATGAAGCAGTAGGAGGCCAGAAACTAATGGAATAAGGGATTATCCCTCTTAAGTTGGATTTCATGGGGGTTTCAGCACAACCACCCGCCGCATAGCGGAACACACACTTTCACGTCCATCCATGGCGGGTACAGGACGCCGACTCACCGGGAAGTAGTCGTTAGCAGTCAACAGCAGACTCGCGTCACACCACTCGCGCACGCGCAGTAGGCGCAGACACAGAACTCATAACAGCCGCGCGCGGCATGCTGTCCTCAAAAAAGTATATTGGCAAAAGCCGATTGACACAGAATTTCCAAATGGCAACACACACGCCAGTTCGAAAAGGTTATGGGGGGAGTCTCAAACTACTTAATACTGTCTCAGTTGATTCAGTATTGTGCTTTACAAGCAGTCCATTGGTCAGTAATACTATTGTTTTATGTCAGTTTCTGTTAATGTGAGGCACTGCGGGTCGGATCCACTGATTGTTTTAAATTGATATCCATCTATTCATTCTTTGTTCTCGCGTTTTGAATTCTAGTCAATGGAGGATTTTGCACTTTTAATTTGTCATTACATTTTGTCTCATTTTGTACCATTAAGGGCCGATGACCTAGATGTTAGGCCTCTTTTAACAACAAGCATCATCATCAGCATCAAACTCATATCTTATTTAAATAGACTTTCGGTTCTTGAATACAATTATCATTGCATCAAATCAGGTTTCATTGTGACAAGCAACCAGCTCCCAGTTACAGAGATTTTAATTAGATAACTTTGTGTTTTATAGGCATTTGGAGGATCTGGCACTGGCAGAGGGCTGTGATATGCAGTATTGGGTGAAGACCTTAGAAGGACTTGTGATGGGAGTGCAGTGCTTTGGTGGTGAACTCCCATTCTTTTTTCTCTCTGGTGAGTATTTCCTGCACTTCCAATGAAACTCTAATGAATACCAGACATTACAGCATTCAGTGGTGAAGTGCATGAAAGATTCTGACATAGTTGTCCATCAAATAGTTCACAGCATCTCCATTACTGGCAGCACTCGTATAGACATCACTGCCTCCAACAAGGCTGTGTCATCTACACGGCCACTGGTGTTGTGGGTGTGACGATGCCTGAATTTCCAGCTAACTGGTCGCCAGCGTTTTGGCCCAGTGTGACAATTTGGGCTCGTCAGTTGATAACTTGCATACCTACCAAAATTCGTGGCTAGTGTCTGTAGTGGAGGGGTGGTGGTATCTTTCAGAATGTGTTGGTTTCTTGTACATTGCATGGCCTACTGTACCATTGTTTTTCTTGTACACTAGCACATCAAGAAAAGGTAATTTACGTTCATTTTCTGTTTCCATTGTGAACTTGATCCTCCTGTTAATGGTTGCCAGAAAGCAGCTCTTTTTGAAATGTTATTTACTAGGGTAAATAACGTTCCACGCCCTGATAACATCTCAAGGGCATTAATGGAGCTGACAGGATCTATGAAGGAAAACAGCTATACATCAGGAGACATAGCACGAGCAGTAAAGATCAAGGAATTTAACAGTGATAGTACCTAGGTAGAAACCAGCATGACAGAAAAAACGTATTCCTTCCTCGCGTGGCAGCTATAACTGACAGAATAAGGGTGCATTCTTAAGAAGTACAATATAATTCCAGTTTTTACCACAGACCTCAAATTCCTGTTTTGACCAGTCAAAGACAAACCACCTCTTGAAACACCGTACGTCTGTGAAGTTTCGTATGGTTGTAGTCGATCATATATTGGTTTGACAAAAAGGCTTGTTAGCACCAGGGTGAAAGAACATATCAGGTCAGTTAAGAATGTCACTGTCTCATCTTCCACAGAAATTTCTATAAGCCAGTGTGTCAAAGCAGACAGTAGAGACCATCAAATCCTCTTTGATCAGGCAAGGGTCATCGCGCCTGTAAAATACACAGATCAAAAAAATTAGGGGGAACATGTTTTGTAACATCTGGTAACATTCATTTGGTAGATGGGGTTCCAATGATTGTACAGTATACCTTGAGACCTTACAGTAGCTACTGAGGATATGTCAAATCAAAGTTATACTACATCTGTAGTTACACCACATCTGCATTAAACTGTCAGGAAACTCCTCAAAACAGAGCCAGGAGCGGTGCGTCCCTGTGTCGTGAGGTATACAGACTACTGCAGTCATTTGAGCATGTTGTATGTAAACCAGCACATCCCATGAGACATCTTAACGAGGTTCAAGTCGCAAGGGCCGTCACTTTGATCCAGGAAGGATGGACTTTTCGTCGTGTTGCTGTGGATCTCAATGTCTCTCCGTCAGTTATTCAACGCTTGTGGAATCGCTACAGTGAGGCAGACCAGTTCACTGGGAGGGTTGGACAAGGTCATGGACGCATGACAACCGCACAGGATGAGCGATATCTGACCATCTGTCGTAGTTTATGATCTTCATTTCCGTGTTGACGTTTAACCAATAATGTAGAGTTTGAGGGATGTTCCACCATTCAACAGATTGCAACAATTTATTCATTTATAAGAAGACTGGTTTCAACTCCAATGGAGTCATCATCAGTCGTTGGTGAAAATTAAATTGGGGAAACTGATAACAATCATCATAATGAAAAATCCATGCACCTATAGATGGTTGCATGAAAATACATCATTGAGTTGATAGATATTGATAGATATTGCTGCGTCGTTCAGCAACTGCCAGAGAACTGCAACAAGACCTCAGGGGGGTCACTGGAGGCACGGTGTCTGACCAGTCAGTAAGGAACAGGTTAGGAGAAGTGTCCTTACGACCGAGACATCCTGTTTGAGTGCTCCGTTTAATGCAGCAACATCGTGCAGCTCACCTTCTGTTTGCCTGTATCCACGTCAACTGGCAACGTCGCCAATGGAGACCTGTTTTGTTCATAGACGAGTCCAGATTTCCCCTGACACAGCGTGATGGATGTCAGTGTGTATGGAGACGCCGTGGTGAGCAGTACATGCCAAATGTCCAGGAAGGCGACCTATTCGGACAAGGTTCCGTGATGGAAGTGGGCTGGCAGTAGTATTGATGGCCATACGGATCTTGTCGTCATCCGTGGTAATCTTACCGCTGCGGGGTACATTGAGCAGATACTGCTACAGCATGTGTTGGTTGCTGCATACGGTGTTGGCCCAGAATTCGTACTTACGCACGACAATGCCAGGGCTCCTGTAGCGCGCATCACCAGTGCTGTCTCGCGAGAACTGGACATTTAAGAGATGGAATGGCCAGCAGGGAGTCCCGACCTTAATCCCATCGAGCATGTGTGGGATAGGCTTGACAGAAGTGTTCGTGGACGTTCTGTTTCACCACAGACTCTCCAAGACCTCGAACAGGCTCTCATTGAATGGGACCTGATACTGCAACATGACCTCCGTTGACTTATACAGAGCATGTCATGTAGGTGCCAAGCTGTGATAAATGCTCGTGGAGGATATACACCATACTGAAGCTCTCTGTGATAAAAATCCACCCTGGAGGACTGTTATCACTTTGTTTTCGCCCTTGTTTGGACATTTCCGTTTGTTTTCTGAAAATGAATGTGAATCCATCAATGTTCTTTGTGTATACTTCAACGGTAAAGAATAAAGGTTTAGTTGATAATATACCTGGGTGTGAGGTATTGTTTTGTGGAGCATGGCATGCGTTCAAAAACATGTTCCCCTAATTTTTTTGAACTGTGTACTTCTGTGCTCAACTTGTGAGGAAAGCCATAGAGGTAGAGTTGTGTTCAAATAACTTCAACAGGGAAGATGGCTTCACATTATCAATTACGTGGAGACCTGAACTCCAGAAATATACGCGTAACACCACCATCGCACAGCGCGACGCACTCCAGCAGAAACTGTCTGCAGAAGGCAGTGAGTCACTAACTTCCCTCGAGCACCACAGCACGATCCCCGAGTCCAGTTAGCAGGATGCCGTGGATAATTTGGTCATGACTTGAAGAATTTCTATGCTTACTGTTGGAGACAGACCTTCATATGCTTTGCCTTGATGAAAGCCAATGAAACTTGGCAGAAAGCTTGACTTTTCTTCATTTTTTTTTTTTGTTGTTTTTTTGTTAGACTCAAGTGGCTTTAATCCAGAGATATTTATTTATTTATTTATTTATTTATTTATTTATTTATTTATTTACAGTATATTAAATAACACTTGAATGTTTTATTATTCATCCACCTATTCAATACAATACAATTTTAAAAATTAAGACATTGTCCTTATCAAAGTTGTTAACATGAAATTAATATATTATATGGTACATGTTTCGCCTATCAATAGTAGGCATCATCAGCCACATTTTTCACCTTAGGATAGATCAGGTATCTGATTGGAAATAATTTATGAATGCTGTTAAAAACTATGTCGTTTAAAATGTATTGGAGATTGTGAAACACTATTACAATATAAAATGTAGTATGCTGTTATTTGACAATATTTGCGATAATATTGGAGTCTAAAAACATGATAATTATTTGACGATTATGACATATTAAAAGATATTACAATAGAGATAAAAATCAGAAAACACATTCCATTTAGTTGTCAGATGGCGTATTGTTGAAAACTTGTGGAAAGAAAGTTGAGCAATGGTAATTGTCGTTGGTTCTTGAAGTTATAAAATATTGATTTTCATTTATTTGTTTTTAAATATTGGAGAATTTTCATATGGTCTGGTTCCTTTTGAGATAATAGTAGTTGGAGATGTTGGTGCCATAGGTTATATTGAAGTCTTGGTAGGCGTCATTAGACCATCTTCTTTAATGTGGTAAGAGTTTGTAATGGGTATGGCTCTTTGTTGTTGGGCGTATAGAGGTCAGCGTATTAGTTGGAAGGGAACGTTGTTGTAATTCGGTGGTTAGCCAAAGATATGATGAGTTCTGTATTTAAAGAGTTAATTTGAAAATTTAATGAATAACCATAGTTGGAATTAAGGAGCTGAATAGTGGAATTTAAATGAAGGGTGTTGACACTTACCCCTTCAACAGTTGAGATGTTAGCTTACGTTGAGAGTTTTAGAGTAACTGACAGTCGCCGAGCTCTTAATACATGTGTTGTATTTGTGAGGTCTTGGTGGAGAGGGTTGAGCTTGAGAAGGCATGGCTGAGGGCCCATTTGCTGCGCGTGAGGAGGAGTTGTCGGCAGTGGGAGTAGGGGAGGGAGGCGGTGTGTGTGTTGGATTGGTGGGCGTGTTTACTGATTTGGTGCTAAATATTTTGCAACACTTATTGAAATCTGTTCATAAAGAGGACTTTTGTTATCTATTACATCATTTAAGTTCTAGTCTTTGTTAAAATGTTGATCTAAGAAGATGTATTTATCGTATTCTGTCATGAGCTTACTTTTTTCAATTCTTTTTGAAATTTGTAAATCCTGATCTATTGTAGTAAATTTGTGACCTGTTTCTTTCATGTGGTTACTCATCGCAGAGAATTTATTATGTTTTTGGGCGTTATAATGTTCTGCATATCTAGTTGAAAAACAGCTGCCAGTTTGACCAACATAAGAAAAATTACATACTGAGCATTTGAGTGTATATATACCCGAGCTTGAATATTTATTATTGGTTGAATTGACTGAGTTATGATTAAAAAATAAATTTCAATTTGTATTCTGCATTGTGTAAGTGATTTTTACCTCATGTTTTCTAAAAGGATTGGTGATTTGATGGATTTTTGGGTTGGTATATGTGAATTTCGCAAATTTTGGTTTTTTGGGCTTTATTGGAGAAAGGTTTGTGGTTAATTTTAGTCTGACTTTATTAATGATTTTGTTGATCATATCTAGATTGAACCCATTGAATCTGGCTATTTCTTTTATGAAATCTAATTCTTTTTTTAGATTATTCGGTGAAAGAGGGATTTTTAATGCTCTGTATACTAAACTGTAATAAGTGGCTTGTTTATGGGAATTTGGGTGCAGAGATACGTTTTTTATAGTTATTGGAGTAAATGAAGGCTATCGGTAAATTTGGAAATCAAATTTGTTCATAACTCGTGTGATTTTGATGTCTAGAAAATTGATTGAATTGTTGTTGTTGTTTTCCTTTGTGAACTATATATTATCATCTAAATCATTTAGAAACGTTAGGATGTTGTCACTATTGTTAAGTTGTTTATCAATAATTACTAATGTGTCGTCGACATAACGGAGCCATAAACTGAGTCCGTTAATGTTTTTTACTATTTTATTGTGTTCTAGATTGTCCATGTAGATGTCCGCTAAAATGCCGGAGATTGGGTCTCCCATAGCTAAGCTTCCCCTGTGGGTGGGGGCGGTAGAATAACACCCACGGTATCCCCTGCCTGTCGTAAGAGGCGACTAAAAGGGGCCCCAGGGGCTCTGAACTTTGGAGCGTGGGTTGGCGACCACGGGGCCCTTAGCTGAGTCCTGGCATTGCTTCCACTTACTTGTGCCAGGCTCCTCACTTTCACCTATCCTATCCGACCTCCCTTGGTCAACTCTTGTTCTTTTCCGACCCCGACGCTATTAGGTTTGCAAGGGCTAGGGAGTCTTTCATTTTCACGCCCTTTGTGGCCCTTGTCTTCCTTTGGCCGATACCTTCATTCTTCGAAGTGTCGGACCCCTTCCATTTTTCCCTCTGATTAGTGTTATATAGAGGATGGTTGCCTAGTTGTACTTCCTCTTAAAACAGTAATCACCACCACCACCACCACCACCACCATAGCTAAGCCTTCTTGCTTATATATTTTGTTGTTGAAAGTAAAGTAATTATTGTGTAACATTACGCCATCTGACAACTAAATGGAATGTGTTTTCTGATTTTTATCTCTATTGTAATATCTTTTAATATGTCATAATCGTCAAATAATTATCATGTTTTTAGACTCCAATATTATCACAAATATTGTCAAATAACAGCATACTACATTTTATATTGTAATAGTGTTTAACAACCTCCAATACATTTTAAACAACATAGTTTTTAACAGCATTCATAAATTATTTTCAATCAGGTACCTAATTTATCCTAAGGTGAAAAATGTGGCTGATGATGCCTACTATTGATAGGCGAAACATGTACCATATAATATATATTAATTTCATGTTAACAACTTTAATAAGGACAATGTCCTAATTTTTAAAACTGTATTGTATTGAATAGGTGGCTAAATAATAAAACATTCAAGTGTTATTTAATACACCACGAACCTACTACGATGGCGTAGCAGGGGGAGAGGTGATACTCCCACGTGGCGCGTCCCAGGTGGCGGATAGGGGGGTCCTAACCGGCTTGCCGGCGGGCTTGAGGGAAATAAAATACCTCTCGCGGACCAAACACACTACCCCCTGCGGGTGGGGGACACACATGCAGAATACACCCGCGGTATCCCCTGCCTGTCGTAAGAGGCGACAAAAAGGGGCGACCTTGGCGCGGACATGGATTGCGGTTTGGTATAATGTGATGGACCTCCTGTGGATGGGAGAGGCTGAATACATCCATAGGTAATCCCTGCCTGTCGTAGAAGGCGATATAAAGGGTCATGTGGCCATGGTCCCCTCTTTATTTTTTTATTATTTTTCCGAGGGTCAGATGTAGACCATTAAAAATTTGATGTGCGTGCTGCCCGGCGATGGAGCTCCTATGTGTGCGACTGCGCTCGAAAGCCCGTGCCAGCAACCACCCAGGACGCGGCGGGTGGGAGTATCATGTACCCGGGCAGTGGTATCCGCCTGACAACGCAGGTCCCCGCACAGCCGAATGCCAGAAGGACATATTCTTATTAATTATTTTTATTTATTTTTCTATATTTAGTGCTCTGTACACGCTATGGGGTACATGCTATTGCGGGTGACTGGTGGAAGGGAGTCTTAGTGCTCATTGCCTCAGTCATCCCGTATTAGGCATCGTCCAACATCGGACCCCGGGCAGTACCTGCTATGACCAGGTGGGTATTGCCTTGGCTGCTTGGTTCAGCTACAGAGACCCCTGATCGGAGTGGGTGGCATTCGGGGAGGATGCTATCGGGCATGGCTTCCAAACGAAGTCTGCTCTCTCAAGGTGGTCGCCCACCTAAGTCTTTAACTTTTGCTTCCCTGAGAGGTTCAACTCCCTGGGAACATGCGCAGCGTGAAGGAATGGGATCCAGCTTCCCTAGGTTTCTGGTCGCTACCAGAACCGATGGGCAGGATTTTAAGCTGGTGAAGTCGATCCTGTTTAGTAGACACATCGAAGGCGTCTATGGCGAACTGGAGGAACTGAAGAAAATGCGCAACGGTAGTTTGCTTCTAAAGACTCGTACAGCACTGCAGGCTGATCAGTTGCTTAAGTGCGAGCACTTTGGCGAAATCCCCGTCAAAGTGGAGGAGCATAAATCCTTGAACCTGGTTCGCGGAGTCATCTTTCACCGCGACCTTATTTTGAACACTGACGACGAGTTGATGGAAGACATGAAGAACCGTGGCGTGACACACGTCCGGCGCATTACGCGCAAGGTCAACGGTGAAGACGTTGCCACTGGTGCCTTCATTGTCTCTTTCAAGTTGTCAGTGTTACCAGAGAAAGTCAAGGTAACAACTTATCGTTGCGATGTGAGGCCGTACATCCCGCCTCCTATGCGATGCTATCAATGTCAGCGCTTCGGACATATGGTATCTCGCTGTTCGAATCAGGCTGTATGTGGTACATGTGGACGAGTAGCTCACGGCGCGGAGGAGTGCACAACTCCATACAAGTGCACTAACTGCTCCGGTTTTCATTCTCCTCGGGATCGGAACTGTCCGACATACCTGAGTGAGAAGAAGATCCAGGAGATCAAGACCCTGGATGGTCTTTCCTACCAGGAAGCGCGCCGTAAGTTTAATTCTACGAATACACCTGCCCGTACACTCGACTATAGGTTGATAGCTCGGAGCCTTCCAGGTTCGTCATTCACAACCTCGACACCTGTCCAGACCGCTGCGCCCAAGGCGACTGTTGCTGCTCCCAGCAACGTCGCGAATAGTCAAAGCTCGAAGGGGGGGACCACCCCACCTTCGACCAACCAGAAGTCTGTGCCGGCTGGCAGTTCCCGGCCGGCACAGCAAGGGGGGAAGACTAAGTCACCCCCCCCTAGGAGGTCGACGAAAGTCGTGCCCCAGCCGGCGGAGGCGGCATCGTCGACCAGGGCTGGGAAACCATCTCCCAGCCCGTCTAAACTCGAAAAAAAGAAGGGGAAGAAGAGCGCCCGTCCTGAGCGCTCTCGGCCTTCCCCTGCGAAGGAGAAGTCATGCCCCCCATCTGGGGGATATGAGTCTGCGCCAGGAGGCACTCCTGCTGCAAAACCGGCGCGCTCTCCTCGTAGGGGACCCCCTCGCGCCAGAAAAGCGTCGAAGTTCTGGGCGACACCCCTGCCATCTTTCGATGACGGAATGGATGTCGCACTGTCCTCTACATCTACGGATGTAGAACTAGATAGTGTTTAGGCTTATGAGCATTTTTTCGCTCATAACCTAACACTCCTTTTATAGTCCACACTATGGCACTGTTACAGTGGAATTGTAACGGTTATGACAGGCATCTTGCTGAGTTACATCAGCTTATTAGTGAGTACGCAGCGAGTATAGTCTGTCTTCAGGAGACCAATTTCAGACCTGGTCATCATACGGTCTTGAGGCATTTCAAACTATACTCGACAGAACGATACTATGCTCACCGGGCTTCCGGAGGCGTTGGCATTTTTGTACGTTCTGATAGCTACAGCGAAGAAGTCACATTAAGAACCCCTCTTGAGGCTGTAGCTGTTCGCGTCTCGCTGCCTGTCATAGCAACAGTGTGTAATGTTTATCTTCCACCTGGCCAGCATCTGAACATCAATGATGTAGCTGATCTTATAGATCAGCTTCCACCACCCTTCCTCTTATTGGGCGGTTTCAACGCCCATCACCCCATATGGGGCTCTGAGACACCTTGCCCCCGAGGAAGAGAGCTAGGAACACTTCTAACAGATCTGGATTTATGTATTTTGAACACAGGGGAACCAACTCACTTTAGTGTACGTTACGGCACATACTCTCGCATAGACGTAAGTCTATGCAGCCGAACGTTGGTTCCACTGTTTCGGTGGAAGGCACACGATGATCTCTGTGACAGTGACCATTTCCCCATCATTCTTACTTTGTTGAAACATAAACCCGTCGAGGCTCCCCCTCGATGGATTCTTAAACATGCTGATTGGCCAAAGTACACATCACTAGCTGTCTTTCACGATGATGTCAGGCGGACCGTCGGCGAGGAAATAACTTACGTCACCCAAGTTATTCTTGCTGCTGCTGAGGAGTCCATTCCGTTTTTCTCGGGGGCTCCTCGCCGAAAACTCGTTCCTTGGTGGAGCGATGAAATAGCAGCAGCCATCAAAGAACGCCGTCGCGCTCATAAACGTTACCGTCGACAGCCTACTGTGGCCAACTTGGTAACATTTAAGAAACTCCGCGCTATGGCGCGAGTTCTTATTCGACAAAGTAAGAAGGCTTCATGGGAGAGATATGTGTCGTCCATGACGTCACATACTCCATCATCTCAAGTGTGGACGAAACTTCGACGAATTTCGGGTATTCAAGGATCATCTGCTGTACCGGGAATTTCCATTGCAGGCAGTGTCGCCACTGATCCCCTCGCGATTGCTAATCATCTCGCTAGTCATTTCGCGGATGTCTCTGGCTCCGGGAATTACAATCCTGATTTCCTCCCTCTGAAGCGGGAGGCAGAACGTCATCACCTTAGTTTTGCCACCCATGCTTCAGAGGACTACAACGTGCCCTTTACGGAGTGGGAACTCCGCAGCGCCTTAGCGCTTTGCAAGGACACGTCTCCTGGACCGGACAACATCCATAACCAGATGTTGAAACACCTTAGTGATGATAGTTTACTATATCTCCTTCGTGTGTTCAACCGAATCTGGACAGAGGGTGATTTTCCGTCTCAGTGGCGAGAGGGCATAGTCATCCCTGTCCTCAAGCCTGACAAAGATCCTAAGTATGCAGGAAGTTACAGACCGATTTGCCTTACAAATTGCCTGTGTAAGCTATTTGAGAGGATGGTAAATCGCAGATTCGTGTGGTGTCTGGAGAAACAAGGACTTTTGTCCGAGTACCAATGTGGATTTCGAGCCGCTCGATCCACCACAGACCACTTGGTACGCCTGGTGAGCTCTATCCAGGATGCGTTTCTCCGCAAACAGCACTTGGTAGCTGTCTTCTTTGACTTGGAGAAGGCCTACGACACCACCTGGCGATATGGCATCCTTTCAGTCCTGCATCAATGGAGATTCCGAGGTAACTTGCCGGTATTTATTGCGAATTTTTTGTCCCGTCGTCTATTCCGTGTCCGAGTAGGGAGGACATATTCGCAATACCACGTTCAAGAAAACGGAGTCCCACAGGGATCGGTTCTTAGTGTCACTCTGTTCGCGATTGCCATAAACGGTATTGTCGCTGCTGCTGGTCCAGCCATAATACCGTCCCTATATGTGGATGATTTTGCTCTGCACTATAGCTCGTGCAGTATGGCAGTCGCAGAGCGACAGTTACAGCAAGCTATTAGGAGGGTGGAGAAGTGGACCTTAGAACATGGCTTTCGGTTTTCTGCCGCAAAGACCTCCGTTGTCCACTTTTGTCGTCAACGTACTCTTCACCCTCATCCTGAGCTTTATCTAGGTAATGTCGTTCTTCCAGTTGTTGACACCTACCGATTTCTTGGGCTCCTTTTTGACAGTAAATTATCGTGGGAGCCACACGTGCGGGAGCTAAAAGTGGAATGCACCAAGAGGCTTAACCTCTTGAAGTTTCTTAGCAGCACTAATTGGGGGGCTGACCGCGTGGTGCTCCTGCGATTCTATCGGGCACACATTTTATCCCGGTTAGACTACGGCAGTGCAGCATATGGCTCCGCAAGACGGAGCGTTCTTGCGAAGCTGAGCAGTATCCACCACAGCGGGGTTAGGTTGGCGACGGGAGCTTTTCGTACTAGCCCCATCGCTAGCCTGCTCGCTGAGTCTGGTGTGCCGCCTCTACACCTGAGGCGCCAGCAACTACTACTTACATATGCTGCAAATTTGCGACAGATGCCACTTCATCCGAGCTATCCCTGCGTGTTCAACAATGGCAACCGCTTGTTGTACGTTGCTCATCCACGTGCAACGCGGCCGGTTGGGATACGCTTGGATAGCAGTTATGAATTGTTTGACGTACCTTCGATTCCTTGCCTTGTCAGACAACCAAGTGGGGTACCTCCGTGGGTTGTGCGACGACCTGAAATCATCCTGGATTTGCACACTGGCCCGAAAGGAGACACGGACCCTTCGATTTATCGGAGGATCTACCTGTCCGTTGTTGGCCGCTATCCAGGTTCAGTCGTCGTTTACACGGATGGTTCAAGGACAGATACGAAGGTGGGCTGTGCGTTCGTTGTCGACAATGATCGGTTTCTTTTTGCTCTCCCGGACACCTGTAGTGTGTACACGGCAGAGCTCTATGCTATCTGTGAGGCTCTGCGGTACGCACTAGACAATGAGCGCCGACACTTTCTTGTGTGTACTGACTCCTTGAGTTCGCTTCAGTCTATTGATACCTGTTTCCCTCGACACCCTCTGGTGCAGCGGATCCAGGACCGGCTGGCCGGGTGTTCGGATGCCGGCACCAGAATTACGTTTGTGTGGCTCCCCAGCCACATGGACATAGAGGGAAGCGAGTTAGCAGATGAGGCTGCCAAGGAGGCAGTTACACTGCCCCCGTTGCCTTTCCAGGTTCCAGCAAGTGATATTCGCTCTCAGCTGAGACATCTGGTTATGTCTCATTGGGAGATGGAGTGGCAGGCCATCCCACTTCCCAATAAGCTGAGAGCGATAAAAGGAACAACGAAGGTATGGAGGACTTCCCTTCGGGCTTCGCGGAGGGAAGCCGTGGTATTATGTCGCCTTCGGATCGGCCACGGTATCTTGACGCACTCCCATCTACTGAAAGGAGAACCCCCTCCGGTGTGTACCTGTGGCGACCATCTTACCGTGGTACACATCCTTACGGAGTGCGTGGACCTGGTCGATCTGCGCCGTAGTATTAACCTTCCGAGTACTATCTCCCTTATCTTGCGCGATGTCGAGCAGTCAGCAGACCTCGTCATCCTCTTTATGAGGGATAGCGGTCTGTTTTATCGTGTGTGATGATGTCCTTTGTCCTAGTGTTGTTTATGTCAGTTGCGCTTTTATTTCATTGACTTCATTTTAGTTTGTGTTGCGCATTTTAATGTGTTATTTGAACGTCTAACGTAAATTATGTGTTAATATCTGTATGACTGGGATATGCCTTATTCCTTCAATTTCCTGTACTTTCTCTTATTTTAATAGAACATAAGGCATTGCGTATTAGATCCACTGACTGTTTTAATCTCACCCTCATTTTTCTTCATCACCATTCTTTTATAACTCTAGTCAGTGGATACTTTTTAAAATTTTAAGTTCATGTCTCATGTCATTCATTTCATTCCATTAGGGGCCGATGACCTTCGATGTTAGGCCCCTTAAAACAACAAGCATCATCATCATTATTTAATACAAATGTTTTCAATATGGACTCAAAAATGAATTTTATCACATGTAATATTATTTATTTATTTATTTATTTATTTATTTATTTATTTATTTATTTATTTATTTATTTATTTATTTATTTATTTATTCAGTTAGTTACTAGCTGTTACCTACGGCTTTGCTCGCAAGGATTTCGTAATTTGGTCAAATTAATCATTCTCCGCTACTACACTAAGACATCTGAAAATTCCTAAAGTATAAAAACTCACTGAAAAATTACGTTTCATTGACCGCAGAACCTCTTTGTAAACCACGTTTGTGGTACTGGCTATTTTGGGGCTAAGACAACCAACTTACTGGCAGAGCTATCTCTGGAACATTCAAAATGGAAATCTACATGTGAGAAACAGTCCTCTTTCAAGTCCCAAAAAAAAAAAACATGTTTCTATATTTTTAAAGGACATTCCAAATACGTACTTCCACGTCTGTAAGATCTTAGTTTTCACTCCCCACCTTAAGTGGATTTTCTGAAAACAAAAATATATTTCTGTACTTTTAAAGGAGAATCCAAATACCAATTTTCATGACCATGTTAGGTTTTTGAGATATATGTATCCTCATAAAAATAAAAATAATTCAACCACATTTTTGGTCCTTTTCACCCCCTTAAATGGATTTTCCAAAAACAAAAAAATGTTTCTTTATTTTTAAAGGAGATTCCAAATACTAATAACATATTCAGTTTGAGATATAAGTATCCCAATTAAAGGATTCAACCCCATTTTCAGTCCTCCTCACCCCGTTAAGTGAATTTTCCTAAAACAAATACGTGTTTCTTTATTTTTAAAGGAGATTCAAAATACCAGCTTACCAGTACGTTTGAACGTTAAGTTTATGAGATATACTCATTTTAAATATTCACCTGCTTTTTCACTTCTTTTCACCCCCTTAAGTATATTTTCTGAAAACAAAAAAATACCTGTTTCTTTATTTTTAAAGGAGATTCCAAATACCAATTTTCACTTCTTTAGACTGTTCAACATATGAATAATAACACAGGAAAGGTTTCCACCTATTCAATACTAATATGTATTTACAATATTTTAAATTACATGGAACTAGTTTCGACCCACCTAGGGGTCATCATCAGCCGTATTAACGCATAAACTACTCTTGTCGAATCCTAAAACATGTTATTTTAACGGTAAGAATCTTATGGATTTATAATTTATAAAGTGAAGTATGGTAAATACATATTAGTATTGAATAGGTGGAAACCTTTACTGTGTTATTATTCATATGTTATTCTCAGTTCAATACGGACCAACAACATGAAATTCATAACCCTTAAACTGTTCAGTTTTAGAGATATAGATACACTAATTTTTAAAATTTTGCCTCTTTGCACCCCCTTAGCAACTGAATATCCAAGAATCCTTCCTTACTGAGCACCTACCCTATAATATAAAAATGTGTTCCCAAAATTTCATTTCTTTATGTTCAGTAGTTTTGGCTCAGCGATGATGAATGTCAGTCAGGACGCTATTTTATATATGTTGTACCAGGAAATAAGGCATGAGTGTTTGTCAAAGGGAGTGTACGGTTCTTCTGGAGTGGTACAGAGGGAGAGGTATGCAAAATGAGAGTAAATTTAAAAAAAACATTTATTCCCTTCATTGAGCATGAATGGTTGATTCCCTATCATTTCTCTTGATAATAGATTTACAAAAAAAATGGCTAGCTTCCGTTGAAATGATTGAAAGTAAAGAATGTTTATTGTACAAATAGGCTTGTTAAAAATAACAAACCTTTCTCCAAGTCCTTAGAGTTTTCTGTTAAATTAAAATAAACTATTTCTTAAGGCAACGAATTCTTCCGATAAAGTCTTTCTTGAAATTAGTTCATATTAAGTGAACAGAAATTATTAAATTAAATATTTTACCACTTGTAATGTGAATTCTGTTTAGAGTTTTGTAGCACTTGAGACACAAATTTTTGCCTACAGTTTATCTAAATGTTTAACACTGAAATTTGCAAAACTTGTGAAATAGTAAATAAAGTTTGTCTTGTAAGTATTTAATCCTGTTTTTTTTAAACAATTGTGTTAGACCAGAACGACTTCCAGTTAAAGTTTATAGTGTTTGTAGAACTGCCCATTCCAAAATCACTCACTCTACCATTCCACAAATGGAAAGTTAGTCTAGTGGAACCACAAAGTTAAAAAAAAAAAAAAAAAAAAAAAAAAAAAAAAGCACTTATATCACCTGTATTACTGGAACATTTGACTGGACTGGAGAACATGTAGTTCAGCGAACCGCACGTCAAATCCCCCTGTAGTTGGATGTCGTGATGTCCGCCATGGTAAAAGTTTGGTTCCATCATTGAACCAAGGTCCGATGTCCCACATCGAACCAAGTCTTCTCTTCCCTCGTTGACAGATGTAGATGATTGTGATAGGCACTCATCAGAATTTATCGTATTCAAATGTAGTTGTAGAACAAGAAAACGTTCGACTGACTATCATTAACTTTAAGAGTATCCTCTTTAACATAGCACATTATTTGGTAAAATGCACACAAGTGAGTTATTTCAATCACTGGCAGCATATTTCAAGACTTTGTACTGGAAATCATAGTCCATTACACGCCTAATTCTATCCTCCGTAATTAATGTCACTCTGATATCACAGTTTTTTAAAAGCACAATTCTATTACTCGTAATTAATATTACTTGGATATCACAGTCTATCTATAGCGCAGTTCAATTATCTGTAAATCATATCACTCGGAGATTACAGTTTATTAAAAGCATAGTTTATTATGAATAATTATAAGTGTCGTTACTTGGGAACGAAGTTTTCTTCCACTGATAAAAATCAAATTTGAAAGTAATGGCACTAGAAAAGAGTTTGCTAACAAAATCATATTTCACAAATGCTGTTGCAGAAATTAAGTCTGATCGTAAAGCTCATTTCACATAATTTTATTAAGTGTTTGCACGCAATGATAAAGTCTACTCATGAAGACAAAGTGTAAGTCTCATAATATTTATAAGTACAGGTAGACCTCATTATACGCAATAGTTATGTTCCGCGGAATTGCCGCGCATAGCGAATTCGCGTAAATCGAGAGCCATTTTATATGTAAAATATAGGGTAGGTTTCTGTTTACTCGCATATTAAGTTTAAAATAGCTGAGACTCTTACTATTTTCACACAAAAAATAGCCAGTATGTTTCTGAAACGCATTTTAATGCAAATTTTATACAAACTTATATTTTTAACACTGAAACACAATAATAAACTAAATTCTGCATACAAGCTCTTGGATTTAGCTTCAATAGCATCTCTATAGAGAGGCATGTGTTGGTTGGGGTTGGTTGTGATGCTCAATCCAATCCATTATTTCCATCGCTTCCGAGCGAGATTTGGTCACTGTAATCCACTTAAGTTAATAGAAGATTGAGCAGTTTTTCGAATTGATTTCGCATTGTCATGAATAGTTCTCACAGTGGATTCAGTAAGTCCCAAAGCACGCTGAATATCAACAATACGCTGACCTTTCTCATAGCGATCCAACACTTTTAACTTTGTTTCTAATGAATACAACTTTGGTACATGTTTCTTTCCTTCGACAGGTACACTTTATTTCCTTTTACCCGGCGTTTTAAAATAGGAAACCTGTCAAGTGCAACTTCATAGCTTTACTGACCGAAACTGACGATTCACGTCTCGTCAAATACAACAGAACATGCGCTTGCTCCGTTTAACCTTGACGCGCGACGTAGTCTGTACCCGCCTTAAGGCATTACAGCTTCCATGTACTGTTAACAGCTGGCAGCACTAGACTTAATACCAAAATTGCGTATATGCAAAATCGCGGATAACGAATCCGCGTATAACGGTGTTTACTTGTATTAACACATGACAATAAAGTTCATTCGTGAATACAACTGTTTGAGAAGTTCAGAGTTTGAACGTGAAAGAAAATAAAATGCAATTCAATGTTTCACACTTGTCACGAATGTATCACAATTATACACAGTCTGGTTGCGGAACAGTCTATTTCAGAGGGCTAAGTAGTTTGTAATTCTCTAAGAAATGTTCTCAATTCACGCGCGATTGTTTGTGCACCGGGAGGTACACCTCAACTCCGCTCATTTAAAAGAAGCGCCTTAAGGAACTCTATCTATCAAATAAAATGTGAAACAACTACGGCATGAAGTTGGGACAATGACCAGAAGATGTCACCATTGAATTATTGAGTAATGTGACATTTTGAAGTTGCCTAAACCGACTGGATTTATTTGTTTTATTTTAGTTTACGTCAAGAAGTTTGAACTTTTCTCCATAGATGTCCTTACAAAAAAAACTGAGGTCACACACTCCGGTGTAAGATGGAAGAATTAGTGATTTAAAGAAGTTTTGTGTTTATAGGTTTTCATAACTAAACCAGCTTTCATTTATTTTGATATTTCAGGGTTTGCAACACTTCCTTCTTTTCCCGCCAGCTTTTGAATCTGGCCAATAACAATTTTCTGTAATTATTTTTCAGCCAATCACTGGCTCCGTGTAACTTTTAAAACTATTCAATAAAAATGAGAGGGCGTGTCCAGATTTAGTCCCAGAACCCTCTCAAATCATCCCCTCGGGTATATAAGCTGCAGCTTTTCCAGCTACCTTGTTTTATTGATCGTCATCTTTCTGAGTGTATGTGTTCTCTTCACCAGGCAGTTCAACAGCCAAGGTAATGACCACCAGTCTTATTTTTCTACAGCTACCTCCACAGACTTACACGAGGGGAAGGTTCTAATTTCTAACTATGTAACCTCCAGTTTTCTAAAATGTAAAACTTCTTTTCGCTAATGTAAAATTTCATAAAGACCTTAATTGTAAATCGGGGATAGAGAGTTCCCCTTCAATTTATCTTGAGGTGGCTACGATTTTGTAACTGTTTCTCTTTTCTGTCACCACGAATCTACTACGCTGGCGTAGCAGGGGGAGAGGTGATACTCCCACGTGGCGCGTCCCAGTTGGCGGATAGGGGGCTCCTAACCGGCTTGCCGGCGGACTTGAAGGAAATAAAATGCCTCTCACGGACCAAACACACACCCCCTGTGAGTGGGGGAGGCAGACGAATAATACACCCACGGTATCCCCTGCCTGTTGTGAGAGGCGACCAAAAGGGGCGACCAAGGGATGATTGGATTAGAAGCATGAAATTACTTGTGATTAGTACCACCACGCGGGGAACACCATGGGTCGTTATTACTTACGCGTAGTACCACTATGTTAGGTACCAGATAGGTTTGTGATTAGTAGCAATCAGGAGCACCGTGCGGTCAGGCTTTTACGGTACCTGTGATTATTAGCACTATATGAGCGACACCAGGGTCCTGGCTTGCCTATGATTAGTACCCACTACATAAGGAACACCACGGGATAGTACGAGTCCGTGTGGTTAATACACGTATGTGACGAAAACCATAGGTTTGCGTTGCTTGTAAATGGCGCCGTTATGTGTGAAACACCATAGGTCTGTATTCCCTGTGCGAATTTCATTACCTGTTAGTAGTACCATAATGTGTGGAATACCGCGAGTCTACGATACTGTTGATTAGTACCGCACCATGTCAAATACCATGGTTCTACTTTCCAAGCGATAAATACCATTACGACCTATAATTTGGCCCCCATTAGCTTGCAAGCATCAACGATTTAGTATTGAGCTATAGAAACAGCCCCTTGGTCAGTATTACTAATGTTTTCCGTCAGTTTCTGAGACTGAGGCATTGCGGGTCGTCTCCACTGATTGTTTTAACTTCATATCCATCCGTTCATTTTTTCGTCCTCACGTTTTGAATTCTGGTCATTGGAGGATTTTGTGTGTATTTTTATTTTGACATTGCATTTTGTCTCATTTCCTACCATTAGGGGCCAGTGACCTTCATGTTAGGCCCCTTAAAACAACAAGCATCATCATCATCATCATCATCATCATCATCATCATCAAGAGGCGACTAAAAGGGGTGACCAAGGGATGATTGAATTAGGACCATGAAACTACTTTTGATTCGTACCATCATGCGGGGAACACTATGGGTTGCCTGTACTTGTGAGTAGTACCACTACATTAGGTACGAAATAGGTTTGTGATTAGTAGCAGCAAGAGGGGGTTCCCCTGTTGGTTTCGAGTACCCGTGCGTCGTACCCATGTGAGCAACACCGCAGGTCTGGGCGTTGCCTGTGAGTTGTACCACTATATGAGCGACACCGTGAGTCTGCATTGCCTGTGATTAGTACCCACTATGTGAGGAACACCACAGGATAGTGCGAGTCCCTGTGGTTAGTACATCTAGGTGAGGAACCTCATCGGTTTGCGTTGGCTATGAGTGGTGCCATTGTGTGAGAAACACCATAGGTTTGCGTTACCTATACGAAGTACAATACTTGTGAGTAGTACCATCTTGTGTGGAACACCATGAGTCTTTGGTACTTTTGATTAGTACCCCAACATGACAAATACCACGGTTCTACTTTACTCGTGACATGTACCATTCTGAGGGGCCTTAGACCCGGTTTTTGGACCCCTTTAGACATCAAGCACCCTCGATTCAGGACTGTGCTTTTTAAGTGGTCCCTTGGTCAGTAATAGTGTTATTTATGACCTTTTTTGAGTCTGATCCACTGTTTTTTGTTTGGTTGTTTCTTGTTTTTGTTTGGAGGGGGGTGTTCATGTCCATCCATTCATTTTTCATGAATTTTTTTATTTTGGTCAGTGGATTTTTTGGAACCTTTTGTTGTCATTTCATTTCGTACCATTTTTAGGCCCCTTTAAACAACAAGCATCATCATCATCATCATCATCATCATCATCATCATCATCATCATCATCTTTTCTGTCAAAAGCTCAATTAGGGTTTTATACTTAATTTTCTAGGAGTGCAAGTTGACGCCTCCATACATCTTGTGTTTGGGCCAATAGTTTAACCTGTTCTTTTTTTCCACGAAGGCTCAGTAGGTTGGGTAATAGATACCCTTGTGTATAAATTGTAAGTTGGGCCTAGAGGGGCCAGAAATTTGTAAGATTTTTGGTGTAATGTTGTCTTGAGTGGGCTGTAAGAAATTGGGAGCGCAGTCTCCTTGGTTAAAGTTGGGGAGCATGTAAGCTTTTTTCTGTGATTGCTAATTTTACTGTAATATTGAGGGGTGCCTTTGGAAGGCCGTATCTGTAACTGTTGGAGCGAAGTGCTCTTGAATTGGGAGATTCTCCCCTCATCCAACTAAACGCAACATTTGCGATGTTGTAAACTTGTAAATTTGAAGTTGGAAGCTCAGTACTTGTAAATTCCAAACTACTATTTGTACCTGTAACATTTGTGTTTCAGCTAGTGAAAAGTTTGTTAAGTTTGTGATTTGAAAAGAACTATAACCTTCATTCTTAAAGTTTTAAGTTAATTTTTGATATAGTAGATGGACCCGTTCAGCCCGCACCTTCCTTCACCCCTCTGTGATCCACAAAAACACGGTAACAGTTTGTATTAAAAGCTTTAAGTAGCTTCTATTCAAGTACTGTCACTTGTTTAATTACTAACGTCTTAAACTGTGATTAGAAACAAAAAGTTAATAACTACAACCATCACAAGTCACTGTGATATTAAATCGAAAAGTTTCTAAGTGTTGTAGCATTCACTGAATTTACAAGTCCGTTTGAAGATTCTCGAGTAAAGTACTGAGTTTGATCGTCGTGTATAAATCCCCTCTCACCAGCCTGCATAAGCTACGGCTGTGAGTGCTGAACTTGAACTGGTGACCCTGTCAAAACTGCTCTCTTTTATATGTCAGGAATAAATTGGGCCACAACTCTCAATAATTGATTTTAAAAGTTTATTAAAAACTTACTGTCTCAAGTCAACTGAACACTCAACAACACATTGCACAATCATTGGCACAAAAAGACAAAAGGATCAAAGTTTCAGTCATAGAGTAATAATGAATTTAGTGCGGTTCCGGTGTGAGAAGTTTGGAGACACAATCTCTGGATAAAACAATTGAATAATTAAAAAAAACACTACCATAGATATGAAAATTACTACAGACACTATGTACAATTTTCTCATCATGTCAAATTGTTAACAGTATGTACAGAAGAAAAATTATTAATTCCAATACTTCCCCTTGTCATAAAAATTTGACCACAAACACAAATAAAACTAATAAGCAACACACGTACATAAAACATGCATATTACTTATGCCAGGCTCCTCACGTTCTTTTATCCTGTCCGACCTCCCGTGGTCAACTCTTGTTCTTTTCTGACCCCGATGGTATTAGAGCATTCAAGGCCTAGGGAGTCTTTCATTTTCATGCCCTTCGTGGCCCTTGCCTTTCTTCGTCCGTTACTTCATCTTTCGTAGTGACGGATCCCTTCTTTCTTCTTTTTTTTCTCTCTCTCTTTACCCCCTGTGGGTGGGGGACGCAGGCGAATAATCCACACATGGTATCCTCTGCCTCTCGTGAGAGGCGACTAAAAGGGGCGACCAAGGGATGATTGAATTAGAACCATGAAACTACTTTTGATAGCTCCTTCTCCATTGCTGATTTCCATTTTTCACATTCAGGACCAGTCAAACTTCCTTGGCAGTCTTCGGTAAACTGTCAGTTACAGCAGACACAACATGCAAATTACATCCAATGCAATCCACATACTCTCGACTGTTTCTGATTCTCTGTGACCTACATAGTTCAGGAATTATGGGTTCTTCCTGCACTTCAGTATTGATGTTATTCATACTGATTTCAGGACCTCTATCTGGCTCATCTGTTACTACTTGCTCATCAATACTGTGCACCAAGTCAGATTCATTATCAGAGTTAAATTTAAATCTACGACCAATGGTTTCTCACAAGACTTAACAGGCAATACAGTAGCAGGTCCTTCTTTAGTTTTCATGTGAAACACTCTCTCCTCAAATACTGCATTTCTGGATAAAACAACACACTTGTTTTTCAAGTCCCACAGCCTATAACCTCTTCTATTTTCAGGATAGCCCAAAGAAATGCATTCCTTTGCTCTAGATTCTAATTTCTCAGCATTGTTATGTTCCTCATATGCCCAGGCATGACATCCAAATACTCTCAATCTACAAATTTCCTCATCAGACAATTTTTTGTTAAACTACAACTCATAGGGTACATTGTTTTCAATAGCAGATGCCTTACACCTATTTTTAATGCAACAGGCAGTATAGAGCGCCTCGCCCAAAAATATTCAAAGGCATACCTGCATTCAATAACACGCATCGAACTAAAGTCAGAAGCTGTTGATTCAGCCTCTCTGCTACTCCCATTTACTGGTGTTCCCCTGGTAAAGACAGCCTGTGAACAATACCATTGTCAACAAAGAACTGTTTCAAGTCATTATTACAATATTTTCCTCACCCATCCGTTTGAACACTTTTCAGTTTTTTATCTTGAATATTCTCAGCCCTTTTCTTGAATGTAATTATTTTTTCACAAGCCTCATTTTTGTGCTTTAACACACTCACATCACTGTATCTGGAATAGTCATCTGTCAAGTTTAAGAAATATTTCCCCCCTCCCAAGGTTTCAGGCTTTACCTAACAAACATCAGAGTAAACAAGATCTAAAGGAGCTGGTGATTTCACTAGTCTATCTGGGAAAGGAATCCTTTTAGCTTTGCCTTTCATGCACACTTCACACTTCTCACTACCTTTTTGCTTGCCAATTAAATCACTGTGAGGCAAATTTTCAGCATGCTCAAAACGGTCATGCCATATTTCTCTTGTTACCATCTTGCAAGCAAGTGCACACACGGATTCCTGTTCACCATCACTATCTTGACAGTCAGATTTTTCTAGTTCATACCAATCACATTTGATGGTATACATGTCATCTTCTTCTCTTGCATAGGCACTGAACAATTCTTCATCTCCATTCCCTTTGTCATAAGCAGTCAGCTTTCCATTGTCTATCTCAAAACGCACATTAGTTTTCTCAAGTTGCCTTACCAACAAAATATTATCAGATGCATCTGGAACCCACAGCATTTTGGTTAGTTTCAAAATCCATCCACCACACTGATCACTTATTTTCAGCACTATGGACCCACTGCCTTTCACATCACTAGAGCCCAGATTTCCATGTAAATGCATGTTTTTAAATAAGCTAGCTACACTTCTCAAACTTTGCAATAACCGTTCTTTTTCCGTGTATGTTTGCATGTTTTGGCATTTTTGGAGAAAATTCATGCATAATGCATATTTGGAAGATTTTGGATTTAATAGCGCATATTTGGACATTTAATATTGCATAATATGACTTTTATTCTGACTTTGATGCATATATATTGTTAACTTGCATCATAGTGTATTTTCTGAACGTTAGTTTGCAGAATTTGGGACAATTTTTCACGTTGTAGGCTACAGTATGTCTGTTACTGAGAGACGGAGAGAATGTATTCCTGGCATCCTATGCGACAACCATAGTTTGTAACCTACATACGGTACAGGTCCTACAGTATAATGCAATTAACCAAACACTTTCTTATCTGTTGCTTGAGTAAACAATGACGTAAGTCGGAAGGCCCCACGTCGAAATCTAATTCTTAGGAATAAGGTGTCCCAGTTTTACAGTTGTACATTGCTATAAATTGAACCGTAAATTGTGCATTAGTCATTGACTGCTCATTTTTCGTCTGTTAGACGAACAAAATAAACCTTGTATCGCACTTCTGTGGTGCCACGTTTCTGAGATAGCAGCTTACAAATTCTGGTTTTTCATTGAACCCTCTACCGTTGTTATCCTGGAATGTCCTACCCGGAACTCTCAATCGTCACACGTCTGTGTTATCGCAGCAAGCAATCATTACCACTTATTGAGGACATTCAAATGTGTCTGCAATCAGCGCATGGAGAAGCAGCTGCCGCAGATAGAGATAAGTTGAATAAACTAATTCGTTCCAATCCTGATTTTGAATTCGTCAAGCTTATAAAAGACGTATTGTGGTGAAAATGCAAAAGACGTACAATTTGACCTCACTTTGTCCAAATGTCTTCATTGAATTATGCATCTATCACTTCTTGTGACGTAAAAAGATAATTTTCTGTGCTTAAGTATGTGCTGAATGATAAACGGATGATGCTTTAATCAAGACAATTTGGAGAAAATGAGGGTAGTTTTTGTTCATGTTTCAAAAGGAACTGAATTTTGATAGCGCATATTTTCCAGTTTATTGTGCATGTTTTGCCATATGATAGTGCATGAATGCATGCATATTTTGAGATTTGATAGTGCATGGAAATCCGGGCTCTACACATCACATATGATACTTTTCTTTCCCACCTGCACTGAACCTGACACATTTCTTGCAAAGTTGTTCAACAACTCACAGTGAGGTGTAATGTGGTGGTTACAACCATTGTCCACAATCCAAGCATTAGCACCATTTGACTTTTCGTCCTGTTTACATTTTTTGTCCTCAGGTCCTCTCATTAAATGCACAGCATATTTCACTTTCACAGTGCTATTTTCAATCTTCTTTTCTTCTGTCTCCGGTTCCTTCTTCTCTTCATTAGTGGCAACTTTATTCTTGAATTCTCTCTGTGGCTTCTTGTTGCATGGGCATTCCCGTCTGAGCCCGTATTGTCACTTGTACTAGCCTCAGAATTTCTACTCTCAAATGAAGGACGTCCCTCCTTGCCACAAGTGTAACAAATTACATTTCCTCTTGACTTGGCTTCTCTTACTTTTGGACACACTCTTGCAAAATGCCCAAGTTGACCACAACAGTGACAGGATCTATCAGAAGAGCTGAATTTTTCATCAGAAAAATTGTGTTTCTTCTCAAAACCGTGGAATTTTCCTTTGTTCTTCATAACATAGCTTCTCAATTCTTGATTTTTCTTCTCATGTTCATCCGTCTCTCTCTCTAGTCTGTCTTCTTCCAGCAGCAATTTACTCTTCACATTTTCTGACGATAGTATTTCTTCTTTTAACTCCATCACATGGGCATTGTGTGTGTAATTTTCTTGCTTCAAACCTCTCAGAATGTAGGCCACCAGGTCTTGATCATTGATATTGGATCCATGATTTCTCAGTTTTTCCACTAATTGCTCAACCCTATTCAGATATTCCAAAACAGGTTCATCATGTTTCTTGATGCAGCTTGCCAATTCGTCCATGGTACTCACAAATTGAAAAGGAGAGATCTTTAAATGGATTGTCTTAAGTCTGTTCCAGGCATGCTTTGCTCGTTCATGTCTGGTTACATCATTCAAGTAACAGTCCTCTACCAACTCCGTCAAGTAACTGAGTGCAGTGGCGTTTAGGTCCTCTTCGTCTGTAGTTAAATCATCATCATCATTGTAACTGGGATCGATGGCAGCCCAGCATTTCTTTCTTCTTGGGAAAGCCTTCACTCCCTTTTACCACACCACATAGTTTTTCGGCCCAAGTCTCTCAATCTTCAGTGTATCCGCAACTGATGCCATTTTTACTCACGACTTACTGGCACACTGAGCCCATAACCTATCAGAAATAAATTGGACCACAACTCTCAATAATTGATTAAACATTTTTATTAAAAACTTTCTGTCTCAATTCAACACTCAACAAAACATTGCGCAATCATTCAGCACAAAAAGACAAAAGAATCATAGTTTCAAAGAGTAATAATATTTAGCATGGTTCCGGTGCGAGAAGGTTGGAGGCACAATCCCTGGATAAAACATTTGAATAATAAAAAAAACACTACCATATCATCCGGCTGGGCTGTCTCTTGTACCTCGTGGAAAATTGTACTTCTATTTCACTGAATATCTTCTAATTCCATGGGTCGATTTTCATCAAATTAACAGTGGTTTATGTTTGAACTATGGGCTGCAAGGTGATATGGTTTATAAATTGAAATTCCAACAGGTTTAGAATTTGGAAAATGTTCTGGTAGGTTCTAGATCGCCACGACTTGTTCACGTGCTATCTCGTCATTGGCAACGTGGAACAGGTGATGTGGCCTGCACAGGTGACCAATGGTTCCTGGTACTTTATTTATTTATTTATTTATTTATTTATTTATTTATTTATTTATTTATTTATTTATTTATTTATTTATTTATTTATTTATTTATTTATTTATTTGTTTATTTATTTATTTGTTTATTTATTTATTTATTTATTTCGAAGTCATCAAAGTGGTAGATAAATTTTGTTTGCTGGGTGCAAGAACTGCTCTAGCTGTTCAGAGATCCGCCAGTGATTAGCACTTGGCATAAGTTAGACCATGAAAAAGCGCATTGATGCATTTTAGCTGTGGTGCTGGAGAAGAAATTTTCGTGTACCTTGGACAGCCAAGAAGACGAACAAGCCCCCATGTGGGTGGGGCACGCATATGGAGAATACACCCACTGTATCCCCTCCCTGTGCAAAGGGGCGACCAAGGGATGATGAAATTAGAACCATGAGACACACTTGTAATTAGTACCATTACATGCAAAACACCATGGATCGTCGTTACTTGTAACTAGTACCACCTTGCGAGCAAAACCATGGTTCTACATTACAAAGGAGCAGTACCATTATGCGAGAAACACTATGGATCGTTGCTTGTGATAAGTGTCATCGTGTGTATTCTACTGGTCGGTTTCACTGTGTTCAGAATGGGCCTGAATTACCTATGAGTAGTACCACTTTGAGAATGGGTCTGTGTTGCCTGTGATTAGTGCCACTATGTGAGAAACACCATGATTTGGCTGGCACCACTATGTGAGTAAAACCATGGGTCTGCATTGCCTGAGAATAGTACCATTCCACAAACCTGTTACACAAGCGTAGCAGGGGGAGAGGTGATACTCCCACGTGGCGCGTCCAAGGTGGCGGATAGGGGGGTCCTAACCGGCTTGCTGGCGGACTTGAGGGAAATAAAATACCTCTCGCGGACCAAACACACACCCCCTGTGGGTGGGGGAGGCAGACTAATAATACACCCATAGTATCCCCTGCCTGTCGTGAGAGGCGACTAAAAGGGGCGACCAAGGGATGCTTGGATTAGAACCATGAAACTCCTTTTGATTAGTACCATCACGCGTGGAACACCATCGGTCGCTTTTACTTGCGAGTAGTACCACTCTGTTAGGTACTCCATATTTTTGTGATTCGTAGCACTCGAGGGGGGTTCAGTGTGGGTTTCCAGTACCCGTGAGTCGTGGCCGTGTGTCCAACACCACAGGTCTGGGCGTTGCCTGTGAGATGTACCCGTGTGAGCGACACCGTGGGTCTGCGTTGCCAGTGATTAGTACCCACTATGTGAGGAACACCACGGGAATGCCGGTGCCCGTGCTTAGTACCTCTAGGTGAGGAACTTCATCGGTTTGCGTTGGCTCTGAGTGGCGCCATTGTGTGAGAAACACCATAGGTCTGCGTTACCTTTACGACGTACAATACTGGTGAGTAGTACCTTAATGCTTGGAACACCGTGAGTTTACGCTACCTTTGATTAGTACCGCAGCTCGAGAAATATCATGGTTCTACTGTACTCGCGACTTGTACCATACTGAGGGCCCGTAGACCTGGTTTTTGGACCCCTTTAGACATCAAGCATAATCGATTCAGGACTGTGCTTTATAAGTGGTCCCTTGGTCAGTAATACTATTATTTATGACCGTTTTTGAGTCGGATCCACTGTTCTTTTGTTTGTTTCTTGTTTGTTTTTGTTATTTTCTGGGTTCATGTCAATCCATTCATTTTTCATGACATTTTTATTTATTTTGGTCAGTGGATTTTTTTAATTTTTTGTTGTCATTTCATTTCGTACCATTAGGGGCCGATGACCTCGATGTTAGGCCCCTTTAAACAACAAGCATCATCATCATCAATAGTACCATTATGTGAGGAACACCGTGGGTTTGTGTTGCCTGTGGGCATTACCATAATGTGATACACAGGTGAGTCTACATTGCCAATGATTAGTGAGACACACCGTGAGTATATGTGGCCTGTGATTAGTTCCACTAAGTGAGGAACACCACAGGAATACTGGTGCCCGTGATTAGTACCACTATGTGAGGAGCACCTAGGTTTTTGCGTTGCTTGTGAGTGGTGCCCTTATGTGCGAAACACTATGGGTCTACATTACCTGTGATTAGTACCACTATGCGAGAAACACCATGAGTCTCCATTACTTATGATTAGTACCACTATGGAAGGAACACCATGGTTCTGCTTTACCAGTGATTAGTACCATTATGAGGGGCTGGTGATCTAGATTTTGGGCCCCTTTAGATAATAAGTATCATCCAGATAATTAAGGCATTGTGAATTGGATCCACTGATTGTTTCTGTTTCACGATCATTGTTTCATCATCATTCATTTTAGATTCTAGTCAGTGGATACATTGTGAAGTTTTAATATTATCATGTTATTTTGTTGCACTTTGTACCATTAGGGACCAACGACCTAGCTGTTAGGCCCCTTTAAATAACAAACATCATCATCATCAAGACGAACAAGTGGGTCAGCCAGAACATCAATCCCACGAACCTGCTACGCAGGGGGAGAGGTGATACTCCCACGTGGCGCGTCCCAGGTGGCGGATAGGGGGGTCCTAACCGGCTTGCCGGCGGACTTGAGGGAAATAAAATACCTCTCGCGGACCAAACACACTACCCCCTGCGGGTGGGGGACGCACATGTAGAATACATCTGCGGTAACCTCTGCCTGTCGTATGAGTCGACTAAAAGGGGTGACCTAGGCGCGGACATGGATTGCGGTTTAGTATAATGTGTTGGACCTCCTGTGGATGGGAGGGGTCGAGTACATTCACAGGTAATCCCTGCCTGTCGTAGAAGGCGACTTAAAGGGTCATGTGGCCATGGTCCCCTCTTTATTTTATTATTATTTTTCCGAGGGTCAGATGTAGACCATTCGAAATTTTGATGTGCGTGCTGCCCGGAGATGGGCCTCTTACGTGTGCGATTACGCCCAAAAGCCCGCAACTGTCCACCCAGGACCATTGCGTGGTGGGAGCGCCATGTACCTTGGCAGTGGTATCCGCCAGACAACACAGGTCCCCGCACAGCCGAATGCCAGAAGGACATATTATTATTAATTTTTTTTTTCTCTCTCTATATTAGTGCTCTGTACACGCTATGGGGTACATGCTATTGCGGGTAACTGGAGGAAGGGAGTCTTAGTGCTCATTGCCTCAGTCATCCCATACTAGGCATCGTCCAACATCGGACCCCGGGCAGTACCTGCTACGACCAGGTGGGTATTGCCTTGGCTGCTTGGTTCGGCTACAGAGTCCCCTGATCGGAGTGGGTGGCATTCGGGGAGCATGCTATAGGGCATGGCTTCCAAACGAAGTCTGCTCTCTCAAGGTGGTCCCCCACCTAAGTCTTTAACTTTTGCTTCCCTGAGAGGTTCAACTCCCTGGGAACATGCGCAGCGTGAAGGAATGGGATCCAGCTTCCCTAGGTTTCTGGTCGCTACCAGAACCGATGGGAACGATTTTAAGCTGGTGAAGTCGATCCTTTTTAGTCGGCACATCGAAGGCGTCTATAGCGAACTGGAGGAACTTAAGAAAATGCGCAACGGTTGTTTGCTTATGAAGACTCGTACAGCACCGCAAGCTGATCAGTTGCTTAAGTGCGAGCACTTTGGCGAAATCCCCGTCAAAGTGGAGGAGCATAAGTCCTTGAACCTGTTTCGCGGAGTCATCCTTCACCGCGACCTTATTTTGAACACTGGCGACGAGTTGATGGAAGACATGAAGAACCGTGGCGTGACGAACGTCCGGCGCATTACGCGCAAGGTCAACGGTGAAGACGTTGTCACTGGTGCCTTCATTGTCTCTTTCAAGTTGTGAGTGTTACCAGAGAAAGTCAAGGTAACAACTTATCGTTGCGATGTGAGGCCGTACATCCCGCCTCCTAGGCGATGCTATCAATGCCAGCGATTCGGACATGAGTTATCTCGCTGTTCGAATCAGGCTGTATGTGGTACATGTGGACGAGTAGCTCACGGCGCGGAGGAGTGCACAACTCCATACAAGTGCACTAACTGCGCCGGTTTTCATTCTCCTCGGGATCGGAATTGTCCGACATACCTGAGTGAGAAGAAGATCCAGGAGATCAAGACCCTGGATGGTCTTTCCTACCAGGAAGCGCGCCGTAAGTTTCATTCTATGAATACACCTGCCCGTACACTCGACTATAGCTTGATAGCTCAGAGTCTTCCAGGTTCGTCATTTACGACCAAGACACCTGTCCAGACCGCTGCGCCCAAGGCGACTGTTGCTGCTCCCAGCAACGTCGCAAATAGTCAAAGCTCGAAGGGGGGGACCACCCCACCTTCGACCAACCAGAAGTCTGTGCCGGCTGGGAACTGCCAGCCGGCACAGCAAGGGGGGAAGACTAAGTCTCCCCCCCCTAGGAGGTCGACGAAAGTCGTGCCCCAGCCGGCGGAGGCGGCTTCGTTGACCAGGGCTGGGAAACCATCTCCCAGCCCGTCTAAACTTGAAAAGAAAAAGGGGAAGAAGAGCGCCCGTCCTGAGCGCTCTCGGACTTCCCCTGCGAAGGAGAAGTCATGCCCTCCATCTGGGGGATATGAGTCTGCGCCGGGAGGCATTCCTGCTCCCAAACCTGCGCGCTCTCCTCGTAGGGGACCCCCTCGAGCCCGAAAAGCGTCGAAGTTCTGGGCGGCACCCCTGCCATCTTTTGATGACGGGATGGATGTCGCGCTGTCCTCTACATCTACGGATGTAGAACTAGATAGTGTTCAGGCTTACGAGCATTTTGTCGCTCATAACCTAACACTCCTTTTATAGTCCACACTATGGCACTGTTACAGTGGAATTGTAATGGTTATGATAGGCATCTTGCTGAGTTACGTCAGCTTATTAGTGAGTACGCAGCGAGTATAGTCTGTATTCAGGAGACCAATTTCCGACCTGGTCATCACACGGTCTTGAGGAATTTCGAACTATACTCGACAGAACGATGCTATGCTCACCGGGCTTCCGGAGGCGTTGGCATTTTTGTACGTTCTGATAGCTACAGCGAAGAGGTTCCATTAAGAACCCCTCTTGAGGCTGTAGCTGTTCGCGTCTCGCTGCCTGTCATAGCAACAGTGTGTAATGTTTATCTTCCACCAGGCCAGCATCTGAACATCAATGATGTCGCTGATCTTATAGATCAGCTTCCACCACCCTTCCTCTTATTGGGCGATTTTAACGCCCATCACCCCATATGGGGCTCTGAGACGCCTTGCCCCCGAGGAAGAGAGCTGGAAACACTCCTATCAGATCTGGATTTATGTATTTTGAACACAGGGGAACCAACTCACTTTAGTGTACGTTACGGCACATATTCTCGCATAGACGTTAGTCTATGCAGCTGAACGTTGGTTCCACTGTTTCGGTGGAATGCACACGATGATCTCTGTGACAGTGACCATTTTCCCATCGTTCTTACTTTGTTGAATCATAAACCCGTCGAGGCTCCCCCTCGATGGATTCTTAAACATGCTGATTGGCCAAAGTACACATCACCAGCTGTCTTTAGCGATGATGTCAGGCGGACCGTCGGCGAGGAAATAACTTACATCACCCAAGTTATTCTTGCTGCTGCTGAGGAGTCCATTCCGTTTTTCTCGGGGACTCCTCGCCGGAAACTCGTTCCTTGGAGGAACGATGAAATAGCAGCAGCCATCAAAGAACGCCGTCGCGCTCATAAGCGTTACCGTAGACAGCCTACTGTGGCCAACTTTGTAACATTTAAGAAACTCCGCGCTAAGGCGCGAGTTCTTATTCGACAAAGTAAGAAGGCTTCATGGGAGAGATATGTGTCGTCCATGACGTCACATACTCCATCATCTCAAGTGTGGACGAAACTTCGACGAATTTCGGGTATTCAAGGATCATCTGCTGTACCGGGAATTTCCATTGCAGGCAGTGTCGCCACTGATCCCCTCGCGATTGCTAACCATCTCGCTAGTCATTTCGCGGATGTCTCTGGCTCCGGGAATTACAATCCTGATTTCCTCGCTCTGAAGCGGGAGGCAGAACGTCATCACCTTAGTTTTGCCACCCAAGCTTCAGAGGACTACAACGTGCCCTTTACGGAGTGGGAACTCCGCAGCGCCTTAGCGCTTTGCAAGGACACGTCTCCTGGACCGGACAACATCCACAACCAGATGTTGAAACACCTTAGTGAGGATAGTTACTATATCTCCTTCGTGTGTTCAACCGAATCTGGACAGAGGGTGATTTTCCATCTCAGTGGCGAGAGGGCATAGTCATCCCTGTCCTCAAGCCTGACAAAGATCCTAAGTATGCAGGAAGTTACAGACCGATTTGTGTTACAAATTGCCTGTGTAAGCTATTTGAGAGGATGGTAAATCGCAGACTCATGTGGTGTCTGGAGAAACAAGGACTCTTGTCCGAGTACCAATGTGGATTTCGAGCCGCTCGATCCACCACAGACCACTTAGTACGCCTGGAGAGCTCTATCCAGGATGCGTTTCTCCGCAAACAGCACTTGGTAGCTGTCTTCTTTGACTTGGAGAAGGCCTACGACACCACCTGGCGATATGGCATCCTTTCAGTCCTGCATCAATGGAGATTCCGAGGTAACTTGCCGGTATTTATTGCGAATTTTTTGTCCCTCCGTCTATTCCGTGTCCGCGTAGGTAGGACATATTCGCAATACCACGTTCAAGAAAATGGAGTCCCACAGGGATCGGTTCTTAGTGTCACTCTGTTCGCGATTGCCATAAACGGTATTGTCGCTGCTGCTTGTCCAGCCGTAATACCGTCCCTATATGTGGATGATTTTGCTCTGCACTATAGTTCGTGCAGTATTGCAGTCGCAGAGCGACAGTTACAGCAAGCTATTAGGAGGGTGGAGAAGTGGACCTTAGAACATGGCTTTCGGTTTTCTGCCACAAAGGCCTCCGTTGTCCACTTTTGTCGTCAACGTACACTTCACCCTCATCCTGAGCTTAATCTAGGTAATGTCGTTCTTCCAGTTGTTGACACCTCCCGATTTCTTGGGCTCCTTTTTGACAGTAAATTATCGTGGGAGCCACACGTGCGGGAGCTAAAAGTGCAATGCACCAAGAGGCTTAACCTCTTGAAGTTTCTTAGCAGCACTAATTGGGGAGCTGACCGCGTGGTGCTCCTGCGATTCTATCGGGCACACATTTTATCTCGGTTAGACTATGTAACTATTTGATGACTACCAATAAATAATAAAAATATATATAATTAATGAACGGAGTGAAATAAGTATAAATACCAAGACAATGGGCGCCACCTGTAAAACAATTACAGGAATATTTAATGGTGTAGAGCAACGAGCCACTCTCTCTCTCAAGGCGACGGTCATCAGGCTGACGAGGCTCCAGACTTGCTTTGTAACCTTACCTGTTTACCCCTGAAATTAGATGAAGGTAGCATGTCAGGTTCATCCTCACTCCACTGATAAAAAGATTTACTGCAAGTTTGATACCAGAACTTTACTCCCAAAATAATAAACAAAAATATAATAAATACCACAATAATCATCACTTAAAGAGACCCCCTCCTGATTGCCGTCCGCAAAGGCAACGTACAAACAACTACGACCAACATTAATCATTACCTCACGAGACCTACTCGCTTGTCGTTTACAAAAGCAAATATACACACCACTAACAACAACCAAATCATTACTTCACGAGACCTACTCGTTTGTCGTTTACAAAGGCAATATACACACTACTAACAACAACCAAATCATTACTTGACGAGACCTACTCGTTTGTCATTTACAAAGGCAAATATACACACTACAAACCATCAATAAAATTGTTGATACTATATATACATTTCTTAACATACCTCCAGGTAAGAGTCCCACTACACTCACTACTGTTATAGAACAAAAATCGTATTCTGGTAGAGAAAAGTACGACGACTTTCTCTACGTACGGATGCAACCTTCTTTACGAAGAGCATCCCTAACCTTATTTACACACTTCATCGACGTCTTGAGTTCTTCTCGAGTGCCGCACAGATTGGTGTAACGCCTCAGGTTTCTGCAACTGAAAGTGGATACTCGGCCGACGATTTCCTCGACCAAGAATCAGCTCTGTGCTCAAACACACATCCACTACCGAATCTCGATTCTGTACGCATCACCACATCCACTGTACATAATCTCGTAGAAGAATTGTAGTCCAACTTATTATACAGAGTTGGAGTTACAAATAAACACTTAAGTAGCGTCTTTGACCTAACAGCCGCCAGAAACTCCTTAGCATCAGCAACATATAGCGTGCTCACTCCGAAAACGATAGGCCTACTCAAGAACAATACAACATTGCCTAGGACTATGCGCAAAGTAGCTCCCGCGCGCCGGTCCGAGTGAGAAACACACAGAATCAGAGACAGAAACACAATCAGAAACAGCATTAGAGTTCGAATCAGAATGACTTGCCGCACACGCGTACATGCTTATATAGGCTTGCTACACGTGGTAATCGCGTCCTGAAAAGTTTAGTGGTAGCAACGCTCACACCGGCACTTCTTCCCGCGTCACTCTGTCAACACAAACCTCGCTCAAAACAAAGCCCTCGCATTGGCTATCGAGTATATGATGTGACATAGACCGTCCACTCATGTATGTCCACATTGATTCACTCCATTTCTTCAACCGATACAACCTGCCGTACCCCGTGTTTTCAAGCCACTTGTTGCAACACATCCAACTGACTTCAACCGTCCTTCCCGATATAGTCGCAGTTTTCCCAGTTGCACAATCCTTACGGCTAGGCCATATTTACGGACTCTTACCCAAACGGAAATTTATACAAAATATAATGATGAACATATGCAATATTCCCTAACTATACATTCTTCTTATAATATTACGTTTATACATTATAAATAAACAAAATTACATGATTTTAACCTAACAAACTATATACGAAAATTTCCTAACCTAAAAACTCGGGAGTCGTACATACGTACGGTTACAATACCTCCCCTTGATTTGTGAAGATTATATACAATACATCTGAGCAAATCACAGTCTTTTCAGTACAGCAGCCTACACAGCCTGTCAAAGTCACTCAGGATTTAAAGAAAATTCACATATTCTTCTTAACATACACAAAGCATCTGAACTTACAATACTTCACCTTACATACCTCTTAAGATTGTGAATATTGTGTGTACCAATCATGTCACCTTTGTTATTCAACAGGTGATAAGCACACTTGCCAACTTTCTTACCTACTGTATAAGGTCCCTGATACAATTTAAAAAACTTATGAATTTCTTTGTTGTCTGCAGATGAAATGTGTGGAACCTTTAGTAACACCTCCTCCCCTACTTCAAAACTATCTCCATGATGCCTCCCCTGCTGCATCATTCTCCTATCAGCTGCCTTCCTTAAATTCTGCCTCGCTAAATCAATCACCTTCATAAATTTCTCTTCCACCAGTTCAAACCTCCTTTCTGTATTAACCTTAACACTCTGCAGTTCTCTGTTAATGCTTGAAAATTTCTCTTCCATTTTCTCTGTAAGCATCTTGCCAAAACTATGCAACTCCTTCTGTTGACTCTCAATTTTATCACTTAATTCCTTCCCCTGATTACTAATTTTACTACTCAAATTATCCGCTTGATCACTTAATTTAGCCAACTGCTCTAATACTAACTTCATAAACTCATTATTACCCCCCATGCTACTTTGATTTTGATCACTACCTTCCCCTTCACCCCCCATTACAATTCCATACACTTTTTCCATAGACATATTTTCACTCAGACAACTACTTTCATCAAAACTTTGCATGCTTGTGTCAGAGCTGCTCTCCTGATCATTAACAGACATGCTTCCTTTATGCACTACACTTCTCAAATTTATAGCATTACTATTATTCTCACTAATATTCATGCTCCACTGATAAACATAACACTCCAAACATGACAACACCGATACATAACTCCTGACACAAGCTCACTAAAACACTGGACCAAATGTGCCTACCAAGGTCATATAGCAAGTCTGGATATCATTCTGCCTCACGTTGGCGGCGCCAATTGTAACTATTTGATGACTACCAATAAATAATAAAAATATATATAATTAATGAACGGAGTGAAATAAGTATAAATACCAAGACAATGGGCGCCACCTGTAAAACAATTACAGGAATATTTAATGGTGTAGAGCAACGAGCCACTCTCTCTCTCAAGGCGACGGTCATCAGGCTGACGAGGCTCCAGACTTGCTTTGTAACCTTACCTGTTTACCCCTGAAATTAGATGAAGGTAGCATGCCAGGTTCATCCTCACTCCACTGATAAAAAGATTTACTGCAAGTTTGATACCAGAACTTTACTCCCAAAATAATAAACAAAAATATAATAAATACCACAATAATCATCACTTAAAGAGACCCCCTCCTGATTGCCGTCCGCAAAGGCAACGTACAAACAACTACGACCAACATTAATCATTACCTCACGAGACCTACTCGCTTGTCGTTTACAAAAGCAAATATACACACCACTAACAACAACCAAATCATTACTTCACGAGACCTACTCGTTTGTCGTTTACAAAGGCAATATACACACTGCTAACAACAACCAAATCATTACTTGACGAGACCTACTCGTTTGTCATTTACAAAGGCAAATATACACACTACAAACCATCAATAAAATTGTTGATACTATATATACATTTCTTAACATACCTCCAGGTAAGAGTCCCACTACACTCACTACTGTTATAGAACAAAAATCGTATTCTGGTAGAGAAAAGTACGACGACTTTCTCTACGTACGGATGCAACCTTCTTTACGAAGAGCATCCCTAACCTTATTTACACACTTCATCGACGTCTTGAGTTCTTCTCGAGTGCCGCACAGATTGGTGTAACGCCTCAGGTTTCTGCAACTGAAAGTGGATACTCGGCCGACGATTTCCTCGACCAAGAATCAGCTCTGTGCTCAAACACACATCCACTACCGAATCTCGATTCTGTACGCATCACCACATCCACTGTACATAATCTCGTAGAAGAATTGTAGTCCAACTTATTATACAGATTGGAGTTACAAATAAACACTTAAGTAGCGTCTTTGACCTAACAGCCGCCAGAAACTCCTTAGCATCAGCAACATATAGCGTGCTCACTCCGAAAACGATACTCAAGAACAATACAACATTGCCTAGGACTATGCGCAAAGTAGCTCCCGCGCGCCGGTCCGAGTGAGAAACACACAGAATCAGAGACAGAAACACAATCAGAAACAGCATTAGAGTTCGAATCAGAATGACTTGCCGCTTTTTTTTTTAAGTAGAAAAGAGATAGCTGGGTAGAGTGGGAAGTGATACAAGGAGTATCTGCCGGTTTCCGAGTCAGACTCGCTACCACGGCAAAGTTTGTATTGGTTGGATAGTGTTAAGGTATGGTATTGAAGGGTCAGGGAAAAACCACATAGGCAGAAAGAAGAAAGAGCCTACATGTAAAACCTGACATCTTTTGATAGCACATGCAAGGATGTGGGCTGGAAAAAGACCAGAGGTTATGTTAGTTAGGAACAGGTAACATGCACAAACATAAACCAATTCCTTGCAATTTTTGTTATTATGGGGATCAGTCCTTCTTGTCACTGCCGGGTCGGCTCGGGTCTGCTAGCGTCTGGGCTTTGGGCCACAGGTTCGTCCCATTGTCCAGCAGCCAGCAGTCCCTGGTGCCAAGTCTCCTTTTGGAGAGGGGGGAATTAGAGCCAAGCCTTGCATGCAAGGGGCTATCTTCTTCCTCCTGTCGATGTCCCTCTATGCGGTGTTGTTTGAACACACTTGTCACTGCAGATCTGAAACTAAGATTATTAATAACATATGTATATACAAGTTCTCATTGGAGTGCCGGCTGTTTGCCTGCTCTCATGTCCAGCTTACAACCTAGATAGGAAAGAGATAACAGATAGATATTAGTGCTGTTTATAGGGCGCGGGCTGGTGTTCCGCTCCCATGTCTCTGTAGGGGGGCGGGGGTGGATTGACACGTCCTTGGCCGTCTGGCTGCGTTGCCGTCGTCTTCTTAAGTTGTACTTTTTGTCAATCTTCCTCGCCTGGTCCCTGGGTCTAGGACAGCTGAAACATATTTACATATTTACATAGGTGTCTGCAGTGTGTGGGTGTATGTGGTATATAGGTGTCAGCTTGGCGGGAGTGGGTTGGCTATCGGCCCCTCGCCCACCCAACCCTGTGGCTGAACAGAATGTGCTTCGGTGTAGGATACTTTTTGTACAGATCAACGTCGTAGCGTCCGATCCCGCTTATTAACGGGTTGATCTTATTACTCCATGACTTTCTGTACATGTTTAGTGTCTGTTTACGTATTTGGTGCCTTATTGAGCTGACTTTCGCAATACTGCGTAGTTGGCGTATTGGCGTGTCGAAAGGGAGTCTGGTCGCTGCTCGTAGGCATTTATTTTGTATTAATTCCAGCTTATCCAGGTTCGTCATTGCAGTGAACCCCCACGCTGGGGCTGCGTACATGATTATTGGTCTGATTAAGGCCTTATACATGTTTATGGCTACTTCCGTTTTAATACTGGACTTTTTGTTCAGTATAGGATATAGCTGGTTAAGTCGTATGTGTGCTTTTCTTTGAATATCATTGATGTGGTGTAGCATGGTGAGCTTTCTGTCTAGGACTACTCCTAGGTATTTGACTTTGTCATGCCACACTATATCTTCGTTGAAAAGCTTTAGCGCTTTTATGTTGACTGGTTTGCGTGTGAGTCTGTTCTTCTTAGTGAACAGCACTGCTTGGCACTTGTCAACATTGACCTTGATGCGCCATTTCGTTAGCCAAGGCTCGAGAGTTCTTAGTGCTACTTGGAGCCTCTTTCGAGCGCACGCTAGTTGTGGATGTTGAACTGAGATAGCGGTGTCATCAGCGTAGAGGTGTGTGGTAGTGAGTTCTGTCGTAGGCATGTCGTTTGTATACAGGACGAAGAGGATTGGGCCGATAAGGGACCCTTGGGCTACGCCCGCTCTAATCCTGCGAGTACTTGACAGCGTGTTATGTACGTCTACTTTGAACTCTCGGCCCTCCAGATAAGATTTAATAAGTCTTATATAGCCTGGGTGGAATTCGTGGTCTATTAGTTTCGCTAGTAGGCCTTCGTGCCAGACTTTGTCAAATGCTTTCTGGATATCAAGGAAAACCGTTCCTGTGTCTCTTCGTTTGTTGAGACCTATGGTGGCTTGTTCTATGAATCGAGTGAGCAGTTGTGGGGCAGAATGTGCGTTCCTAAAGCCAAACTGCTCGTTGCGAATTATACCTTTTTCCTTGATATGCCCTATTAACCTTTTCAGTAGTATTTTCTCGAATACTTTACTGAGGGCGTCCAGAAGGCTGATGGGTCTGTAGTTGTTGGGGTCTGACTTGTCTTTGCCTGGTTTTCCAAATACGAGGATCCTAGCCCTTTTCCATTGTTCAGGGTAGTATTGTAGTCTGAACATTGCATTGAAGATGCTGGTAAGTAGTGTTAGGGCTTTGTGAGTTAATTTCTTAATTATTATGTTCTGGATCTCGTCTGGGCCTGGCGCCTTCTTGGAGTTAAGATGACCTATAATCCACTTAATTTCGTGTATATTTGTCCTCTTAACCTCCGGCTTAGGTGCGTTTTCAAGGAATTCTGCTACCTTTGCCCCAGTTTGCCTGATGAAGGCTGGGTCAGATGGTATTTCGTTTGGGGTGAAAGCCGCCTCTATGGAGTCCGCTATGATTTCGGCTTTGTCACGGTTCTCGTATACCGGGCCGTTAGGTCCCTTGATGGTAGGGATGTTGTGTGGTTCTCGCGTGAAGTGTCTCGCTAAGTTCCACACTGGCCTGGTGTTGGTGTCGAAAAGTTTGAGGTGGTTGTTCCACTTTTCCGACCTGTATTCGAGTAGTTGCTTTTGTATTTCCGTGTTTAGTTCGTTTTTCATCTCGCGGTCTTCGTCTCTGTGATGTCGAGCCCAGTTACGCCTGTGGCTGTTGCGTCTGCGTATTAACTCTTTTATGTGCGCTGGAATCTCGAAAAGAGGCGTTTCTCTGTGTTTGCTTAGCGGTATGCTCGCAGTTGTGGCTGTTTGAATTGCTTCTACGAGGGTTTTGACTGCTTCGTCAATTTGGGCTGTGCTGTCTATTTGCATGCCTTCGCTTCCCTGTAGGAGTGTGTCTAGCTTGCGTTCGAATTTGCCCCAGTTGGCTGCTTTATAGTTGAGCCGGCGTCTGGGGTTTTTCTCATATTCCTCTGGGTTCGCATCTAGTGTAAATATCACTGGTTGGTGCCTCGACCCCAGGTCGTTCACTACCTTAATGCTATGCCTTTGAGGAATATGTCGCAATAGGGCTATGTCAAGTATGTCGGATACGTGATCGTTCGGTGCTAGGAACGTGGGCTCACTGGGGGCCGTTACCACATAGTCCTGGGTTAGCATGTGGTCATACAGCCTTGTGCCTGCTGGGTTTGGTTTCAGGCATCCCCAGGTGGCGTGTTTCGAGTTTAAGTCCCCTCCTAGCACTGTGTTTCGATTTAGCCCTAGTACTGTTTCTATGTCTTGAGTGTTAAGGCTTGTCGGTCTGGAGTATGCTGCTATTACATTTATGAGTGTTCCTTGCACTGGTAGGGCTATTCCACATGCCTCTAGCGTGACCAGCTCTGGTATGTCTACCTCCATGTGCTTGATGTCCTTCCTTACCAGGACTGCCACTCCTCCAACTTTGTTAGCCTTATCGCTTCTGTGCATTTTGTAGCCTCTTATAGTGAACTTCCTCCCCGGAGGGAGGAAGGTCTCTGTTAGGAGAGCTACGTGTATTGAGTTCGCGGCTAGGAAGGCTTCGAGTTCATATTTCCTAGATCTGACGCCCTGGCAGTTCCATATTAGAACTCGAAGCTCCTGCGTGTTATTGTTATTATTATTATTATCTTCGTGGGGTTGTTCAGCCATCCGGGGTTAGGAGTTCGGAGATTGCATTAGCCAGGTCCCTTAGCCAGGGGTAGGGGAGCATGTTGGCCATCATAACCCCAGTGGTTATGGCTACCGTCAGGTTCAGGTTCGGAAAGAAGGTTTTCAGGATTTCTTCTATCCTTTCCCTGAACGCCTTTACTGCCATGTTCCCCGCTGGCTGTTGTGCCTGTAGCTGTGTTGTTGGTGAGATTGGTGTGGTGAGAGGTGAGGGCGAGGGGGGTGGTGGTGCGGATGCCGGCTGGCTATCGGCAGGTTCTCTGCGGGGGGTGGAGCTGGCCTGGGGTGGGCCTTCTAGTAGCTCGGGAAGTGCTGGCGTGGACTTAACCTGCCTTTGTTTGTTTTCTTGGGGCTGGGCCTTCTTGTTGTTCTTACTTGAGGTCTTAGCTCGGACGGTGGTGGGGGCTGGTTGGGCTGAGGGCCCGTGGTTTTGCTTGCCTACCGTCCGTACGGGCTTGAAATTTAAAATGCCTCCGCCTGATGGGCGCTGGTTGTCTGAAGGACCTTGCTTTTGGCCCTTTGTGCCTGACGGGCCTGCGAGACCTGAAGGGTCCTTTGTACCTGATGGGCCTGGGTTCTTCTTGCGTGAAGCGCCTGTGCCTGAGGGGCCTGCTTGGGCCTTAGGGTTGCCACGCTTATTACCCTTTGGCCCTTTGCCTTGATGGGCGGCTTCGTAGTCCTTGCGGCTAGGACAGTCTTTAAAGTTGGCCGCGTGTTTTCCCCCGCAGTTAGCGCACTTAGAGTACGCGGGGTCGTTGCCGTGGGGGCAGTCGCGGGACAAGTGGGAGGCGGCGCATCTGCGGCATCTGGGCTCCAGTCGGCACGCCGCCCCTGGATGGCCATGCCTCTGACACACTCCACATTGGGGGCCAGTGGCTGGGGGGCGGTATGGCTCGACCGACACCAGCATGTTCGCGAGCATCCGCATTTTCCGCAGATTGTCCGCGTCTGGGGTGTCCGCCACTGCAACTAGGAATAGGTTGCCCTTGGCTGGCCTATTCCCTGCCCGCATCCGCACAACGGAGAATGCGGGGATATCCTGAGCTTTCAATGCAAGCTGGATTTCGTCCGCATTACTTCCGTTAACGGGGGTCCTCACTACGAACCGCTTCATAGTGCTATTGGGCAATATTCTTACAAATGTAATATTCAGCCGTTTTAGCACCTCGATAGCGGTTTCGTAGCTCTCAAAGCTCGTCATGTGCAGCCGAATCGCTAAATGTGCGTCTACTCTCGGCCTAGAGAAATAATATTTTCTCTCTTCATGCGGCAGCTTTTTGAGGAGCTCCGTTTCGAGTGTCTTGGTGTTGGTGGTGTATACCGTAAGGGGTGGGGGGGTTGACCCCTTACGGGTGAACTGTTTCTTTTGTTGTGGTGGTGGAGGTGGGCTCTGACGAGTCTGCCTCTTGTGTGTGGAGTGCTGGGGTTGGGTTGAGCCGATAGATGTTTCGGTGCTACTATCGACTCGGGTACTTGGCTTATTTCTCCCGCCTGCCTGGGCCTTGCGGCTCAGGGGCTGGGTTACTTTTCTTTTCCCCTTTCCCTTCCCCCTCTTCCTCCCTTTTGCCTCCCTGAAGCCGTCACCCTGGTTTCCCGGCTGGGTGGCTGGGACCTCGGGTTCGGTCACCCCGTGCTGGCTGGGTCCCTCTCCCTCGGAGCTCTCAGATTCGGCCTCCCGGGATGCGCCTGAAAGGTCGATCACCAGTGGGGCCTCGTCCGACTCCGAGTCCGAGTTTCCCGCTCGCCCGGGTGGGGGTTGGACTGTAGTTGGCGCCATCTGCCGAGTCCGTTTCCCCCTCTTATTCCTTCCCTTGTGCGCTGTTGTCTTTGCGCTCGGGTTTGCGGAACTGGGTCCCGCTTTCCCGGCGTCCGACTGGCTGACCACTGGGTTGGGTTCGAGGGTTCGGTTCGTGTTGGGGGGAGGAGTAGCCTCCATTTTGTTTTCGTGTTCCTCCTCAGCCGCTAGCTCAGTGGAGCCATACGACTGTTCCTTCCCGTGTTCGGGTTCCGGCACATCAGGGGCTAGCCCCGGTTCCCGGTCGCCCGAGCACAGCGTCACGCACTCCAGCTCCGCTTTCAGGCTTCGCCTGCTCTTATTTCGGGGGTCAGCCCTGTGGCTGGCCGGCCGATTGGGGAGCGGCTGCACTGGTATGTGCGAGCTGGCTTGTACTGACGGGGTGGTAATCGGAGATGTCGTGGTGTACGTAGTAGTGGTGGTGGTGGCGCACGCATAGTTACGCACAGCTTGCCCCGTCAGGTAAACGTTTCCCGTCAGGTTTATTATGACTTGCCGCACACGCGTACATGCTTATATAGGCTTGCTACACGTGGTAATCGCGTCCTGAAAAGTTTAGTGGTAGCAACGCTCACACCGGCACTTCTTCCCGCGTCACTCTGTCAACACAAACCTCGCTCAAAACAAAGCCCTCGCATTGGCTATCGAGTATATGATGTGACATAGACCGTCCACTCATGTATGTCCACATTGATTCACTCCATTTCTTCAACCGATACAACCTGCCGTACCCCGTGTTTTCAAGCCACTTGTTGCAACACATCCAACTGACTTCAACCGTCCTTCCCGATATAGTCGCAGTTTTCCCAGTTGCACAATCCTTACGGCTAGGCCATATTTACGGACTCTTACCCAAACGGAAATTTATACAAAATATAATGATGAACATATGCAATATTCCCTAACTATACATTCTTCTTATAATATTACGTTTATACATTATAATAAACAAAATTACATGATTTTAACCTAACAAACTATATACGAAAATTTCCTAACCTAAAAACTCGGGAGTCGTACATACGTACGGTTACAACTACGGCAGTGCAGCATATGGCTCCGCAAGGCCAAGCGTTCTTGTGAAGCTGAACAGTATCCACCACAGCGGGGTTAGGTTGGCGACGGGAGCTTTTCGTACTAGCCCCATCGCTAGCCTGCTCGCTGAGTCTGGTGTGCCGCCTTTACACCTGAGGCGCCAGCAACTCCTACTTACGTATGCTGCAAATTTGCGACAGATGCCACTTCATCCGAGCTATCCCTGCGTATTCAACAATGGCAACCATTTGTTGTACGTTGCTCATCCTCGTGCGACGCGGCCGGTTGGGATACGCTTGGATAGCAGTTATGAATTGTTTGACGTACCTTCGATTCCTTGCCTTGTCAGACAACCAAGTGGGGTACCTCCGTGGGTTGTACGACGACCTGAAATCATCCTGGATTTGCACACTGGCCCAAAAGGAGACACGGACCCTTCGATTTATCGGAGGATCTACCTGTCCGTTCTTGGACGCTATCCAGGTTCGGTCATCGTTTACACGGATGGTTCAAGGACAGATACGAAGGTGGGCTGTGCGTTCGTCGTCGACAATGATCGGTTTCTTTTTGCTCTCCCGGACACCTGTAGTGTGTACACGGCAGAGCTCTATGCTATCTGTGAGGCTCTGCGGTACGCACTAGACAATGTACGCTGACACTTCCTCATGTGTACTGACTCCTTGAGTTCGCTTCAGTCTATTGATACCTGTTTCCCTCGACACCCTCTGGTGCAGCGGATCGAGGACCTGCTGGCCGGGTGTTCGGATGCCGGCACCAGAATTACGTTCGTGTGGCTCCCCAGCCACATGGGCATAGAGGGAAACGAGTTAGCGGATCAGGCTGCCAAGGAGGCAGTTACACTGCCCCCGTTGCCTTTCAAGGTTCCAGCAAGTGATATTCGCTCTCAGCTGAGACATCTGGTTATGTCTCATTGGGAGATGGAGTGGCAGGCCATCCCACTTCCCAATAAGCTGCGAGCGATAAAAGGAACAACGAAGGTATGGAGGACTTCCCTTCGGGCTTGGCGGAGGGAAGCCGTGGTATTATGTCGCCTTCGGATCGGCCACGGTATCTTGACGCACTCCCATCTACTGAAAGGAGAACCCCCTCCGGTGTGTACCTGCGGCGACCATCTTACCGTGGTACACATCCTTACGGAGTGCGTAGACCTGGTCGATCTGCGCCGTAGTCTTAACCTTCCGAGTACTATCTCCCTTATCTTGCGCGATGACGAGCAGTCAGCAGACCTCGTCATCCGCTTTATGAGGGATAGCGGTCTGTTTTATCGTGTGTGATGATGTCCTTTGTCCTAGTGTTTTTTATGTCAGTTGCGCTTTTATCTCATTGACTCCATTTTAGTTTGTGTTGCGCATTTTAATGTGTTATTTTAACGTCTAACGTACATTATGTGTTAATATCTGTATTACTGGGCGATGCCTTATTCCTTCGATTTCCTGTACTTTCTCTTATTTTAATAGAACATAAGGCATTGCGTATTAGATCCACTGACTGTTTTAATCTCACCCTCATTTTTCTTCATTACCATTCTTTTTTAACTCTAGTCAGTGGATACTTTTTAAAATTTTTACTTCATATCTCATGTCCTTCATTTCGTTCCATTAGGGGCCGATGACCTTCGATGTTAGGCCCCTTAAAACAACAAGCATCATCATCATCATCATCATCATCATCATCATCATCAGAACATCAATCCAGGTTGTATCTCTGGAGGCATTCATTACAAGGTTACAGCAACCAGAGTGTGGGCATAGTGTGAGGCAGTCTGAATCCTTGGAGAAGTCTGTCTTGCTTGGAATTCTGGAAGGGACTCTAAGAAGAGAACTGCTGGCATTGAAATGGATAGGTATTGTACCGGGGGTACACCTTCTCTGTCCCGTTGAACTGCGCGCCTTCTAGAAGGCCATCTGTGTGTAGTGAATTTGGGAATGTAAATCAAGATACTTGTACTTTTAACCTTTAGACGTCTCTACCATCGGACTATGTGCCCCCTCTAGCGGGATGACGGACAATTACCTTTTAACGGAATTTTAAAGTTTCAATGTTCGTAAACCTTAAGTTTTTGTAGATTGTTTTTCTTTGTGTGTTAAGGTTGTCAACACTCCTACGGCTTCCTTCTTCCTTAGTTATTAACCAATCAGGAATTTTGTGCACATTTCTCCAGCCAATTAAAATTGGGGGTGTGTACAGGTATTCTGCCAAGCTCAAGAGAGTTCTGGAACTTTCCCCTCTGAGTTGCTATAAAAGCTGGATGCTTTAGGGCCGTATTGTCATCTTCATCGCTCTGGTCTTGTTTGTGTATGGCATATTAAGGAGGCAGGGGCTGTAGGCCCACATTCGGAAGGCCCAACAACTCAAGGTATTGGCAGACATTCAAAAAAAAAAAAAAAAAAAATCAAATCAAAATCTCTTTATTTGCAAATGAGGTGTCTACCTCGGTGGCAAATGGTACACTAAAATACATTATTGTCAAGCACTAAATTTTAAATTAACAAGAGACGAAGGAAATTTTCCTAGAATACAATATTATACAATGTACGCTAATAATTTGTTCTATTAAACACACACATTATCCTTAATAAATTTATATTGTTTACAAAATTCTACTTATAATATCTTACAAACATTGTCAACTCATATACAGTATGTGAAATTACTTCTAATAATAATATACAACTGGTATAAGATTAAAATTAACATTGAATTTATTTACATATTTATATTTTGCCCATTTTGGAACCTAAGTAGCATAATGACCTGCTGCGTCTTAACCAGAGCCCCTTTTGCCACCGCTTTTCAGAGTTCCTGAAGGGCCTTCACAGCTACCATAGCGGTCCCAGGGCCCTCGAAGTCCCCACTGTACTTCACCCCTACAGGCAGTCCCCTACTTGGGCTGTCCAAACTCCATAGACCAGGGGATGGAAATAATTTAATCACACACATTTTTTATTTACAATATCCTGCACTGGTCGAATGCCCTCTAACATTTAATTTATTTTCTCTGTTGTTGTTTATTCTCTTCTTGAATATCTGTACAGATTTTGGAAAAGGATCAAACACTACCCCTGGTAAACTGTTCCACTCCTTCACGCCCTTCCCAATGAATGAAAATTTACCCCAACCCGCTTCTGCTAAAATTCCTTCTAATTTTGTACTTGTGGTCAATTCTACCAATATAATTATTTTCCAACTGAAGCCTCTCACGGATATCTCTCCATGCTTCTTCTCCTGTACAGGCTCTATATAATCCTATAAGTCTAGTTTTCTCCCTTCTCTTACTTAAAGTTTCCCAACCAAGTTCCTTTAACATTTCTGATACACTACTCTTTCTCCTGAAATCCCCTGTTACAAACCTTGCTGCTTTCCTCTGCACACCATCTGGTTCTTTTATTAGGTACTAGCGAATGTACCCGTGCTTCGCAACGGTATTCTACATTGTATTCGAATATCGACGTAAATAGTGTACATGCAGTAAATAAGATTGTTTTAAAATTGCATGTCTCTTAGCGTTATCCGAGAAAGACCATGGGGAGGTCCCCGTACGTTGTTTCCAATGTAAAAACGTTTGTTATGTATTTGTGATATAACGGCAGGCTCACTTGTCTACTGGCATTCACAATCGAGTTGGGAAGTTTACATTATAATTGCAGGCCCCATTGCCTACTACGCGGACAGAATCGATTTGGGGAGTATCGTTAAAATGGCAGCCCCCTTTCCTACTTCCAGACAGATTACAGTTGAGGAGTTTTTATTATAATGGCAGGCAATTACCCTACTATCACTCGAAGTTGAGTTGTGCAGTTATCATTATAATGCCAGGTCCATTTTCCTACTTCCAGCTACCTTACTGCCAGTCACACCAAGTTGGTGAGTTTCCATCAAAATAGCGGGCCACTATGCCTAATGCCAGTCACATTTTAGATGAGGACATTTCTTTATAATGGCGGGCACCCTTGCCTACTGCCAAACACAATCGGGTAGGGGAGTTATAAACAAAACTGCATGCTCACTTGCCTTCTGCAAGTCAAATCGAGAAGGGAACTATTCATTACTATTGTAGGCCTTCCTTACTAATGACAGTTACACAGGAGTTGGAGAAGGAACCCTTTCATACTGCCAGTCAAAGTGCGTGTGGGGAGTACTGATTACAATAGCAGACCCACCCTTTCTCGATCGCTACAAATCGACATCAGTGAATATATATAGATCGACATACGAAAGTATATGCGTGTTTACAATATTGAAGACCTTCATTTACAGATTAACTGCTACTAAATGTACATCATATCGACAAAGGATTATACCATAAGACATGCCGGATTTAGTGGCGTAAATGGCTGGTCCTATGATATGTCATCTATTCTTGGGTCAGATTGAGTTAGAAACGTGGAACAGGGTAACATTTTTGTAAGATTATCTCACATTACATTACTTTTCGGATAATTATGTGACAGCTACATACATAGCATTTGGCTCACATATGGCTACTGGGTGGGCCAATTTTCGTGCAGAGTTTGATGATTCTGTATTTCATATGAGTAATCGAAAGTATGAATTATGCTGTGAAAATTCCAAATTGACTTAACATCGATTAATAGAGAAAAATCAAACGTAAAATGTATACAGATACGGCAAAAAGTCATAAGACCAAGGTTGTAGATCATTTCAAATTGAACGGAGATTGTGCAATCTGTTATGTGATAGGAATTTCCGAAGGTTGCACCATCATAAAAATTGCCTGCATATTTCGATATTCTTCGGGGATAAAAAGTGAAAAATTTAATTGTCTTGGATGTTTTCCGTTCATTACAGGCTAAAACGTATAATTTTGTCAAATTTCAATTATCTTCTTTTTCTTCTGGCAAATTATGCCGCAATCTGGATTTTGGGCGAGGCGGGTAAAAATGAGGACTTTCAGGAAACTAAACCAAAAATTATGGAGATGGTCATTATTACCCCTTAAACGGAAAACAAAAATTTCGCCAAAATAGTCAGTGTAGAGGTACACAGTCGTTACGATTTGATTTATATTGATAAGGAATCTGCTCCATGTAAAACACCTTTTGGGCTATGTCCGCTGGACTTAACCTGCAAAACTGACCATTCATGATATCTCCCTTATTAATCCTCCTGACGAAAAAATGCACATGAAAAAAGGTTTAGAGGTGGAATTCCATCACGTTTGGTCGATTTCCAGTCAGGTTGGTCTTGTTCTGTATATATTGTGGAAGAGTAAAATCACCATTTCGGTTCCGTATAGACCGCCAGTCCATCCCGGAACATGAAATCTTATTTACGTTTAAAACCTACCTTTGGACAGGTGGATGCTAAATATAAATTTTGGTTTGAATGTCTTCAGTAGTTTTCAAGTTGTAAGGAATACGCTTTACACGCACCCGCTCGTGAGTTAAGTCCGATGGGACTTGTATAGAAAAACGGTCCGTTAATGATATCTCCGTTATTAATCCTCGTATCGAAATGATGCACATGAGAAAAAAAGTTTTAGAAATTAATTTCTACCAAGGCAGGTAGATCTTTGGTTGTGTATATTTTGTGGAAGTGCAAAATCACTGTTTTGGTTTCGTATAAACCTCCAGTCAGTTCAGGGATTTAGAAACAATATTTGCCCTATAACCTATCAAGGACAGGTGTATATTCTAAATATGAGTCTTGGTGGAAATACATCCAGTAGTTTGTAGCACTCGCGTACATACGGCGTAATTAAGGAAGAAAATAATACAGTTAAGAAAGTTGAAAGTAATAGAAAATGGATTATAACTGAGGACACCCGGATAACGACAAATATGTAAATGCCAAGTGAATGTATTGGAAAATCAAATGCCCCTCAATAAATTATGCTAGTGTGAGTTATGGATATAATAAAGCGGTAACAGAGGAGAAATTTAGGTCCACTGATTCCTAGGTAAACAAATAATAAGATGACTGATGGTGTTATTACTTAATCTATTCGAGGGCGGTTATAACATCCAACGATATTCCGCCAATATCCCTCGGATAGGCCGATTGACGCCTCTCTTGCCTTCTACCCAAGGAACAACCACGAATGTAAAAGCATAATGAGGAAAATGTCAATACGTTACTTCCCTACTGGCATGCAGTCAGAGACGTTGCCATGATAACCTGTAGGTTCGTTGTCGGTCTGTCGGTCACTCAACGCAGAGCATGATACCAGCGGAAAACTGTAAATTTCTCCGTCATGTGAAGAGTAAGGTAAATTATGAACATAACGAAAGTTGTTTATAATGAAGAGACGTTTCACGTACGGTAAACGAAGTTTACAGAAAATCAATAGTATAAGAGAAAATGGCTATTCAAAGATTTTAAAATAATATGCATATTGAAACCTTCCCCAGTATGAGTATACTCTAAATATGAAGTTTGGTTGAGATCTATCCAGCCGTTTCGAAGTGATGTTGGAAAAACCATTCTGGTTTTCCTATAAACCCGCCATGTATTCAAATATTTTAAAATGATATGCATGTCGAAACCTTCCCCGGGATAAGTATACTCTAAATGTTAAGTTTGATTGAGATCTCTCCAGCCGTTTCGACGTGATGGTGGAAAAACCATTCTGGTTTTCCTATAAACCCCCCGTGTATTCAAATATTTTAAAATGATATGCATATCGAAACCTTCCCCGGGATGAGTATACTCTAAATATGAAGTTTGGTTGAGATCTATCTAGCCGTTTCGACTTGATGGTGGAACAGTCAAACAGACAGACAGACAGACAGACAGACAGACAGACAGACAGACAGACAAACAAACAGCGGACCCCCTACAATTTTATTTATATAGATTCTTGGTGAGGATCCCAAACACTGTTTGCATATTCCAGTAATGGACGGACCATACTTAAGTAACTTTTTTCTTTTAATTCTTTGTTGCATCCTTTAAGTAGCCTCATTATGACATGTAACGACCTGTATGCTTTCCCAACAATGTCATCAACATGACCCTTCCAGTGCAAATTACTTTCAAATCTCATACCTAAGTATTTGCACTTGCCTACTTTAGGGATAACTACCTCATCCAAAGTATATTCAAATTCAGTTTTAAAGCTCCTGTTTGTAAATGTTGTAACAGTTGATTTGCCTCCATTAATCTTCATATTATTTTCTTCAACCCATTCTTGGATACTCTCAAGGTCCCTTTGTAATTCAGAGCAATCCTCAATGTTATTTATTTCCCTATAAACAATTATGTCATCTTCATACAATCTTATTTTCGATGTTATATTGCTCCCTAAATCATTTGCGTATATTAAGAAAAGTAACGGACCGATTATACTACCCTGTGCAGTTCCCTTCCAAACTTTCTCTTCCTGTGATATATTATTTCCTACTTTGACTTTCTGAACCCTTGAATTTAGAAATGTTCTTATCCAACGTATAACCCTTACGTCCAATCCTATTCCCTCCAATTTCTTTAATAATATTCCATGTTCCACTCTATCAAAGGCTTAACATGTGATAGCCCCAGCAGATAACTTGAGGAGAAAGTTTCAAACTTCTTTGATTAAAGTAAGGTTATAAAATCACTGTTTTAATGTAAACTTTTGGCACGTCTGAGGACTTTGTTCAAATCCCTGATGGGAAACATGTAATTCAGGGAATAAAGAGTATTCACCCTTTGTTAATTCCCATTCAACTTGGTATGGGCTGACTAAGATTTTTAAACCTCTAAATTCTTCACACTGCTTCGGTACTTAATATTTCGCATGTAGTTACCCATTTGTAGTATAGGCTTAGCCTCGGCAACTTCGGGTCATAAGCCCCTTTAGGATTTTAAGTGTCTTTCAAAAAGGAGTGCAAGTGTTTCGCTTCCTAGCCTTTTGTTCATGCCCGATAGTCTTAAACCTTTTATTTTGTACATTAAGCCATTTAGAATGGGTACTCATCACCCCTGTTTAAAGTCTCACTATTTATAGACGAGTGTGTAACAGACTGTTCAGCAGAAATGACAGTAAACTTATTATCTGAAGTTTGTCAAGCATGATTGTGTAAGAAACTTGTGCTTCTAAGAGGCTGGATTATATTAACTTTTGAAGCTCAAACTACTAGACGAAGTAAATGAGCGGAACAAGTATGCTCTTGTAAATTAGTGTACCTTCAGATCTATATTGCTCATCCCTTGTAAATTATTGTGTCGATAATTTTCTCTATTGTACCTGATTTCTAAACTTATAGTCCACCCTTGTTATCCAAGCTGACGAGCTCTTTAACTGTTATTTGTTGTTGTTTATTCAGTGTATCTATCAAATTTTAAAACTCAGGAGGGAAAAAAGGAAAGGAAGAAAAAATGTTTTAAAATTTAGTGCTTTGACAACTTATGCTCTGCCACGAACCTACTACTTTGGTGTAGCAGGGGGAGAGGTGATACTCCCACGTGGCGCGTCCCAGGTGGCGGATAGGGGGGGTGCTAACTGGCTTGCCGGCGGAGTTGAGCGAAATAAAATACCTCTCGCGGACCAAACACACTACCCCCTGCCGGGGGGGGGGGAGCACATGTACAATACAGCCGTGGTATCCCCTGCCTGTCGTAAGAGGCGACTAAAAGGGGCCCAAGGGGCTCTCAACTTGGGAGTGTGGATTGGCGACCACGGGGCCCTTAGCTGAGTCTTGGCATTGCTTCCACTTACTTGTGCCAGGCTCCTCACTTTTGTGTATCCTATCCGACCTCCCTTGGTCAACTTGTTCTTTTCCGACCCCACTGGTATTAGAGCATTCGAGGTCTAGGGAGTCTTTCATTTTCACGCCCTTCGTGGCCCTTGCCTTTCTTCGTCCGTTACTTTATTTTTTGAAGTGACGGATCCCTTCTTTCTTTTTTCTCTCTCTTTACCCCCTGTGGGTGGGCGACGCAGACGAATAATACACCCATGGGGCCCTGTCGCAAGTACCAAGGGATGATTGAATTAGAACCATGAAACTACTTGTGATTCATACTATCATGCAGGGAACACCATGGGTTGCCTGTACTTGCGAGTAGTACCACTATATTAGGTACGAAATAGGTTTGTGATTAGTAGCAGTAAAGAGGCTGGCCGGGGGTTTCCAATACCCATGTGTCGTATCTATGTGAGCAACACTGCGGGTCTGGGCGTAGCCTGTGAGTTGTACCGCTATATGAGCGGCACCGTAGGTCTGCGTTGCCTGTGATTAGTACCCACTGTTTGAGGAACACCACGGGATAGTGTGAGTCCCTGTGGTTGGTACACCTAGGTGAGGAACCTCATCGGTTTGCGTTGGCTATGAGTGGCGCCATTGTGTGAGAAACACCATAGGTCTGCGTTCCCTGTACGAAGTGCAATACTTGTGAGTAGTACCATCTTGGGTGGAACACCGTGAGTCTTCGCTACTTTTGATTAGTACCCCAACATGACAAATACCATGGTTCTACTTTACTTGCGACATATACCATTCTGTGGGGCCTTATACGTGGATTTTGCACCTCTTTAGATATCATTGTGCTTTTTAAGTGGTCCCTTGGTCAGTAATACTATCATTTATGATCTATTTTCGAGTCTGATCCACTGTTTTTTGTTTGTTTGTTTTTTGTTTTTTGTTGGGTTCATGTCCATCCATTCATTCTTCATGACATTTTTAAAATTTTTACCTCTCTGTTCCACAATAATATGGTAACAGATGTAATCAAACTTGAAATAAATATGTCCTTGCAAGATCAGGCAGACATTGTTGAAAACAGAAGCATCTGAAGACACTCCATCCATGCAGTTGCCAGGAGTCAACGTCGACTTGATGGCATCTAATCAAGTCAAAGGTGAATTGCTCAGTCTGGAGAATCCACATATAACACATCGTACTACACAACCAACCACTACAGAAACTGACAGTTGTGAATACATGCTTCTTATAGGGTTGACATCGGGAGGGGCATCCAACTGTAAAACTGGGCCAAATTACAATCCATTGCTAACCCTAATAAATTGGGTGAAAGGCCAAGAGGAAGGAGAAAATAATTACATTTTTCCTAATGTCAACACATTCAGTGCACCACAAATCTTTCCTTTTGATGTTTCATATTATTTGTTCATTACTGCTGGAGACTGTGGTCCTTGTGGTCATCAGTAATTTCAGACAGGGTAATTAAAAAAAAAAAAAGTGTTGTATTCTCTTGTTCAGTTTTAACATTTAAACATCTTTCCTTTGCAGGCCGTATATTGAAGAAGATAGGCCATGTACATGCCATGACCCTGGTTCTGCTGGGTATTGCCGTGAGATTCATCCTGTATTCAGTTTTAAGCAACCCTTGGTGGTGCTTACCTATAGAACTTTTCCAGGGGATTACATTTGGTATATTTTATGCAACCATGGCATCGTATGCCAGTATAGTGGCTCCGCCAGGGACAGAGGCTACTGTCCAGGGACTCGTTGGGGCTCTCTTTGAAGGAATTGGTAAGTCAACTAGTGAATTATGTGTGGTGGAAAAAGAAAAAATATCGTCAGAGAGGAAAATTGTCTTTCACCATTTGTTCTTACCTTTTCTCTCCTCTCCAAGTTTTTTGTAATCCAACACTTCCTCAAGAGAAAGCATTGAATTGAACATTTATTGAACATAACAGGCGATTTCGCCCCTATACATGTTCACATACAGAGAAAAGGAAAAATAAACAATAGAGAATACAAATTTACTAACTACTGCTGCTACCGTCCGGCCGTGTCATCACCCTGGTGAGAAAAAGGCCGCCCTCCTCATGATGACACAGCCGGCACTAACTGTGGGGCCCTAAGGCGAAACCCCAACAAACCTAACCAGATGACAGTGCGTTTATTCTCACCATTCCATTGCAACAAACCACATCGAACTGGATCCACTCTCCTCTCCTATCCCACCTATCGCATTCTTCCCTTCCTTTGCTTATTTGGAATGGGCCTTACCCACCCCGTCATTTTCCCTTGCCCATCCTCCCTTATCCCCCCCCCCCCTAATATGCATGAATGGCGAGAAAAGGCACCTGCCCTAATTTCATAATAATAATAATAATAATAATAATAATAATAATAATAAACCACTCAGATCACCAAAAAAGAAAAAGAAGAGAAATTTATCGTATCCCCTGGGCATGTCATAAGGCTCATTTGGACACTCCGGAAACGTGAAACCCCTAAAGTAGAGCCACCACAGCAGTCATCCTCAGAGCCTCGTGCCATGCCCCTCATTCCGTAGAATTAACACCCCAGAATCAAGAGAGTAAAACTAAAAAAGAGAATCATAGTAATAATAATAATGAAAGTAATAATAATAGTAATAATAATAATCTATGTATAAGAGTATTATTCGTAACAGTCATTTGCTGTAGCAGTCTCTTACCCAATATTCAAGCATGCTCATCAAGTGTCCTTATTTCGTTCTGCGCTTTCGTCACTTTATTGTTACTGACCTACACCTAATCAATACTGCAAACAACACCACTCAGCATTTCAACACTTGCATTCCCACCAACTCTAACACAAACAGAAAGACCTTGCCTTCATGTAATCCCATATCATTACCCAACTCCCCATACTCAACTAAGTACACAACTCCTATCTTCCCTAGCTCATTTGAATCTTATCATACTATCCCCTTCCCTTATATACCCACTCTTCCCATATACATACAAAACTATTCCACCCCCCTACTCCCTTGTCCAACCTCTAACTCAGCCTCCTTCATTTTACTCTCGCAGGCCTTTTTTGCCGCGCATAAATACCTGTTCAACTCACCCCCTTTTTCCCACTGCTTAATAATCCATCTCAAGATTGCTTTCTCATCCCCCCTTCCCAATATTTTCCGATGCTCTTCACTCAATAATCCATGTCTTATCTCCCTAGTTTCCTCGCAATCTCTTAGCAAATGAAATTCATCATTCCCTGCTCCACAAAGTATACATCTTGTCTTATCCCTCCCCTGCATCCAACCTGTATTCCTTTGCAAACCTAACAACCTCCACATCATTCCATATCGTTTTGACCTATCAACGTATCTAATATTCAACCCTGCTATCTCCTCTATTTTCGTCAAAACCTTTAACGAATTTCTCAGTCTGCTTTCCCCTAATAATTTCTGCCTATGTATATCTCTAATCCTCCTTTCCAGTATCTTCATCCCTCTAACTTCTGTCTTCGACCATACCTCCCCCCACAGGTGTCCTAATCCTATCCTCTCCACATATCCCTTTATTTTTTCTAGCCAGCCCCCCCCTATACATGCTCTTACATTGCTGTTCATACGCTGCCTGCAATATCTTCCCACCTTCCTATCTTTTTAAATTCATCCAGTATCTCACTATTCTTTTTACCCCCTCTGATTCTAAATCCTCCCCACACATTAGTTCCGCCTCTGCATTTGCTATGCACCTCGGTAAGCCCATTACTAACTTAGCAAAACTACTAACGATCCTTCTTAGTTCCTCTCTTTTCTCATCCAGCCCCCAAACTTCTGCGCCGTACAATACCCTCCCAAAAATTACCGACCTTAACACTAGCCTCAGGGTTTTATAACTGATACCCGGATATTTGGTTAGCATGTTTCTGACTGAGGCTAGGGCTGCCAATCCCCTGTTTTTCGCCCTTCTGATCTGGTCATTCCACGTTCCTTTGTCATTAAAAATAACCCCTAGATATTCCAACTTCCTTACCTGTTCCAAACTTTCTCCCTGCATTACCCAATTACCTTCTATCTTTCTTCTTTTGTCTACCTGGACTACTAATAATTTAGACTTATTTCCATTCATTCTCAATCCCCATTTACTCGCAAATAGCGTCACTGCATTTAACGCTCTATTCATCCCCCCTGAAGTTAGCGTCATCAATAATACATCATCCGCAAATATCAGTCCTGGTACCTCTAAACCATTAATTACCGGCACAGCCCAATTTTCTGCCCCAAATCCCTCTAAAATATCGTTGATAAATAAAATAAACAGTATTGGCAATAATTTACACCCTTGCTTTAAACCCACCCTGGACTCTAAGGGTCTACTCAGTCTCTCTTCTCCCAATTTTACACAAAACCTAACCACCCTATATATTCCTTCCACTGCCCTCAACATCTTTTCTGAAATCCCTAACCTGCCTAATTTCTCTAATAGGGCCTCTCTATTCACCTTGTCAAAAGCTTTCTCAAAATCTATTGCTGCTACGTAAACCGTACTTCTAGCCATACTTTTATACTTTTCTAGAATAGTCTTTACTATCATAATGTTGTCCACCGTTCTTTTCTTTTTCCTAAATCCTCCTTGATAATCTGTCAATATTTCATTTTCTTCCGCCCACCTACTTATCCTGTTCGCTAGCACTCCAGTGTATATTTTACTTAAGGAATCCAGCAGAGATATGCCCCTGTAATTGTTCACACTACTCCTACTACCCTTCCCTTTGTATATTGGGCATATAATTCCTGTTTCCCATTCCTTCGGGAACTTCCCTCCCTCAAATATCTTATTGAATAGTTTAACTATGCCCTCTATCATTATCTCATTTTTGCCAATTTCTTTCCAAAACTTGTTATTTATACCATTACATCCCCTGGCCGACTTGGCTCTAACTCTGCTTATCACTCCCTGGATTTCCTCCCTTGAGATTTCTTTATCCAGATCATATATTGCCACTCTCCTATTCCTCCAAATTACCTCTTTCCCCATCCCTCTCCATCCTTCTTCCCCCTTTTCCCCTAGTAATTCATCAAAGTGCCTCATCCATTGCTCTTCCTCAATACTCGTTTTTTCTTTATTCCTTCCACCCTTAATAATTTTATTAATCTTGTCCCAAACTCTCTCAAAATTATTTGTCTTGCAATCCTTATTTATGGCTTCAATTTGTTCCTCTAGCCACGCCTTTCTTGTCTCGCAAATTTTCTTTTTATACTCTTTCCTCAATTTACAAAAAATCTCCCTTTCTTGGTCCCCACCTTTCCTTCTATAATCTTCTAACGCAATCATCACCTTTCTCCGCATTCCTTCACACTCTCTATTAAACCATTCTTCTCCCTCCTCCTTATTTCTCTTACTAGATCTCGTCTTCTGCGCTATTATCTTTATTGGATGTAGCAGCAACTCTAAGGCTTTATCAGTATTATTCTCTTCTAAGGCCCCTTACCACCCATATTTCAGGAATTGTAACTCCTCTTTTACTACTCTATTCCAATCTCGGCTCACTTTCTCTGACCATTTATACTTATTATATCCACTCCCCCGTTTATCACTCGTCCCATCCAGCTTCCTTGTGCACTTCTCTTCCCCCCTTTTCAACATAACCCCCACCGGGAAATGGTGTGATTCAATCCAGTCTCCTATTTCCATTCTTACAATATCCTCAATCATCCCCTCCGAGCTCAAAACCATATCTATCACACTACCACCCTTCTCAGTAACATATGTCAATTTCCCCATCCTGTCCCCCTCTATCCACCCATTCAGAATATACAAATTTCCCACCGCACACATCTCCAGGAGCTTCTCTCCATAACTATTTATAATTTTGTCCTCACTCCTTCTACTTTTCCGCATACACATTCCATCCTCCCTACTATATACTGGGCTCTGTTCCCCTATTCTCGCGTTCCAATCCCCGAATAACAACATGTCTTCTTCCCCTGGAAACATTCCTCTTATCCTACCAATATCTACCAGTAACTCTTCAAAAAAATATTTATTTGCATATGCTGAATTACTAGGATGGCAGTAAACAAAGGCTAGATTTATTTTTCTCCTCCTTCCCTCAACCCCTCCCATATTCAATCTCATCCATATGGCTTCTTTCATATCGGTCTCTATATCCTCCACCATTTCACTAATTTCTTCCCTAATTAGAACTATCATCCCTCCTGGTGTGCGGCCTCTAGTCCTCTCTTTTCTTCTATATTTATATTTTATCACAAACCCCTTCCATGTAATCTCCTTCCCTATTTCCAGCCACGTCTCCAGTAGTGCCACCACATCGAAACTTTCAATTTCTTCCCGCACTTTCTTATTTCCTAATTTGTTCATTAATCCCTCTATATTTACACATCCTATTTTCCAATATAGTTATAACTTTCCCTCACTCCCTTCTGTATCTCCCCCTCTGTTCTTGCTCCTAGTCATTATCGACCTATCAGTCGTTATCGCCCTCTCATCTCTTGTCTCCCTCCCATCTCTTTTAACCGATCTATTCCCTTCCCCCTCCTCCCTATCCTCCTTGCCATTCCGACCTTTTCCCCATATATCCTTCAGACTGATACTTCTTTTCTTACTCAAAATTGCTTTACCTTCCTGTTGATTCATCTTCCCTTGTCCTTTCTCGCTCACTAAAACACTACACTCTGCTCTCACGGTTTCTTGCTGTTCTCTCTCGCTGACCACTTCACTATCTTGATCTTCTGTATCCGGACTGCACTGCCCGTTCTCTTCTGAGATGATCTCCTCCCTTTCCACGTCTCTCCTCCTCCCCTTTTCTTCCTTCTTCTTCTTCTCATCTCAAGAGAAAGCAAAAACAAACTCATCAAGGGTAGGAAGATTAAATGTAGAAGATAAGGAATTGATGACAGGTGGGCTCCATAATGGAAAGTTGTCTTCGTTCTCCTCTTTCTGTTCCTTCCCGTTCCTATGACTGCTCATCTTTTGTGCATTTCAGTGATCCTTTTTTATTTCCTCAACTTTTAATTAAGAATTGTCAAGGGTTAACACTAACCTAGGCCTGGCTAAAAAGCACTTTGGCAACACTCGGGCCTTGTACATTGAGCTCAGCTGTTGTGCAGTGTCTAGGGGAGAGAAGGAAGGAAGGTTAACTGTCTGGCTGAACAGCAGCAGCTCAGTCACCTTGCTAAGCAGTCAAGTGAAAACCCGTGCATATACGTTTTGGTGCAGTATCTGTTTTGCCAAGCCTGTATATGTATGAAATATACAGTAAAGCCTCGTTACAACGTTTCTGCAGGGGACAACAAAAATGAACGTGTTAAGGGAGAAAACGTACTGCTGAATATACGGCCAACAGGGATGTGGAAACACTAGATACAATTTTTTCCATCATGAAGGCATTTAAGTAAAATTCTTTCAAGAACAAAATTTACTATGTCCACCTATTCAATACTATTATATTTGTCACAAGTGAACTATGTAGTGCAAGTGGAAAGTGTTTTTTTTAAGACTTTATTTGTGAAGTACATATGAGGTTTTATTTATTATAACCTAACCTGTACTGTTATTTGTAGAGCATAATATAACATAATGGCCTAACCTGTACTGTGTAAGATTGGTGACTTATGCATTTGTAAATAGTAGAATTCTGTTCTATATTTCCTGGAAGGACCCAGAAAGTTATATGAATTATGGAACAGGGTGTGTTGTTTTGTGGGTAATGTATTCTAGAAAATATTTCTGACTGTTCTGGAAATACGACATTCGCGATCAGGCGTATTCTAGAATGTTAGTCAGAGTTCGCTATCGAAAGTAATGTTGTGATTGGTGAGTCTAGGTGGCGATAGGGAACTCGTGCACGCTGATTGGCTGGCTCCAAGGCTGGAATTTCCTATATATAGTGAGCGAGGCAGTGTTCGAATGAATTCTGTATCCTGAATTCTGTCGTTCTTGGTCTATCTGTCTGCGAGCAGCCTATCTGGTTGACGTCTCCCGGTTTCCGGGATGGCACACTCCTCGGGTAAGCACTCTTGAATTCCGTTCCTGCTAAAATTTCCGTAATGTTCCGATTTGCTTTTCATACAAGAGTCTGCCCTAACCTCGCCTAGATTCACCAAATTAGTTACTTATGACGCCTTAGTTTTTCAGCTGGGCTTACCTGTTCATTTCCGAGGCATTCCCATTTCTTGTTTTACTAAATAATAATCGTATGGCCTCAGCTACCGTGTGCAGACATTTCAATTTGACGCCATCTGGCTGTCTGCTCGTCAATTTCGACGTTCCGTTTTACTCTAGGCCACCACTAGATGGCAGACCGAGTAAACCGAAACTCTCTTGGGCGTCTATGGCTGAGATTTAATTAATTTTGTCGGGTAAACACCAAATGTGTCACCAGAGATCTTTTACATGCCGACATCGTACGACATGGAGTGTCCAATGGATTTTTTTCCGCCCTTCAAAAATCCGACTACCTCTGCCGGGTTTGAACCCGCTATCTTGGGATCCGGAGGCCGACACTCTACCGCTGATCCACAGAGGCAGCTTTACTAAAATATGTAGAATGTAGTTTAATATTATTTTCCTTGCGGTTTGCCTCTGGTAGTTCTGTATCACTTTAGGTACGCTAGGTTTTGAATAACCTTTTTCACATCACTGTAAATTGCACTGTACAACTGCATTGGTAACTAGATGTATAGTTGATTTGAAATTTGAATTTACACTGCTACGAAATTAGCTATGTATATCACTGAACTTATAGCTCGTAACTTGGAATTGTATTTGAAATGTATTTGTAAAATTATTTTGTCAATAATATTTTTCAAATCTTAAGGATCACGGCGATTTATTTCGGAATCCGCTATCTAAGCCATGTCCATGCCTTTGGTAGGTTCCCAGCCCTTTTCATCTTCCCGGTTTGTTGTTCACTAGTTGGCCCTACTGATATTTACGTACATGTTTTTGTTGGAGATTCGCGTAATGCCAGCTAATGTTTTTCCGAGTGTGTAGTGATTTCTGATATTGTGCTCTTACCTTCCCCTTTTAACTGTGTTTGTGCTTTGTTTTGGTGTTACCACTGTAGTAGAGGTAACATTTTGGTAGCAGAGGCAAGCGCTAGATTGCGGAGGAAGAAAAGTGAACCGTGATCACACCTAACCTAAAACCTCGTAAGAGTTGTGGTTCGTATACCGTCTGAAATCTCGTTTCTACCTGTCAGGATGGCTCGTGCTGTTCCTCATCCTTTCCATTTGAGAAAGGAAGAACTGATTTACGAGTTAAAAATTCGCAAAATTAGTTCAACAGGCAACGTCAGAGATGATACTAACCTGTTGAGAAAGTCGCTTAACCTACCTATAACCATAACTGACTTAACTACAGACGAGTTGCGTGAGTCTTTGACCGTGATTAAAGATAAGTTACCTGAATTTAACGCCATTCTTGTGTCATTTGGTGCTTCTAAACCCATGCATGGCCAATTAGCCGGGGTTAAGGGGCAGTTATTACATTATTTAGACAGAATTAAGGATTTGTTCTCTCGAATTGCCGGAAGTTGAGAGGCAGAAATGTCAAGCCTTGCTAGAACAGTTTTCCACAGTTTTCAACACAATCAGTGGTTTGCTTGAAGGCAATAAGTTAAATAACACCGTTTCTCAAATTCAAGTGTCGATCTCATCTGGAATGAGCGACAGTGTTAATTGTGGCGAGGCATCTGTTGCTGCTCAAGTGTGTGATCCGACACCTAGTGCTGGTGTTAGGCCTATTCAGGAGTCTGAGGTGACTAATGATGCCCTGGGATCTTCTGTTTCATTGTCTGGAACTAGGACACCTGTAAGTCATTCTAATGATACATCTCTTTTGTATGTTGGTAACCGTACAAGTTTTCCTATGATTCCTGCTAATTCCGTTGAAGCTCAGTGTTTATCTTCTATTACTAATCAACCCGGTTCTTATTCAATGGTACAAAACCACCCCCCTTTCTTAGCGCCACCTGTATCGAGTTGCATAACCTCTACACAACCGGTTAATGCCCAAATGGTCTCTCAGATTAGTGGGAACCTTTCTCAAATTAGGTTGTCTGCGCTCGTAACATTGCAGGGTAACGTTAGTCCTAACCTATCCTGTACTCCGTCCTTTTCACAAGGGTACCCAAATCAAAGGCACAAGGCCTCACTAAACCCTCTGGACTATTCTAAGCCTTCCCAAGCACCCCCTACACCTGTTTTTCCCCAGATTTTCTCCAATCTGCCTCACCCGTTGACCACTATGTTTAAGGGAGTCTTGAAATTTTCAGCGAACTCCGTTGGTGAAGTTATTTCCTTCCTTTGGTTCCTAACTGAATTCAAGGATCAGGCAATTGTGTATGATCTCAGGAACGACAACGTAGTTCAAATTCTATACCCACATGTCTCTGGAGCTCTTTCTGAGCACATTGTCAGGGCCATTGCTGAAAGATGGTCAGTAGATCAATTTCATGCCCATGTTCTTGAATATTTCATTCCTGCTCGTGCCTTGTCGGCATTAGTGCAGAAGCACTATTTCAGAGTACATCATCTTAACGAGTCGCTATCTGAATATGTTCAAGACATTAAGCTCCAAGCTAAGATTTTCCGGCTCCACTATTCAGAGACCCAGATAGTTGCCAACATAATTGAAGGTCTCGCCCCGAACTATAGATCATATCTGGCTCTTTCACCCCGACCAGCAACGTTCGCCCAGTTGGAAGCCGTTACAGTGTCTGCTGAAGGCATTCGATATGCTGACCAGTTACGCCGTGCATTAGCCCCACCTCCTATAACCGTACCCCCTACTCAGGATTCTAAAACCACCCCGTCACCTGCTTCCAACTCGTGTAATCCCGTTCATGTTTCAAATAACATACCTGTTCGCTCTCCTCCGTACCGGTTGTCACCTCCCAAAATGAAAGCCCTGAAGGCTATCATTGATCAAATGCTCGCTGACGGATTGATATGGCCTTCCAAGTCAGCCTATTCTTCTTCAATATTTCTGGTCCCCAAACCACAAGGTGGTTATCGGCCTGTAGTCGACTATCGGATGTTGAACCGTAAGGTAGTCCTCCAATCTGTCCCACTTCCTGATTTGCACTCTTGTTTTTCTTGGTTCGCTAATGCAAAGATTTTCACCACTTTCGATTTAAATCAGGCTTATTACCAGATACCCCTTGCCGAAGAATCCAAGCATCTCACTGCATTTGCAACCGATTGGAACCTATATGAATTCGAACGTGTCCCTTTTGGACTGGCAATTGGAGCGACCGTCCTTACACGGTTACTAGATTATGTCTTATCGGACATAAAGTTCAAGTTTGTTTGTAATTACCTCGATGATCTGATAATTTTTAGTGAAACCTTCGAGGAACACCTACTCCATCTCAACGAAGTGCTGGAAAGACTGCGTAAAGCAGGTCTAACCCTCAAGGCACATCCAAGGTTTCCTTTGCACAACCCCAGATGTCCTCCTTAGGACATATCATGTCGGGGAGGGGTGTCTCAATCAATCAGTCTCGTACTGCCGCCATCCAGAATTTTCTCCCTCCAAAGGACGTCAAGGCTGTAGCCAGATTCATTGGCATGGTGAATTTCTTTCGCAAGTTCATTCCTAATTTTGCTGAACGTGCAGCTCCATTAAATGATTTGAGAAGAAAGGATGCCAAATTTGTGTGGGGTGATGCCCAACGTGAAGCCTTCATGGACTTAAAATCTGCCTTATGTAACGCCCCTGTACTGGCTATGCCAGACTTTTCTAAACGCTTCATTCTTCAGACTGACGCCTCTTCCTCAGGCATATCTGGAGTTCTTCTACAGGAGTTTCAAGAAGGGTGTCATCCTATTTCTTATGCTTCCCGTGCCCTGAATTCTGCTGAGCGCAATTATTCCATTTAGGAGTTGGAAGCCCTGGCTGTTGTCTTCTCCTTAGAATGCTTCAGAATGTACCTGGAACATCTCGCTTTCGATCTGGAAACTGACAATCAGGCGTTGAGTTGGGTACTGGCCAAGCCGCGAAAGACCGGTCGTCTAGCACGAGGGGCAGTACGCATCTCAGCCTTCCAATTTGAAGCCCGCCACATTCGTGGCACGGAAAACGTTGTGGCTGATGGCCTCAGTAGGATGTTCCATCCAGACAGCTCTGACCCTCAATCCGAGCCAGTAGACTCATCTCCCGAACAAGTATCAGCTTTTGTCAATGTAGTTCTCACTGACTCTCCCTTCCTTTTCAAGGATATTGCCAAACATCAAGAGGACGATCATGAGTTAAAGGCCATTGTCGACAGGATTAAATCCGGTGAGCATGTTAAACCCTATATTCTTAAGAATGGTGTCTTGTGTTGTCCTGCTCGTGGTCGCAGAGACCCCAAAATTGTAGTCCCAACTAACCTGGTCCCGGCTCTCTTCAAATACTTTCATGAATCCCCAGTGGGCGGTCATCTGGGGGTTTTCAAAACGAGAGAAAAAATCCGTAACCACTACATTTGGAAATCCATGGATAGTGAGATCCGTACCCATGTCAAGTCCTGTAAGATTTGCAACATCAGTAAACCTGCCCCGAATACTCGTCTAGGTCTCTTGTCTTCTGAGCAAGCTTCTCGCCCCATGGAAAGACTGTTCATAGACTATATTGGGCCTTTCCCGAGATCTCGGAATGGTCATCGTTTCATACTCGTGTATGTTGACGCCTTTTTGCGTTTTACGTGGCTGTTCCCCACTCGGATGGCTAACGCCAACACCACCATCTCGTGCTTGAAACAGATATTCGCCTCGTTTGGACCCTGTCAATTCTTGTTAAGTGATAACGCAAGAGCCTTTACTTCTGCCCAGTTCCGGAATTTCTGCTTTGATCTATCCATTGCTCATGTAACCACTACCCCTTATTACCCGAAGCCAAATTATACTGAGTGAGTGAATCGTAACCTGCGATCTGCCCTCATCGCTTATCACTCCTCAGACCATTCCAAGTGGGATTCCTCATTGAATTGGTTGTCATTTGCATTTAACACTGCTGTCCATGAAAGCCACAAGCAAACCCCTGCTTCGTTGATGCTGGCTTTTACCCCAAATTCTCCTTTATCTAACCTATGGTCAATTAATGATCTTCTGCCTGACGATGCCAGCCCAGAAAAGATCCGAGCTAATTGGCACCGTGTACGAAAGAACTTGAAGGTTTATTACGCTAAGGTGCAGTGTAATTACAACCACGGGCGAAGACCGCACGAGCTTTCTGTGGGTGACCAGGTGTTTATTAAAACACATCCCGTCAGTAGTGCTGCGGACCATGTTATCAGTAAGTTGGCCCCCAGATTTTGAGGTCCCTGCACTATCTTAAAGTTCCTCACCCCGGTGACATTATTGGTGAGTGATCCCGAAAGGAAAAGGATCAGCAGAGTACATCTCTCCCAGATCAAGGTACCTTAAGTCTGGTAAGGAAGGGTAAACACCATTGTTGGTGACCTTGTAGATTTAGTTGTAAGAATTTAGTTATAAAATAATTTTATTGTAACGTTATTTTTAAGGTTTTAGTTATAAGATAATAAGTTTTATTGTAAGTTAGTTGTAAGTAATTGTGTAAGTGAATACTTTAGGTATCCTCTAGTGTAATAGATTTAGTATTATAAGTTAGATAAGTTTTAGTTTAGGGTCACTACTTGGAATTTTCTTCCCCTTACTGTCAGGTTTAGGGCACCCTCCTGTAGTTTCTTTTCACCCCCACCATAATCTTGTCACGTGAATTGTAGATAGCAGTGCTTACCCCTGGTGTGCGAGGGAGAGTCCCTTCTGCATACTTATTAAGCCACCCATCGGGTGACTCTACGCAAGATCTTGAGCCCAGCAGCATACTTTTACCTCAAAGTATTCCCCTGTCTGCTGCGGTTTGTGTGTGTTACAGCGGCTGCAGTGACCAGCTTCTTCGGACAGCAACCTGAAGTGCCAAATAGGGAGACACACTGTGTGCCTTGGGCGTCACCATCCGGCACCACTATCCTGCGGGGAACATCCTATTGGTGGCAGGCAGACTGGATGGTGTCTCACCCCTGCTTATTTGGTGCAAGAGACCACTGAACTGCATCTCACCTAGGTGTCGGGTTTGGACTGACATTGAATAGAGGCTGGCGGCAAACGGCCGTGTCGGCAGCCGCATCATCAGCAAGAACCTGTGGCCTAGCGGTGCTGTGACTGGTGTGGAAAACTAGTGCAAAATTCTTAGTCCATGACTCGCCTAATAGGAGGCTTTGAACGCTGTTTAGCAACAAGTGAGAAGTTTCGGTATTTCTAACATTTGACAGAAAGTATGGTGTACATGATTTAGTGGATCTATATTTGAAAATTATGTGACAGTTTGTGTTGTTTGTTATCACAAAGTTTACTTCAAGAAACCATGTGTGTTAGAGTGAGGTACCCTTACTATCTGTACTGTGTGAGAACGTTTTATCGCTGGCTCTCCAGTGAGGTTATATTAATGGTCGAGCATGGCTCATGGGGGGAGGAAGATGTCACAAGTGAACTATGTAGTGCAAGTGGAAAGTGTTTTTTTTTTTTAAGACTTTATTTGTGATGTACATATGAGGTTTTATTTATTATAACCTAACCTGTACTGTTCTTTGTAGAGCATAATATAACGTAATGACCTAACCTGTACTGTGTAAGATTGGTGACTTGTGCATTTGTAAATAGTAGAATTCTGTTCTATATTTCCTGGAAGGAACCAGAAAGTTATATGAATTATGGAACAGGGTGTGTTGTTTTGTGGGTAATGTATTCTAGAAAATATTTCTGACTGTTCTGGAAATACGACATTCGCGATCAGGCGTATTCTAGAATGTTAGTCAAAGTTCGCGATCGAAAGTAATGTTGTGATTGGTGAGTCTAGGTGGCGATAGGGAACTAGTGTATGCTGATTGGCTGCCTCCAAGGCCGGAATTTCCTATATATAGTGAGCGAGGCAGTGTTCGAATGAATTCTGTATCCTGAATTCTGTCGTTCTTGGTCTATCTGTCTGCGAGCAGCCTATCTGGTTGACGTCTCCCGGTTTCCGGGATGGCGCACTCCTCGGGTAAGCATTCTTGAATTCCGTTCCTGTTAAAATTTCCGTAATGTTCCGATTTGTTTTTCATACTGGAGTCTGCCCTAACCTCGCCTAGATTCACCAAATTAGTTACTTATGACGCCTTAGTTTTTCAGCTGGGCTTACCTGTTCATTTCCGAGGCATTCCCATTTCTTGTTTCACTAAAATATGTAGAATGTAGTTTAATATTATTTTCCTTGGGGTTTGCCTCTGGTAGTTCTGTATCACTTTAGGTACGCTAGGTTTTGAATAACCTTTTTTCACATCACTGTAAATTACACTGTACAACTGCATTGGTAACTAGATGTGTAGTTGATTTGAAATTTGAATTTACACTGCTACGAAATAAGCTATGTATATCACTGAACTTATAGCTCCACGAACCTGCTACGAAGGCGTAGCAGAGGGAGAGTTGATACTCCCACGTGGCGCGTCCCAGGTGGCGGATGGGGGGTCCTAACCGGCTTGCCGGCGGACTTGAGGGAAATAAAATACCTCTCTCGGACCAAACACACTACCCCCTGCGGGTGGGGGACGCTCATGCAGAATACACCTGCGGTATTCCCCTGCCTGTCGTAAGGGGCGACCTTGGCGCGGACATGGATTGCGGTTTGGTATAATGTGATGGACCTCCTGTGGATGGGAGGGGTCGAGTACATTCACAGGTAATCCCTGCCTGTCGTAGAAGGCGACTTAAAGGGTCGTGTGGCCATGGTCCCCTCTTAATTTTATTATTATTTTTCCGAGGGTCAGAAGTAGACCATTTCCAAATTTTGATGTGCGTGCTGCCCGGAGATGGGCCTCTTACGTGTGCGATTACGCCCAAAAGCCCGCAACTGTCCACCCAGGACCATTGTGTGGTGGGAGCGCCATGTACCTTGGCAGTAGTATCCGCCTGACAACACAGGTCCCCGCACAGCCGAATGCCAGAAGGACATATTATTATTAATTTTTTTTTTTCTCTCTCTCTATATTAGTGCTCTGTACACGCTATGGGGTACATGCTATTGCGGGTGACTGGAGGAAGGGAGTCTTAGTGCTCATTGCCTCAGTCATCCCATACTAGGCATCGTCCAACATCGGACCCCGGGCAGTACCTGCTACGACCAGGTGGGTATTGCCTTGGCTGCTTGGTTCAGCTACAGAGACCCCTGAACGGAGTGGGTGGCATTCGGGGAGGATGCTATCGGGCATGGCTTCCAAACGAAGTCGTCCTTCTCAAGGTGGTCCCCCACCTAAGTCTTTAACTTTTGCTTCCCTGAGAGGTTCAACTCCCTGGGAACATGCGCAGCGTGAAGCAATGGGATCCAGCTTCCCTAGGTTTCTGGTCCCTACCAGAACCGATGGGCACGATTTTAAGCTGGTGAAGTCGATCCTGTTTAGTAGGCACATCGAAGGCGTCTATGGCAAACTGGAGGACCTTAAGAAAATGCGCAACGGTAGTTTGCTTCTAAAGACTCGTACAGCACTGCAAGCTGATCAGTTGCTTAAGTGCGAGCACTTTGGCGAAATCCCCGTCAAAGTGGAGGAGCATAAGTCCTTGAACCTGGTTTGCGGAGTCATCTTTCACCGCAACCTTATTTTGAACACTGACAACGAGTTGATGGAAGACATGAGGAACTGTGGCGTGTCCCACGTCTGGCGCATTACGCGCTAGGTCAACGGTGAAGACGTTGCCACTGGTGCCTTCATTGTCTCTTTCAAGTTGTCAGTGTTACCAGAGAAAGTCAACGGGGTAGATGTTGCGCTGTCCTCTACATCTACAGATGTAGAAGTAGATAGTGTTTAGGCTTACGAGCATTTTATCGCTCATAACCTAACACTCCTTTTATAGTCCACACTATGGCACTGTTACAGTGCAATTGTAACGGTTATGACAGGCATCTTGCTGAGTTACGTCAGCTCGTTAGTGAGTATGCAGCGAGTATAGTCTGTATTCAGGAGACCAACTTTAGACCTGGTCATCATACGGTCTTGAGAAACTTCACACTATACTCGACAGAACAGTACCATGCTCACCGGGCTTCCGGTGGAGTTGGCATCTTTGTACGTTTTGATACCTACAGCGAAGAGTTTCGATTAAGAACCCCACTCGAGGCTATCGCTGTTCACGTTCCGCTGCCTGTCATAGCAACAGTGTGTAATGTTTATCTTCCACCCGGCCAGCATCTGAATATCAATGATGTCGCTGATCTTATAGATCAGCTTCAACCACCCTTCCTCTTATTGGGCGATCTTAACGCCCATCACCCCATATGGGGTTCTGAGACGCCTTGCCCCCGAGGAAGAGAGCTGGAAACACTTCTAACAGATCTGGATTTATGTATTTTGAACACAGGGGAACCAACTCACTTTAGTGTACGTTACGGCACATACTCTCGCTATACAATAATAAAGTTTTATTATGAATCCACCTGCAACATACTCTCGCATTGACGTTAGTCTACGCAGCTGAACGTTGGTTCCACTGTTTCGGTGGAATGCACACGATGATCTCTGTGACAGTGACCATTTTCCCATCATTCTTACTTTGTTGAAACATAAAACCGTCGAGGCTCCCCCTCGATGGATTCTTAAACATGCTGATTGGCCAAAGTACACATCACTAGCTGTCTTTAACGATGATGTCAGGCGGACCATCGGCGAGGAAATAACTTACGTCACCCAAGTTATTCTTGCTGCTGCTGAGGAGTCCATTCCGCTTTTCTCGGGGACTCCTCGCCGAAAACTCGTTCCTTTTTTTTTTATAAATGGCGCCCGGTAATGACGATGTTGTGTTTTATTCTCCGAGTAAATTAACTGTAAAATGTGACGAAAAGTGCGGAAAATGTCGAAAATTAGTGAAAAATGGAATGTTGTGTGATTCATGTGATAGATGGTGGCATTATAAGTGCGGAAATTGCCCTAGAGACGTAAAAACTAATGAAAATGTTGACTGGATTTGTGAGCAGTGTGTTCGGAATGTTGTTGTTGCGGACGGCGTTGACGAAGCACCGAAAACAGACGATGAGGAATATAAAAGTGCATTAGAAATTATAAACATTCTAAAAAAGGACAATGAGACTCCTAAAGTTGAAAATCAAGAATTAAAAGAAAGACTGCGATCGCTAGAATTTGGGACTGACCGTTCTTCGAGTGATATACCGGTACAAGTAACAAACTCAAGCACGTGGTGTCAAGTAGTTCGTGGATGGCCGGCTAAGAAGAAATCTACAACTGAATTTCCGGAAATAAACATCAGAAATAGGTTTTCTGCCCTAAATAATTTAATTCTGGAAGAAAGTGATCGCACGCATGAAACCAAATCATCGCGATCCGTTGCTGTGCCGAGTTTAAAATTTAGGCCTAGAATTCTGATTCAAGATCCATTTAGGCCTAAATCAGCGAAGGTAGCTGTGTTTGGTGATAGCCAAGGAAGGGGAATTGCGGGAGTGATTAACGACGAGAATATAGCAGCAACCGGAGAAATATATCCAGGAGCTTCTATCAGCAGTGTTGTGGAAAACGTAGAAGCAGCAACTAGGAACTTCGGGAGCGGCGATGCAGTGCTTATCATCGGTGGGACGAACGACGTAGCTCGCGACGACGCCAAGAATGTAAGATCACAACTTAAACATACACTAGGGAAGCTGACCCACACTAACGTTTTTGTAGTGAACGTGCCCCACAGGCATGATTTGAGTAGAGACTCGTGTGTGAACATTGAAGTGGACAAGGTCAATACAGATATTGTTAAAAATTTGTAAACATTTTCGGAATACTCAGGTTATTGAATGCAGCAGTTTTGAGAGATACTGTTATACAAAACATGGCCTCCATCTAAACAATTCAGGTAAACAAAAGATAGCAAATATTGTTCTAGATTTTATTAATCTTAAGATATGTACTGTAAAACAGGCAACTCCCTTGAGTTATAATACTGACCAGGAAAACTAGTAGAAAGAGCCAGCTGTACTTCAAGCTGGCTCAGTCAACTAGAAAAAGAAACTCAGGATAGTAAGGAATTTCAAGTTACCCAATTGCAACAGTCAAGTTTTAGGGAGGAAGGGGGTCTGAGATTGCTCTTGGTAAACTGTCAAAGTGTAGTAAATAAACAATTAAAATTCGGTACATTGATGGAATCTTATGAGACTGATGTGGTGATAGGAGTGGAATCGTGGTTGAAAGAAGGGGTGGGTAATAGAGAAGTATTTCCAGAAGGGTACACAGTCTATCGTAGAGACCGAGGAGATAAAAAGGGAGGGGGGGGTGTGTTTATTCTGGTGAAGGAAACTTACTGTTCACATGAATGGTTTACCGATGAAAGGGATGAAATATTAGGGATAAAATTAGTTTGTGATAATATGAAGGAGGTGGGAATTATAGGAACATACAGGCCTGGAAGAGAGGAAAGAGACATGGAAATCTTTGAAAAAATAATAGATTATACTCGTAAAAACAATAATAATGATCTGGTAATAATTGGGGGAGATCTAAATTTGCCTGAAGTTGAATGGAAAGGAGCTGCAAGTGAAGCCCATGAACAGAAACTGGCAAATAAGTTAATTTGGGAGGGAGGATTTACACAAGTAGTACAAGAACCGACTCGTCTCAATAACTTACTAGATGTATTCTTGGTTAAACCATGGGAAATTGTTGATAAAACTGAGGTAATTGAAGGAATAGGAGACCATAAGGCTGTAATAATGGATGTAGGACTCGTACCAAAAAGGCTTAATAAGAGGGTTACACAAGACAAGAAATTGTACAGAAAAACTAAAGTTGATGAATTTGGGACTTACCTTAAATCACAATTCAGTTGTTGGATAAGTGAAGGGAGTAACGTGGATACACTTTGGGCTAAATTTAAAGGAATTATTTGGGAAGGAGAGAAGAGATTTGTACCTGTTAAGAAGGGTAAAATGACCTCAGACCCTGTTTATTATACAAAGGAAATCAGAAAATTAAAAAGAAAATGTAGAATAGTAAACAGGAAAATCAAAGAGGGTAGGGAGAGTAGAGAAACTAGAAAACAGCTAATGAGGGAACTGAATAGAGTGAAAAAGGAAGCAAAAGAGAATTATATGAATGGCATACTTCAAGAGGGTAATGACCACAAAGGGAAATGGAAAAAGCTGTATACATATATCAGGAATCAAAAAGGAAAAGGAATCCAAATTCCTACAATGGTGGGAGAAGGGGGTGAACACTATTTAACGGATACTGAGAAAGCAAACCTATTTAGTAGGGAATTTAGAGATTCAGTAGATGATTGTCAAGAGTTGGAAACCGAAACAGAAGATAGAGAGGGAGAGAGACAGAGGGAAACAAGAAGCTTCTCATTCACAAACGAAGATACTTTCAGAGAAATCCAACTGCTTCAGCAAGGAAAAGCAGCAGGAAGTGATCAAATTACTGGGGAGGTATTAAAGACAGTGGGGAGGTACATAGTGCCTTATTTAAAATTTCTCTTTGACTATGTCATAAATAATAGTGTAATACCAAAGGAATGGAAGGAATCTATAATAATACCAATTTATAAAGGAAAGGGTGATGAAACCAGAGAACTACAGACCAATCAGCCTGACCAGTATAGTTTGTAAAATTCTGGAGAGTTTAATATCGAAGTACATCAGAGGGATATGTGATGATAAAAATTGGTTCATGAGGAGCCAGTATGGATTTAGAAAGAAATTTTCTTGTGAGGCACAACTGGTGGGATTTCAGCAGGGCATATCAGATCAGTTGGATTCAGGAGGTCAGTTAGATTGCATAGCCATAGATCTTTCCAAAGCCTTTGATAGAGTGGAACATGGAATATTATTAAAGAAATTGGAGGGAATAGGATTGGACGTAAGGGTTACACGTTGGATAAAAGCATTTCTACATTCAAGGGTTCAGAAAGTCAAAGTAGGAAATAATGTATCTCAGGAAGAGAAAGTTTGGAAGGGAATTGCACAGGGTAGTATAATCGGTCCGTTACTTTTCTTAATATACGCAAATGATTTAGGGAACAATATAACATCAAAAATAAGATTGTATGCAGATGACATAATTGTTTATAGAGAAATAAACAACATTGAGGATTGTTCAGAATTACAAAGGGACCTTGAAAGTATCCAACAATGGGTTGAAGAAAATAATATGAAGGTTAATGGAGGCAAATCAACTGTTACAACTTTTACAAACAGGAGCTTTAAAACTGAATTTGAATATACTTTGGATGAGGTAGTTATCCCAAAAGATGGCAAGTGCAAATACTTAGGTGTGAGATTTGAAAGTAATTTGCACTGGAAGGGTCATATTGATGACATTGTTGGGAAAGCATACAGATCATTACATGTCATAATGAGGCTACTTAAAGGATGCAACAAAGAATTAAAAGAAAAAAGTTACTTGAGTATGGTTCGTCCATTATTGGAATATGCAAACAGTGTTTGGGATCCTCACCAAGAATACCTAATAAAAGAAATAGATAGTGTGCAGAGGAAAGCAGCAAGATTTGTAACAGGGGATTTCAGGAGAAAGAGTAGTTTATCAGAAATGTTAAAGGAACTTGGGTGGGAAACGTTAAGTAAGAGAAGGGAGAAAACTTCTTCTTTATTCGTGTCAGAAGTATCAACTTATAGATATTTAACAAAAAGCAACATCTACATTTCTACTATACAAATATACAAGTCTATTATACAATCACAGATAGAGCAACAATATTCAAGAGCTAGATGATGCTTGCCCAGTATTGGGCGACGTCAATAGCGTTGGGGGAGGCTGCAATCAAGTCTTTCATAGTGCACATTGAAGGACATAAAACACACTGACATAGATGTTGGATCGTCTGCTGCTCTCCGCAATCACAAAGTGATGAATCACTTGAGAAGCCCCACTTCCGCAAGTTTACTTTGGTTCTGCCGACTTCTGTACGGAGTCTGTTAAGGGCTTTCCATACTGTCCACTTCTCCTGGTGTCCACATGGAAGACTTTCCTTTGGCTCTATCCAGTTGGAAAGGTGGTGGATTTTTTCTTTCCACATTGTGACTCTAGCATTCTCTGCTTTCCCCTCAAGGTTGACTGATGTGCGGAGAAAACTTTTCCTAGATTTTAGCCTCTGTGTGGCTGGTTGGTATCCATAGAGAGGATGTGCTTCTGAAGAAGATGCCTGGAGCCTTTCTTTGTTAGCTGCTACCTCCCTACGAATCTCACCGGGAGCAATACCAGCTAAAAGTTGGACCTTCTCAATGGGTGTAGGTTTCAAACATCCAGTGATGATCCTGCAGCTTTCGTTTAAAGCTATGTCGACCTGCTTCGTATGAGCTGACCTGTACCAAACTGGGGAGGCATATTCTCCTGCAGAATAGCATAGAGCTAGAGCTGATGTTCTAATTGTTTGTGGTTGTGTTCCCCAACTTGTTCCTGATAACTTTCGTAGAATGTTGTTTCTGGCAGCTATCTTTTGTTTCAGGTTTTGGCAATGTTTCTTATATGTTAATGTGCGATCCAGCATAACTCCCAGGTACTTTGGCGTAAAGCAGTGTTCCAGTAAGTTCCCCTTCCATAGTACTTTGAGTTTCTGAGAGGCCTGCGCATGCCGCAGATGGAACGCACAGATTTGAGTCTTAGCTGGATTTGGTTTGAGTTGGTTTTTCTCATAATAGTTACCTAGCTCTTCTAATGCAGCAGTTAAAGAGATCTCTGCTTCATCAAAGGTATCAGTTTGAGTAGTAAGTGCAAGGTCATCGGCATAGATAAAGCTTTTAGTATTTTCTGGTAATGGCTGGTCATTAGTGTAGATGTTGAAAAGAACAGGAGCCAGTACACTGCCTTGAGGTAGTCCATTCCTTTGATTCCTGGGAGAAAACTAGACTTGTAGGGTTATATAGAGCCTATAAAGGAGAAGAAGCATGGGGAGATATCCGTGAGAGGCTTCAGTTAGAAAATAATTATATCGGCAGGACTGACCACAAATATAAAATTAGAAGGAATTTTAGCAGAAGCGATTGGGGTAAATTTTCATTCATTGGGAAGGGTGTGAAGGAGTGGAACAGTTTACCAGGGGTAGTGTTTGATCCTTTTCCAAAATCTGTACAGATATTCAAGAAGAGAATAAACAGCAATAGAGAAAATAAATGAAGTGTTAGAGGGCATTCGACCAGTGCAGGTTATTGTAAATAAAAAATGTGTGTGAATAAATTAATTCCATCCCCTGGTCTAAGGAGTTTGGACAGCCAAAGTAGGGGACTGCCTGTAGGGGTGAAGTACAGTGGGGACTTCGAGGGCCCTGGGACTGCTACGGTAGCTGTGAAGGCCCTTCAGGAACTCTGAAAAGTGGTGGCAAAAGGGGCTCTGGTTAAGACGCAGCAGGTCGTTATGCTACTTAGGATCCAGAACGGGTAAAAAAAAAAAAAAAAAAAAAAAGTAAATAAATAAATGCAATGTAAATATTAATGTTATACGAGTTGTATAGTATCATTTGAAGTAATTCCACATACTGTATATCAGTTGACTATATTTGTAAGTAGTACATGAGATATTATAAGTAGAATTTTGTAAACAATATAAATTTATTAAGGATGAGCTGTGTGTTTAATGGAAAACATTGTTAGCGTAAATTGTATAATATTGTATTATAGGAAAAATTTTCTTCTCTTGTTAATTTAATATTTAGTGCTTGACAATAATGTATTTTAGTGTACCATTTGCCACCGAGGTAGACACCTCATTTGCAATTAAGAGATTTTGATTTGATTTGATTTTGAATAGCAGCAGCCATCAAAGAACGCCGTCGCGCTCATATGCGTTAACGTCGACAGCCTACTGTGGCCAACTTGGTAACATTTAAGAAACTCCGCGCTAAGGCGCAAGTTCTTATTCGACAAAGTAAGAAGGCTTCATGGGAGAGATATGTGTCGTCTATGACGTCACATACCCCATCATCCCAAGTGTGGACTAAGCTTCGATGGATTTCGGGTATCCAAGAATCAGCTGCTGTACCGGGAATTTCCATTGCAGGCAGTGTCGCCACTGACCCTCTAGCGTTTGCTGACCATCTAGCTAGTCATTTCGCGGATGTATCTGGCTCCGGGAATTACCATCCTGATTTCCTCGCTCTGAAGCGGGAGGCAGAATGTCATCACCTTAGTTTTGCCACCCTAGCTTCAGAGGACTACAACTTGCCCTTTACGGAGTGGGAACTCCATAGCGCCTTAGCACTTTGCAAGGACACGTCTCCTGGACCGGAAAACATCCATAACCAGATGTTGAAACACTTTAGTGATAATAGTTTACTATATCTCCTTCGAGTGTTCAACCGTATCTGGATGGAGGGTGATTTTCCATCTCTGTTGCGAGAGGGCATAGTCATTCCTGTCCTCGAGCCTGATAAGGATCCTAAGTTTGCAGGAAGCTACAGACCAATTTGTCTTACAAACTGCCTGTGTAAGCTATTTGAGAGGATGGTAAATCGCCGACTCGTGTGGTGGCTGGAGAAACAAGGACTTTTGTCCGAGTACCAATGTGGTTTTCGAGCCGCTCGATCCACCACAGACCACTTGGTACGCCTGGAGAGCTCTATCCAGGATGCGTTTCTCCGCAAACAGCACTTGGTAGCTGTTTTCTTTGACTTGGAGAAGGCCTACGACACCACATGGCGATATGGTATCCTTTCAGTCCTGCATCAATGGAGATTCCGAGGTCACTTGCCGTTATTTATTGCAAATTTTTTGTCTCTCCGTCTATTCTGTGTCCGAGTGGGGAGGACATATTCGCAATACCACGTTCAAGAAAATGGAGTCCCACAGGGATCGGTCCTTAGTGTCACTCTGTTCGCGATTGCTATAAACGGTATTGTTTCTGCTTCTGGTCCAGCAGTAATACCGTTCCTATATGTGGACGACTTCGCTATGCACTATAGCTCATGCAGTATGGCAGTCGCAGAACGACTGTTACAGCAGGCTATTAGGAGGGTTGAGCAGTGGACCTTACAACATGGCTTTCGGTTTTCTGCCGCAAAGACCTTTGTTGTCCACTTTTGTTGTCAACGTACTCTTCACCCTCATCCCGAGCTCTATTTAGGAAATGTCGTTCTGCCAGTTGTTGACACTTAACGATTTCTTGGGCTCCTTTTTGATAGTAAATTATTGTGGGAGCCACATGTGCGGCAGTTGAAAGTGCTATGTGCTAAGAAGCTTAATATCGTGAAGTTTCTTTGCAGCACTTCTTGGGGGGCTGACCGCACGGTGCTCCTACGATTCTATAGGGCACATATTTTATCTCGGCTAGACTACGGCAGTGCAGCATATGGCTCAGCAAGACCGAGTATTCTTGAGAAGCTAAACAGCATTCACCACAGCAGGGTTCGGTTGGCGACGGGAGCCTTTCGTACAAGCCCCATAGCTAGCCTGCTCGCTGAGTCGGGTGTGCCGCCTTTACACATGAGGCGCCAGCAACTGCTTCTTACCTATGCTGCTAATTTGCGACAGTTGCCACTTCATCCTAGCTATCCTAGCGTTTTCAACAATGGCGACCGTTTGCTGTACGCCGCTCGTCCCCGAGCAACGCTGCCGGTTGGAATATGTTCAGATAGCAGTTACAGATTGTTTGACGTACCTTTGGTTCGTTGCCTTGTCAGACAACCAAATGGGGTACCCACGTGGGTAGTATGGCGACCTGAAATAATCCTGGACCTACACACTGGCCCGAAGGAGAACACGGACCCTTCGATTTATCGGAGGCTCTTCCTGTCCGTTGTTGGCCGCTATCCAGATTCAGTCGTCGTCTACACGGATGGTTCAAGGACGGACACGAAGGTGGGCTGTGCGTTCGTTGTCGACAATGATAGGTTTCTTTACGCTCTCCCGGAAATCTGTAGTGTGTACACAGCAGAGCTCTATGCTATCTGTAGAGCTTTGCGGTACGCACTGTACAATGAACGCCGACACTTTCTTGTGTGTACTGACTCCTTGAGTTCACTCCAGTCTATTGATACCCGTTTCCCTCGGCACCCTCTGGTGCAGCGGATCCAGGACCTGCTGGCCGGGTGTTCGGATGCCGGCACCAGAATTACGTTTCTGTGGCTCCCAAGCCACATGGGCATCGAGGGAAACGAGTTAGCAGATCAGGCTGCCAAGGAGGCAGTTACACTGCCCCGTTGCCTTTCAAGGTTCCAGCAAGTGATATTCGCTCTCAGCTGAGACATCTGGTCATGTCTCATTGGGGGATGGAGTGGCAGGTCATTCCACTTCCCAATAAGCTGAGAGCGATAAAAGGAACAACGAAGGTATGGAGAACTTCCCTTCGGGCTTCGCGAAGGGATGCCGTGGTATTATGTCGTCTTCGGATCGGCCACGGTATCGTAACTCACTCGCATCTTTTGAAAGGAGAACCCCCTCCGGTGTGTACCTGCGGCGACCATCTTACCGTGGTACACATCCTTACGGAGTGTATGGACGTGGTCGATCTTCGCCGTAGTCTTAAACTTCCGGGTACCATCTCCCTTATCTTGCGCAATGACGAGCAGTCAGCCGACCTCGTCATCCGCTTTATGAGGGATAGTGGTCTGTTTTACTGTGTCTAGTGATGTCCTTTGTCTTCGTGTATTTGTTTCAGTTGCGCTTTTATCCCATTGACTTCATTTTAGTTTGTGTTGCGTATTTTAATGTGATATTTTAACGTCTAATGTAAATGAAGTATATATCTATGCACCACCAGGCAATGCCTTATTCCTTTTCTCCCTGTATTTTCTCTTCTTTTATTAGAAAATAAGGCATTGCGAATTAGATCCACTGCTGTTTTAATCTCATACTCATTTCTTCAACACCATATTTTATAACTCTTGTCAGTGGATACGTTTTAAAATTTTAAATATCATGTATCATGTCGTCCATCACTTTCCATTAGGGGCCGATGACCTTGGATGTTAGGCCCCTTAAAACAACAAGCATTATCATCATCATCATCATCATCATCAAAACAATTAAAATAAACAGAGTGTCTTCTGTGGTTTCGCACTTTCACACTAGGCAAATGTCGGGGCTGTATGTTAAGGCTACGGCCGCTTCTTTCCCAATCCTAGCCCTCTCCCATCCTTGTGTTGTCGAAAACACTCAATGTGATAGTGTGACATTAAACTAGTAGCAAAAAAATAAAAATAAAGACTGAAACTCTTTCTGGTTGTCATGAATAATATTTTTATTTATCTTGAGTTTATTTATCTGAAATCTGTTGATCTCCTGCATTTGGGATCTATGATTGTACTTCATACAAACTGCACTCTAACCTTAGAAAATGATCCAAATCAGTATTTAAAAAAAAAACTCCCTTAAGCAATTTCAAATTCTGTATGTTGCAGAAATTGTGGTGCAAGGTGGCAAAATGGTCCTTGGTCTAAATTGACCAATCTAAATTAGGCGTGTGTCAAGTCATACACTTGGAAGGATCCCCTTCAAAGTGGTTGGTCATAATGTTACGGCTCATCTACTTGCAGGTGTCGATGGAGTGTTCCTCATTGTGGTTGGTTTAGGCGTGATCTGCATGTTCACGTTTGGTGTATCTAGCTGGCCACTGAAGTCATCTAAAAAAATGATCAGATTGTTTAAATTCTCATAGAAATTTGGTTGTCCCATAGGAGATCCCTGATTTGGTGGCAAAACTGATGACCTTTCTGTAGCCTGTTTGCAATTTTAGCAAAGGACCGACAGTGTCATATTACAACACTGCCAGGATACTGAACAACTTCTTCCAGTTTTACTGCATCCAGTTCAGTGTTTGTGTAATCTCTGTCTGCTCATTGGCATAACAATTGTTTTCTTATGACTAATTTTTAGGCCAAACTCCATAAATTGGTGATTCCAGTGTTGAATTTTTCACTTCTTCTTTGTTTCCCTATATCACCGAATCATCTACAAGAGCAATTGCCATAAACTTCTGTTGGTATTTCTTCCATTACCAAGGTAAGTAGCAGAGGGGACAGTGCGCTGCCTTGTTACACTCCTTTACCCACTCCTATCTGAACACAGATCTGACAGTTTTACAACATTTTAACTTTGCTGACAAGAGACTTGGGTCAGATAATCCCATAATTTGTCTCTAGGCAAGCCGTCATAAGCCTAGATGGTAGAAAGAGTGATTTACGAAGGAAGGTGTGTGTTTTTCTCTTTAATTTTGACTCATCATTTCATTTTCAGGTGTATCCCTGGGCAGTTTATTGGGAGGTACATTATTCGGCCTGTATGGAGGAGGAGTAACCTTCCGTATATATGGGCTGGGAGCTCTCGTCATGTTCTTTATTCATGCAGGTGTTCAGTACTTCTTATCTTCGAGACCTCGATATAACATTCAGCCTAAAGGTAAGTGGGACATGTACATTTCAGGGAAGTTTAATCATAAGCCCGCCTGGTGGCCATGATTGTTAAGGTACCAAGTCTTACCAAGCTCGATAGCTGCAGTCGCTTAAGTGCGGCCAGTATCCAGTATTCAGGAGATAGTAGGTTCGAACCCCACTGTCGGCAACCCTGAAGATGGTTTTCCGTGGTTTCCCATTTTCACACCAGGCAAATGCTGGGGCGTACCTTAATTAAGGCCACAGCTGCTTCCTTCCCACTCCTAGCCCTTCCCTGTCCCGTCGTCGCCATAAGACCTATCTGTGTTGGTGCGACGTGAAGCAACTAGCAAAGAAAAGAAAAGCGCCAAGTCTTAATGGTCTGACACCGTGGAGAGGGGCTGCCATCAGAATGCTAGCTGGCAGGGTATGGGTGATGATTGTAACAATTCCTATTTACAAGACAGTATGCCCGACCTCGGTTCAATTCCAAACCTTTCCACAGTGCTCATATAGAATGACAGCCTCTGTCGCTCTTGATGATTCATCCGTTGGATGGCGACATTAAGCCTTGGTGTTATTCAACACCAGTTGGCTATGCACCAACACCAGGTTTCACACTCTTCCTGCCTCGCAGTCACTACATGTAAATTCAGCCCAATTTTTACAACCAGTCCAACACTGTTGAGTGTTCCGTGTCAAATGTAAATGGGGATGTGTATTAAAACAAACACAAATATTGCTGATATTGTTTCAGTCATCATTTCATAGACTGGTTTGATGCAACTGTCCATGCCACCCTGTCCTGTGCTAATCTTTTCATTTCTTCATAACTACTACATCTGCTCTAATCTGTTTGTCATCTTCATACTTTGGTCTTCCTCTGCTCTTTTTACCACCTACACTTTCCTGAAGAACCAATTGAAAATGTCCTGGATGTCTTGTGATGTGTCCTATCATTGGGTCTGTTCTTCTCGTCATATTTAGCCAAGTTGATCTCCTCTCACCAATTCGATTTGGTATCTCTTCATTCGTGATTCAATCTCTCCATCTTGCCTTCAACATTCTTCTGCAACACCACATTTCCAAAGCTTCCATTCTCTTTCTTTCTGAGCTAGGTATCGTCCATGTTTTGCTTCCATACAATTGCATGTTCCAAATGAAAGTCTTCATAGAAACATCTTTTGAATTCCTGTATCAGAATAAGAAGTTGTTACAATAATGTTACAGTAATGAGATTTACAACTTACAATTCCTGTATCAGTGTTCGAAGTAAGCAAATTTATTTTCTTAAGAAAGGCCTTCTTTGTTTGTGCTAGTCTGTATTTTATGTCCTCCTTACTTCTGCCATTGTTAGTTATATTATTACACAAGTAACAATATTCATCTACTTCCTTTAAGACTTGATATCCTAATCTAATATTTCCTGCATCACCTGACTTTGTTCGACTGCACTCCATTACATTTGTTTTGGAATTATTTATTTTCATCTTGTACACCTTCCCCAAGACTCTGTCCATACCATACAGCAATTTCTCTAAATCTTCTGTAGGCTCAGATAAAATAATATCAAAGTTTTGATTTCCTCTCCTTGGATTGTGATTTCCTTTCAAAATTCCTCTTTCATTTCTTTTACTGCCTGTTCTATATAAACATTGAAAAGGAGGTGGGACAAAGATTACACGTAAAGTCAGGATTGCTTCTCGTATTCCTACATTTCCTCTGAAGCCAATTTGATCTTCTCCTAGCTCAGTTTCAACTTGTCCTTCAATTTTTCTGTAAATAATACGTGTTAAAATTTTTCAGGCATTAGATGCTAAACTAATGGTTCTGTAGTTACAGAAATATTACGTATAATGATCTTCACCTCTGAGGCAAGAACCAAAGATGGTGCACATAAAGATCGTAATCCATCCATCATCATGACCCATGGACTCGTATCCATGTGGCTTGGCATTAGAACACGCAGCTTAAAATCAAAGGAAAGGTGTTTACTCTACTGCTCATCTGGATGGCCTGTGATCATTGATTTGGTTGGAAAAAATATATTTGCAGGAATTCACCTTATTAATTCAGTGTTTGTTTGTAATGAGCTTGTGACAATGTTTGCAATATTTTCATAACACTACTCTCTTGTCAGAAATCACCCACAACAAATTGTGCTGCTTTCCTTTTGATCTTTTCCGGTTCTCAAATTAAGCAATCCTGGTGAAGGTTCCACACTCTGGAACCATATTCTAATTGGGATCCTACCAGTGACTTACATGCCCTCTCTTTTACATTCTTGCTACAACCCGTTAAAACCCTCATAACTTTATCTGTATGAATGTCTGACTCGTTGGCTGAACGGTCAGCATACTGGCCTTCGGTTCAGAGGGTCCCGAGTTCGATTCCCGGCCGGGTCGGGGATTTTAACCTTAATTGGTTAATTCCAATGGCACGGGGGCTGGGTGTATGTGTTGTCTTCATCATCATTTCATCCTCATCACGACGCACAGGTCGGCTACGGGCATCAAATAGAAAGACCTGCACCTGGCGAGCCGAACCCGTCCCGAGATACCCTGGCACTAAAAGCCATACGACATTTCATTTTTTCATCTGTATGAATGCACATGTATTTCTGCTTCAGTTATGCAATATTTTTAATTTGTTCCAGGTTTTCTTTCTTAAAGTTTGAAAAACAATATCATTATAGCTAAACAATGTATTTTGTCAAGTCAACGGCTAGAAAAAGAACTGTCTCGGAAATTGTATGGATAGTTTGGTTATATTTAGTGCAGGCGGATTCTATTCAGCATATTGTTAAGCAAGCTTCAGGAATTTCAAATTGAGTTAAATGCAGAAGCAAGCAGTAATTTCACATTCTAATGAACCAAAACATTTGAATTTACACATAGAAGATCCAATGTCTTTATCATCAGACTCCAGCAATTTCACTCCATCTTAAGTCTTGTAGCTAAAAGATATGATCGATTGTGATTGTGAATATACAAGGGCCATACTGAAAGTCATGAACAACATACATACATACATACATACATACATACATACATACATACATACATACATACATTTATACATACATCATTATAGACTGTTACGCCTCTCAACGTTCAGTCTGCAAGCCTCTGTGAGTTTACTAAAAGTCGCCACAATCCTCTGTTAGCAACTAGTGCTGTGGCCTCATTTAATTCTATACCTCTTATCATTAAATCGTTAGAAACTGAGCCTAACCATCGTCATCTTGGTCTCCCTCTACTTCTCGTACCCTTATCCTCCTCCATTCACCTCACACGACCCCACCACTGAAGCCGGTTTATGTGTACAGCTTCATCCATCGAGTTCATTCCTAACTTAGCCTTTATTTCCTCATTCTAAGTACCCTCCTGCCATTGTTCCCACCTGTTTTTACCAGCAATCATTCTTGCTACTTTCATGTCTGTTACATCTAACTTATGAATAAGATATCCTGAGTCCACCCAGCTTTCGCTCCCGTAAAGCACAGTTGGTCTGAAAACCGATATAAAGATAATTTGGTCTGGACGCTGAATTCCTTCTTACAGAATACTGTTGATCGCAATTGCGAGCTCACTGCATTAGCTTTACTGCACCTTGATTCATTCTCACTTGCTGTGTTACCATCGTGGGAGAACACACATCCTAAATACTTGAAATTATCTACCTGTTGCAGCTTTGTATCACTATTCTGAAATTTAGTTCTGTTAGATTTCTTATCTACTGACATCAATTTAGTCTTTGAAAGGCTAATTCTTCATACCATACTCATTGCACCTATTTTCAAGTTGCAAGATATTAGACTGCAGGCTACCAATCTCATAATCTTAAGGTCAAATCCTTAAACCAATTAAACATTAGAACTTAAAACTAAATACAATAGTCTTATGCTTTTTTTTTTTTACAAAAAGTTTTGCTTTAGGTGATATTCACATAGATTTAAAATGTGTACATTAATTAAAACACAGAATTTGTGACAAGGAAGCAATTAAAATTATCATACAATGACTAGAAATTGTCCAAAGCGTAAATTGGAACTTCTCCAACTGTATGGATGAATCATTAGGTTGATAGTTTAAACAAATGTGTTCACATTGACTAGAAATTGACCAAAGCGTAAATTCCTCTGGTTCATAAATTTTCTGATACTACTGGTACGTAGCACATTGGATCATCATAGTATTCCAGCTATTTGATCCCTACTCTGAGGCAGTGCTTGTAATGAGCAGTGTGCACACTTAAACAGAATAATTACACAAGAGCGTTCGCGGCTGTCTGGTCACTCTAGCTCTGGAACTTTGAACTGTTAGATCGACACCATAGTACTTTTTGTTAAAAGTGAGAAAATGTGCTGTTTTTCATTTTATCGAATATTTCATATGACAGCATTGCTTTTAATCACGACATTCGTACTGACATCATTGTAATGACCTCCAGTATGTTGACTTCACTGGGAAAACCATAAGGACAGTCTTTCTGAGAATTCCATAGCAAAGCACGGGTACATCAGCTAGTTATTTAATACAAATAGCATTGCGCTTTGGATAATCGCGCAGGTGCTTGATGCAATATATTAACCTATGCATTTGCTAAGTAATGGCATCTAAGTGCATGACTGATTCACACATGTGGAGCACGAGTTCATACTATTTTCGGAAGGCTTATCAGAGACTGATCATCTCACTCACATACTTCCTGTGAGGGGAAATAGAGATGTGTAATTTTTAGCCTTGTAGTCTCGTATAGCAACAGTCGGACTTTGACACAATAAGTGTTATAAGTATACCATAGTACTGTATTGCGCAAGATATGTAGAATAATCAGTTTCGACCAGTTGTATCTCCTGATTTTTCTTGATTTTCATATTAAAATCTCCTGATTTTTGGTTTTGTAAAGTTGGCGGGTATGGCGTACTTTTATCCTTCCATAACTGACATGATCTACTTGTTGATGCCATGACAGCTGGACTGGCGTGCAGCAAGTGTTGGGCTACATGCACTACATGGAATATCTAGCTGTACTGGGAGAAAGATTACTCGTAGATGTTCCGAAATTTGACGAGAGAGTTCAGGACACCTGCAGCTACCTTTCTCTACAGGCAGTTGTCAAACTGGCTTGATGTTCTAGTTTTCAAGCAGTCAGATATCCCGTGTCGAGCTAAGCTTGACATGCGATTTTTGAAGTAGATAGCGATTGTCTAGCAGCCCCCGACATTTTAGTGGAAAGGATTAATGATGTCATCAACTCTTCTTATGTTACACTCTGTGGAGGTAGTTTGAGGGTGCCTGCTACACGTCTGATCTTCGATGCTTGTGTTTCCATCTTTAAAATGTTTCACCCATCTCAAAACACTGCTAACATCCATACCCGTACACACATCTCCATAAGCTTGCTGAAGTCTCTGATGAATTTCAGCAGCAGGAATTCCTTCTTTAATAAGGAATTCAATCACAGCACGTTCACAGAACAAAACATGGATGTTGGTCATTTTGTAACAATGTAATTATTAAATTAATGTAGTAATGGTCCACCTTTCAATACTATAATATGTAATATTCTAAATTACATTAATTAGGGACTAGTTTCGGCCTGGGCTGGCCATCTTCAGCCTTAATGTAAAACACCTAACTAAACAAATGTACATGCACACAATTGACATAAAAACAAATGAAAACAAATATATACAAAGTGACATTAAAAACTGGGATGGAATATGAATAAATTTGAAAATGAACTAGGTTCTAACATCTTGAGTATGTTCATCATTGAGAATAATTTCAAGTATTAAGTATTAATTTATATACACAGAACTGTTAGTTCTAATACTGCTGATCATTTCAATAGGAACTGGTAAATGTTGATCCTGTAGTTTGTCATCAAATCTATATGTGTGGTGTTAGCTATATGTAATCCATTGGACACTGCTGTAAATAACCACTAGCTGACAGGGAACTGTTAGATGTTGTTTCATCTTCAATCAAAATAATAAATGAGATGCTCTCATGGTGCTTGTTAAATCTTGCTGAAATGTTGTTGGACATTGTCAGGACAGTACATGAAGATGTGGTTAACACAGATACATTGTGTCTGGTATAAAATTTTTGCGATTCATTGCGGTGCCCATGAAGTAACCTGATAAATTAGATAAAATTAAATTAATGAATTGAATGAGAGAATGTGTTAGTTAGATGGCCTAGGTTATATGAGACTTACCTCTCAATACAGCATGAGGTGTGTGGTCCATTGTTGAGTGTGCTTCAGACTAACTGTTGTGAAATTCAAATGAAAAGGAAGGAGAGGGGAGGGGAAGGTCAGAAGGAGAGGGGGTTGGGGAAGGGGGTGGGGGTGGGGGGTGTTAAGGTGGGGCTGAAGGATGTGGGGAAAAAGGATGGTTTGAGCAAAGAGTTTTGTAACTCCTTGCTGTGGTCACATGATAAAAATGAATGGCTTCAGAGTACCTGCACGTGTTCCAGAAATTCTGAAGATTGAGAAGAAGTGCATATTTATTCTATATGAAAAGGATTGTGATTAAAGGAAAAATGTTTCTCGTGACTTTCAGTATGGTCTTCATATTGGGGTGTGCCTGAAAAGAGCTGCTACACCACCTCAGGATGAGGACACAGATTTACTTACTAGCATATAAGATGCTGAAATAATTAATCCTTCAGACGAGTAATGGCCTTTCTGTTTTGAAGTTCATGCGAGAGTAATTTTTAATTTATGGTGAAGATTGCCTTGGGGACAACATTAGCCCATTGATAAGGATTGGGGAGCCAGTGTTGGGTTTCCATGCTTCAAGAAAATCATCCTGAGCAAAGAGTTAAACATCTTTCATTCAGGTTACTGGTTGGTATGGGAAGCCTGAAATTTTTGTCAGGGGAAGTCTGTGAATATATATATATATATATATATATTGCAAATTGAATGGACATCCTTAGAGCATGTGTTGTATCATCAAATTATCAAGTTTGAAAGAATCTGAAACAGTCTCAAATTCCCTGCAGACACAAATGTACCATTAGATATCTGTAAGAAAAAAACAGTCTCGGAATATGGTACTTAACAAGAGAACTTTCATTTGAATATTTTTTAGAATTTTACAGCTTATTCAATGTTTATTTTCCCATTTTAAGAACTGTATTTAAATCTTGAATCTGCTGAAAGTAAGTTGTCTTCTAATTCAGTTTTAGTTCTCAGGGAATGATTGTGCTATACATACTTTCTATTCTGTTGAACAAATCACTTTCACTGCTGCAGCTCATTCTTGTGTGTCACCTTATGAAATAATTTCTTTTCTTGTGTGAGGTTTGCCAAGTTTTCATTGTGTTCTTATTTACTGCAATTACATCTTCAAGTTTTACTTTGCATGTACACAAGTTGTGGTATTTATTTCTTGGTTGTGCACTGTGTGTTTCCCAGAGGCAGAATAAGACTTGAGGAGCAGCAAGTGCGGCAATGAAGGTTCGTATGTTCTTAACAAGTGCTTCATGTGTGCTAGTAGTGCTTGAATATTGCTTCTTGAATCATTCCTCATCACTGTTTTGTTTTTCAGGAATATATGTTCGCTATTTCATGTTAGTTTTGCACGTAACCTTTTGAAACCACGTAGTCCATTAGTTTCTTGTGCCAGTTAGCTGCAGTGTATGTGCCTGTCTGTTTAGTAGTGGGGTAGTTGTGATTAAAATATTATAATTGTATGTAAGTAGAAATTCTCGATTTTGGTTATAAAAATTGGGTTAATTTCAGTGTTAATATCCATAATAAAAACTTTTTATTATTTCATATTAACACAGCAAGAACAACTTGATGCACTGAACGAGAAAATTGAAAAGTATGGTACAAAAATCAGCGCAGAGAAAAGCAAGACCATGTTAATATCAAGAGAAGAAAGATACGGCAAAGGCAGTGTGAAAATGGTTGGTCAAAGCCTTGGAATTGTTGACAGTTCAAATACCTAGGGAGTGAATTAATGTAGAATACAAGGCTAGACATGGAGATTAGCAAAAGAGTGCAACAGGGCAATGCATTCTACCAGTGTAAGAAACCTTGTCTGGAATAAGGATGTAGCAAGGAAGTGTAAAGAGATAATGTATGCATCCATATTGACTTACGGGGCTCAGACCTGGACAATGACAAAGCCAGCGGACTAAAATACCCAAGAAGTATGATAGGAAAAACAAGGAAGATTAAGAAACAAAGATGTGAGAAAGGAGGTTGGAATGGAAAACATAACTGAGAAAATTGATAGGACTAAACTAAGATGGTTTGTACATATAAAGAGGATGGAGGAACAAAGAATACCAAAACAGATGATGACAATGAGGTGTGAGGGAAAGAGAATGATGGAGACCTAGAACAAGGTGGATTGATTTAATAAAGAGGAGTACAAGAAGAAGAAGAAGAAGAAGAAGAAGAAGAAGAAGAAGAAGAAGAAGAAGAAGAAGAAGAAGAAGAAGAAGAAGAAGAAACCTGGAATGGGACAAAATAATGGAAGAGGAATGGTAGAAAGAGAGAGAGAAAGGTAGACAGGTGCCATAAATGCCCCGACCCAGCAGGTGTTGGATAAAGGGAAAGGAGGAGGAGGAGGATGATGATGATAAAAACAAAATATACTCCTTTAAAATTTAGCTTATTCTTCATGTTAAGCTGCACACACAGATAGATAGATAGATAGATAGATAGATAGATAGATAGATAGATAGATAGATAGATAGATAGATAGATGGATAGATAATGCCTTTATTTGTCGCAAAGTTAGGGCTTGAGGACCTCTCTCACACTTAACCACTAATAGAGTAACATCCGCATAACTTAAAATACATGACACATAATCATACGTAATGAGATAAAAAGAACATGATTTAAAAAAAAAATAATACAGACTAAACATAAAACCAAAGAAAATGCAATGCAGAAATGGATATATATACATAGTGGGCTTGGCAGACTGATATGTAATAGCAACTTCTGGCTCGGTGAGGAAAGCAGCGGTAAACTGCCTTGCTCCTCATTTCTCTAGTACGCTTCTTCAGTGATGCCTAGGCCATCTGTGACAGCTGATGGTGGAGCCGTTGAGGATCCAACCAGCCTTCGGGCTGAAGACTGAACATACATACATACACACAATTACAAAGAGGAAAAGGAAAATACTAGGGAAGAAAGTTACGGTAGAGGCAATTGTGTGCTGCAGTCTTGGGGTATTTGGTCTTCTCCAAGCTGTGACTGTAATGGGGAAAAAAACATACATTGCAACATATCACTTTCAGGTGCCCACACAGAGCCTTTTCCAGGGCTACCTATGACATTCTGACCGCATCAGCGCCAGCTGTTCAGTGGAATAAATGTGCATTACATTGCCATTAATGATGGCTACCTGGTGACCATGATTGTCAAGGCGTGAAACTATATGATCTGACACTGCAGTTACTGGGTCTAAGTCCCAATGGTTGAAAAATATTCCACCATCAGAATATTGGCTGGCAAGGTAGAAGAGTTGGTGGTATACAATTTTTAATTACTAGATTGCATGCCAAAAGTCTGGATTCAGTTCCAAGTCTCTCTGCAGTGTTCATATGGAGTGAGGTCATATGACGATTTTGATGGTGCTTTGTCTGTTGGATGGAGATGTTAAGTCTTGAGAGCAGTCCCTTTAGTGCTGTTCGGCAGGAGTAGGCTATGTGCCGGCATCAGGTTTCACCATTTTCCTTCCTACTGTCATATATCACATTATTCATTTCATCTCATTTACACTTCTGATTAGGTAGATGTCAGGAAGGACATCCTGTCATAAAAACTCGCTACGAAGATTCATCTCACTTTTTTTTTTAATTTTACAATTGGCTTTATCTCGCACTGACACAGATAGGTCTTATGGCAAGGATGGGATAGGAAGTGGCTAGGAGTGGGACGGAAGCAGCCATGGCCTTAATTAAGGTGGTATGAACATGGGAAAAAACAGAAAACCATATTCAGGGCTGCCGACAGTTGGGTTCAAACCCACTATTTCCTGAATGCAAGCTCAGAACTGGGCACCCCTAACCGCACGACTAACTCGTTCGGTCATCTCACTTCATACCCAACCCTGTCGAGATACGCGATAAAGGTTGGAAACACTTTCCTTTTTTTTTTTTTTTTTTTTACAAACCCATACCAGATGCTGATGACTAAAGATTGTAATGTGAGTAAAATTTCACATACAGACAAAATTTTATTTATTTACTCTTGAATGTGTTACCTTTAGCTGCTGTAGCATGGCCGTAGTTGGTTAGATGTTATTTGTGCATGCGATATTCTGTCCAGTGTCATGTTTCCTCAGTTTGCTTTGTTGTTTTTGTTACTGTGATATTATACGTGGGATTTTTTTCTCTTCATGTAACGTTTTCCTGGAAATATTTGTTCTCATCTCATTGTAGAGCTACTGATTACATTGTTTTATCATCCTTAAGGGGAGACTCCACCAAAAAGTTTGAGGTTAGAGTGATCCAAACAAATGGTAGTCGCAGGGTGATAAATCTGGACGGTATGGAGGCTGTTCCAGAGGTGTCCAGTGAATTTCTTCCAGTTTTTCCCACATTAAAGCGGAGAAGAATTATGTTTCGGATCGATTGCCAGTGTTGCTTGTTGTAATACGTAGCTTTTGCTTCATCTAAAAAGCAACAGTAATAGGCTGCATTAATTGTCCTTTGTTTGTGAAGAAAAATCCACTAGCAAAACGCCCGTGGAGTCCCAGAAAATGGTTGTAAACACCTTTCCAGCTGATGAGTATGTTTTGGCCTTGATTGGACCTACCTTGCTTATTTTGAATGTAGGGTGTAATGATGCACACAAGTTTCATCACAAGTCAAAATACAATGCAAGAAATCCTCTCCTTCCTCCTCTTAGCAACGCACGAGTTTCTGACAAACTTCCTGGCGTAAAGTTTTTTCTTCCTGGTTGAGAAGATGAGGAACCTACCTGGCAGACAATTTTCTGAAATGGAGTTCATCTTAGATGATGGTTTGAACACTTCCGTAACTTATTCCTACGGCTAAAACAATTTGCAAAATTTGTATTCGCCAATCTTCACTCGATAATGTCTCGAATGGCAACAATGATGTCTGCAGACGAGGTTCATTTTCCATAGTTTCTCTTGCTGCCACAAATATTCCAGCCCACTCAAACACTCGAGTCTGCGAAAGTTTTTTCCCCCATGGTGTGGAGCTCCTAGCTGTGTTGTTTCCTGAATGACCAGCTCTCTGACCCTCCACTACAGGTAATGGTGGGTGTTACGGCAAACTTATATATGACTGCTTTTAACATCATCTTTGTTCTTACTTCCCGATTAACACATAATTAAGCCCTGTTAAACATGGTGCCATCCTTTCCTTCACTGTGTGTGTGGTTTTTTTTTTTTTTTTGTTCCTCTCTTTCTTAAAACGTTATGGAAGAAACCGGGTATGTTGCTTACATCTTTCACTCTTTGAGTAACACCAAATAGACTTCTCCTACCAGAACTTGCAGGTGATAAGTTTGAGAAGTAGGGATCCAACAGATTCCAGAGCTGGGTCCAGTGACTTCGGGGTGAACTGTGCAATCTGATTCTCTACTGTTTGTGAAAGACTTTGTCATTGATTTTGAGGGGATTTTCACTCTGTCTGAGATGTGTGTAACCCTTCATCAAAATGACAACTCAAGGTATTGTATCTTGTATCATATTACTCTGTGTGGTATTATTTTGTGCCAAAAATGAGAAAGTTGTTACGATGTAACATGTGGAAAGTTTGTATACAGAACATGCTTTGTTGCAGACTTTGATTCATCTGCCCGCTATGCTGCACCGAACGAAGCAATCCAGATTCTTGAAGACGAGCTGCAACTTACGTGTTCTTAACTGAGGATAGTATTTATAATTCATATAGGGTCTGTTAGAACAATTTGAATGGAGGGGACTCTGTACTTAAAGGTATTTTGTTCATTCCAAGTGCCTTTTCTTTCCTATAGGCAGATTTTATACTCATGATAGTCCTGAAATGAGAGTGTGATGTGGGTTGAGTGAATGAAAGATAGTGTGAATGGAATGTAGGCTATAAAATGTCTAAAGCACGAACAATTATAATTTTACAAGAGAGATGAACTTGCAGTCAGGATGTCTGGTGATTAAGAAATATTGTGGAAAAGTTATACTGCTTTAAGTGACCAAAAAAAATGTAATACAGTTCACGCCACTTATTGTGATCACTTTGGGCTGTAAATAATCTAATAATATTAACCAGTTGTTAACAATGACTGAAAATACCAAATTGAAAGTTATTTATTCACACCTAAAAGATAATGCACCGCTGTAAACCACTTGTGCAATATTAAGCTTCATTAAGACACATGTAGAATATTGTTTATTTCCACTTTTCCCTCAGATATATAGGAGATAATATTGTAAACGACATGTATAATTACTGTTCTAGGCTGCAGGTTAACTGTGTATTTTCAGTTATTAAAAATGTCTGTAATTGTTGTTTGATTCTAATTTTACTTGCCCATTAAATCATTTGTATTCATAATATTTTTGGAACTTAGCTGGCTTGTTCTGAACACATTACATGTTTTGTATTATGTTAAGGAGAAAGGAAAGAAGCGGTCACCCATTCTCCAGAGAAAGAGTACCGTTACGTCAAATATAGTGCAGCACAGCATAGTACTTGAAAAAAGACAGCTGAAGAATCAAAACTTTCAACGTAGTACAGAAGTTAGGAATGAAATTGCAGTAAACAAGAGTTTTTGCAGTGTAGTATAATCATTAGTCCACATGAGAATTCATAAAAATGATAACATTACCTCACTGGTAATAGTATCAGAAATTACAGTAAGTGGCATTCACTGTAGCAGTTTTAATTGGTTAGAAAAGTATTTAAAATTTTAATAGGACAAATTTTCTATTGTACTTTTGTTAGAGTAGATTACTGTGTCCAATATCATTGGTCTCTAGGTATGATATATATACAGAAATTTACATTATTTATTTTGAGAGGGAGCTGTTGTTATAAAGTCATTTATATCTTTTCAGACAAGATTTGTTTAGTTCTACTTTTTAAGGTATATATTATTGGGTACATTAGAATAACTCAGGCTTCCCTCCCTTGACTTTAGTTCATAGAACTGTTTGTTTATCATACCAGTACCTGCTTCCCTTTCGGTTAATTATCACAATGTGAGACTACCATGTTTTTCGTAGTACTGTTATCCTTCTGGAACAATTTCGGTTTTTATTGACAAAAATTGAAAATATTCAAGCCTTTCAGGCTTTTTTCAAACAGGTCACTGGCAGCTCGTGTAGTGATGGTGTATACTGCCACTTGTTAACCGGTGCATTGTCACTACTTCAGCGGAGGCTTGCAGTGGTGCCTTAGTGGATCAGTGATAGAGTATCGAACTCGTGGTCCCAAGTTCCAGTTGAGGTAGTTCACTTTTTGAATGACGGTCAGGAATTTTGGCACCCCATGTCATTGTTGGTACTCAGTGCCGCCCAACAAAATGAAATTAACTGGGCCATAGCATCTGTTGCAAAGGAATTCTGCTTTTGTTGCTAGATAGCAACGCAAGTCAGAATGTTGAAATTAGGCAGGCTGCCTGGATGACACCACTCGGTAAGGCCTGCGCCATGGTAGGTGAGCCCATATGATCTCATTCATGCAAGTCATTTCGGCCAATTAAGGAGCATGTCATTTTAATTATCTTCTTCCCTGAGTTTTAACATTTGTCCAATACTCCTGCATTTGTTGCCTATGTTTCTTTCTTTCATTCTTTTTTCAGTCCACGCCTTCCCTATTTTCAACTTCGACTTTTCTTGGAAACCCTTGTGATCTTGAAGTTTCTTCTTAAATGGCTTGCGCTCCAGTATATGATCATGTGTGATGCCCACCTCTTGTAGATCTTTTTTCTACCGCACTAAACCAGGCCCGTTTTGTCTTCTTACGTTGGAAGTAGGAGAAGATCCACGGGACTCATTCTTGTTGCGTGACCATAGAAAGGAATCCTCTTTCGCATCATATCTTTTCTACGTGAAAATAGAGCTCGTGATTGTGCTTGTCTTCTGTATTCACCTTTGTCTTTGAGGGGCCCAAGATTTTCATTTAAAAAATTCTTTTCTTCCTCTCAGGTTTCCCAACAAAGCCTTTTTTTGTTCATTGAAAGGCACTCCGCTGCTTAGAGGGCCTCTGAACGAATGACTGTGTGACAGTGTCTTAACCTGGCATTCAACGATATTGGTTAGATGGTATGCCATTTCCATTTTATTCATGCGCAACATGAAGGCTTCTTTTTCAGGCATGTTGAGTTCTGTCCACTTATTAAGATATTTAAACTTTCCTACCTATTTGATTTTTCCCTGTTCCACATTTAGCTCGTTTGATGCCTGCTTTATGTTTGTTATAAACTGAGTTTTCTCAAAGGAGATCTGAAGACCTGCTTTCACTGCCTATGTCTGAAGCTGCCTGATTTGTATTATTATTACATTGATACAATAGCTTATGGGCTATGGCTACATAAGCTACCACCCATTTTTCTTTTAGAGGCTTATACCTTTTGCTTTATACAGTACCCAAAGTTTCTTGAATGTCAGGCTTCTCTTCTGTTGCTCTTCCACTGATATATTGCACAGTTTAGCAGGAAGAATCTCTCTGGATTCACCCTCAAATTCACAATGTTTTTCCTGAAGATAATTCTGTCTTGAATTTTTTTTGGATTTATGCCTTTTTCCTTTAGATCTTCGTGCACTACTTTAAGCCAGTGGGGATGAATTTTTAATTTTTCTTGAAGAGCAACTATTCTATACGTTCATCTATTCAGGTTCATTCTCTTTAGGTGTCCATAAGAGGTCAGTGTCCTTTTTCTGATTTTGGTGGTAATCTCCTCTGTTCTCTCATAAAGTTTCCTGTTGGATGTCAGGTAAGGTAAGGGAGTATTCTTCCCGAAGGCAGGTCCGAACCTCTGCAGAGGTGTGCCTGAACCGGAGTTTACGTACGGTAGGGTGGCCAGTTCCTTTCCGCTCCTCCATTCCTGCGTGGCAACCCATTGTTGGATGTCAGATGGAATGTAAAACCTACTGAGACTTTCTTAGCTCCCAGGATTTTTCTAGAAACTTCCTTTATCTAAGTTGTGGGATCTTCTATTTTGGCTACTGTCTGTGCAGCATACAGACATTCTCGTCTGACTACTGCTGAATAGTGCCTCAGTTTTGTGAAGAAGAATGATTTGGACATGTTGGTATCATGGCTCCTTGCTCTTTCTCCTAGCAGTTATTTTTCATTGCCATTGGGAGTAAGAATCTAACCTAAGTAGTTAAATTTCTCAGTTCTCCGGATACTTTTGTACACCATTTCAATCTTGCAGATAAGGTACGTTTTAGTTTGAGTCCATGTACATTGTTTTTTCAAATGAGATCCTCAGGAGGCCATTCTTACCAGCTACATCTTTTAGAACTTCTGTTTGTTTCACTGCTGTTGGGAGGTTGTCTGCAATGGTCACTACGTCATCATGCATTATCGAAGGCCAGGCAATCAAATGTGATACCAGTGTTTTTTAAATAATTTGAACAATTTTTTTTCACAATGTTGTGCTTGACTAAGGAGCGCGATTAAACTTATTTAGTAGATGAATTTTCTTTCTTCTTTTCCCAGAATCTCTTCATCCTCTCATTATACTTTTCTTCCATTCTCCTGTCCATGCAGTGGTGGTTCTCATCTTGGATTTTTCAGCAAAATTATTTTTCTTCACCAATGTTCTAAAGCTAGGCCTGTCCCATATAATTTCACCTGTAGTTCTGATTTCTTGAAGGTCTTTTTCAATTTCGATTATCCAGTTATCCCTGACTTTTAGTAAGGTAAGGGTGTATCCTGCCCGAAGGCAGCTCCGAACCTCCACAGAGGTGTGCCTGAGCTGGAGTTTACGTAAGGTAGGGTTGCCAGTTCCTTTCCACTCTTCCATTCCCTTACTCTCCACCAACAGCGCGTGGCAACCCATCCAAATCTTGACCACGCCCAATGTTGCTTAACTTCAGAGATCTCACGAGATCTGGTGTTTCAACACTGCTACAGCCATTGGCACTTGACTTTTAGTGAGGAGGCATAATTAAATATCTTTTTATTAATTCTTTCATTGTCCATTCTTTGAATTGAGCCATAAAATTTCAGTTGTCTTTTTCTAATAGTGCCTGATAGTTTCTCAGAATGCTGGGATAATTCAGAAGACCTCTTTTTCATCCACACTCCTTATGTGCATACTGGGCCAAAGATTTTTCTAAGGATTTTCCTTTCTTTCTTTCTTTCTTTCTTTCTTTTCTAAAATTATTATTATTATTATTATTATTATTATTACTGCTATTATTACTGTTACTACTAGTGCAGGTCTTTCAAGTTGACGCCTTATAGGTGACCTGAGGTGAGGATGAGGCCCCTACCTAGGATGAATTCCAGTGATGAAGATGGCACAAACACCCCGCCCCTGAGCCAGAAGAATCATTAATGAAAGATAAAATCCCCCACCCTGCTGGGAATCAAACCCAGAACCCCTTGAACCAAAGGCCAGAGTGCTATCGTTGGAGTCGGACTTCATCATCTCATCAGCGCACTAGCCACCAGCATCTTGGAGAGGTGTGCACTCGAACCGACAAGCCTGCTGCCACACTGAGGTGAAATGCTGGTTATGTCACTCTTGAAAAGGCATGAATTTTTTCATTTTTTGTTGATACAACATTCTCAATTAATGAAATTAAATTATGGTTTCTTACAGGGGACATGAGGTTGGTATCTGTTGATATGTTAATGAAGATTAAATATTTATTGTATTATACATTCCAACAGTCATCTGAAATATACTGTGAGGTTAAATTAGCAAAAATTCATATGAATTTTTACTAGACACCCTGTCTGTTGTCTCTCTGTCAATACTGAAATAACCTGCTGGTGAGATTGTAATCTATTGATAGAGGAGAAGACTTACCATTTGACATGGGAACTATTTGGATTGGACAAAATATTAATGAAGCTTGTGTGAATGGTCAATTAACATATCCTGAATTTAATGGTAATAATTATCATGCTGAACAACCGGTGGTGTACAGCAATGTTCTGATGTCTTAATTGATTGCCTTACCAAGTTTCAGTGCAGTTGGTCCCGTTCAACCCAAATAGTTCTCTTGTTAGCAACTAACTGTTAAATTAGATTTTGTGCAGTAAAAACTTATTTAACTTTGTGTGCAATAACGCCGTTCTAATTTAAGTAGTCTCATACAGTTGGACCAAATCGCGCAGTGAACAGAAGCAAGTAAAATTTGTTAAAACTACACTCCGCTATTATTTTAAGACAGGAGGCAACATAGGAATTATTGGGAAGGAAGTAAGTAGAATGTAGGTTTTATTGGTGCTGATTGTTGTTGATGTATACTGCAAAATTACAAGATGACATGAATACAGTAAATGTATTTAAGAGGATTAGTATACGTTACAACCTTCGAAAATTGATCGTTTTAAATATTTTTCACCTGTGATGATTGCTTGACAGCTCCCATAACTGATTCTGACTTGTTCTGCAATTTTTGATACTGTCACCCATCAATTGGTGTCAGTAATATCTTTAACCCCACGAATGCTTTTGTCTGTAATGCTGGTCTGAGGATGGCAATCGTGTTGCTGATTTTCCACACGTTCTTGTCCTTCCTTGAACCTTTTATGCCAGTTATACATGCATCTGTGACAATGTTTGATCACCGAACTGTGTAGTCAATCTCTGGCAAATTTCCGCCGCTGTAACTCCTTCACGAGCAAGATATGTTATGATTCTGCATTGTGCAGTGGAGGGGAGCACCTGTTTCTCCGATACTCCATCCATTCATTCTTCGTCCTCACGTTTTGAATTCTGGTCAGTGGAGAATTTTGGACTTTTAATTTGTCATTCCATTTCGTACCATTAGGGGCCGATGACCTTCATGTTAGGCCCCTTTAAACAGCAAGCATCATCATCATCATCATCATCGTTTCTCTGACATGGTGAGCGTTACTGACAAAATAGCGGGAAATATCTAACAGCACGCTCTCCCCGTTCCTAACGGTCCCGCCCAAGCATAGCAGAAGCGTGGGGCAAGTCCTACCAACTGTTGATGTTCAGGAACAAAAATCCTGTTTATATTTGATTGACCTTCGTATAACATCCATTTCTCATTACATCTCAGTATGTGGTCCAGCAATGAAAAGCAGTTGATGAGCCGCTGGAGTTTGGTTTCCTCGGTCAAAACGTGAGGAACCCACTTACTGAGTTCTAAGTCTTTCCAAAGTTCCTATGACACTCTAAATGCTTGTGGAAGCTCCTTTCACATGTACTGTGAATCACGCTCGACGTTCTGCTTCAGCAGGGCTTCGTTGATTGTTGATGGACGTCCAGCTCGAGGCTTGTCCTGGAGGCTCTCATTTCGTGATTCACATCGGCTGAACCATTTTTGCACTATGCACTCACTCACTGATGCTTCTTCAAATGCGGAACATATCTTTCGAGCAGATTCTGCAGCATTGCTTCCCTGTTTAAACTCATGAAGTGAACACGGCTGTATAACATCCTTTGACGCTGACTTGTTTACTTCAGTATTGTAGTTCCTAGAGAACGGCTTTTGACACAATTGACATGCCTTACAACTCTGCACTAACTGACAGTTGATGGGAATTTCAACATCTGACGTCATCCACACGGGGTTGCTGACACCTGTGAATTTCACTTTTCATCCTAGCTTACAATGGACCAACTCACTTCAAAACCTGGCGTATTGAAACGTTTTATTCGATATCTTATATTTTTCAATCAAAATCGTAGTCACATTCATCGCTTGCGTCATTATCGCTATCAGAAATATCGTTGTTGGGTTGTCCACTGGGAGATGGTTCAAAAAGCAGATTTTTTTACCTCAGGTGGCATCTTCTTCAATTGTCATTTTCTAGAAGTGGATCTGAAGATGCCAGAAACCTTGGAATACATCATGTATCATTTTCTCACGGTAATATTTGCACATTATTACTATTAATTATTATTAATTATTGTGTATGATTGCACAATAATTTTCTACCATGCGACACTGCATTTGAACTCTAACTGTACTCTTAAGGTAGTAAAAGAACCAATTGCAAAAGTGGAGCCACGCAGAGGAAATTTTGTAGCCAACGTTTTTGGATAATGCCGGTAGGACGTGAAGCACATTAAAATGCACTTTAGTTTTAAGTCGAAAACTTCATTACAGCAGTTTTAAAAATGTCATAAACATCTGGAGTGTTACCCATCTTATTTTATCCTGACAGCTGGGCAGAATTGCTGTCATATATTAAAAAGGGCACATAAACAAAATCTGAAGAATGTATCGTTTTCAAATTCACTGTTTACTGGCAAATGTCATGGCACATATATCAACTTGTGACTGGAATGCCACCATAGCATTGGGCAAGTATGCACCAGTGCCATCTACACAAGATTTCGCAGGATTAAAGTCGGAATGCACACTTTTTTTTTTTTTTTTCTGTCCAGGTTTTGAAGCAAGTTGATCCACTGTGCAGTGGTACAAACTTTTTTGGATACCGGTACCTGATAACCTTTTACTGACTGCCAAAATAACTTTTTCCACCAGGCAAGTTCACCGTGTGGTTAGGGGTGCTCAGCTGTGAGCTTGCATCCAGGAGATAGTTTGAACTCCACAGTCAGCAACCCTGAAGACGGTTTTCTTTGGTTTCCCATTTTCACGCTAGGCAAATGCTGGGGCTGTACCTTAATTAAGGCAACGGCTGCTTCCTTCCCACTCCTTTCCTATCTCAGCATCGCTGTAAGGCCTATCTGTGTCAAGTTGTATTTTTAAAAAAATTCTTGCTTTTTATTTAATTTGAAAACTAATGTAGATATTTACAAAGTTCTTTCTAGAATGTACCACTAATGGTGGGACTCAGCTACTGTGAGCAGGCATTTTAATTTGATGCCTGCACGTGTATTGCAGTATTCTGTTTTGCTCTACCCAGAACTCTGTTAGGTGATCTCTGGCTGAGTTTTAATGAATTTTGCCAGGTGACTTGCCAATTTTGTATTACCAGAGATCTTTTAAATGCCAACATGGAGTGTCGAATAGACTTTTTCTGCCCTTCGGTAATCAAACTAAGGTTTGAACCCATGATCTTGGGATGTGGATGCCAATACTCTCCCACTGATCCACAGAGATAGTTCTGCTTTAGTTGGGCTGTAGAAAAGAATGGTTAAAGAAATTTGTTTTTTGAAGGTTGTACCATATACAAAATCCCCTTAAGCTGGTGAACTTGATGTATCTCTATTATTGTAGACAGCTTTGTTTGTTCCTGTGGAGGATGGAAACCTCCTGAAAGATCAGAGTCAGGTTTCACTATATTTTAAGATTTTTATATACTATAATACGATTGTCTGACGAAGTCAGATGCAGGTTGGATGAGAAATAAATAAAGAGGAAGAGCAATTGACCTTGGCAAGAAAGTGAAAACCGTGTGCAGCTCAATTAGAACTACCCACAAGATAGTAGGGCAGTTTGAAGAATAACTTCCTCTTCATACTAGCTGTAGTACCCATCGTTGACAGGACAATCACTTAGCAAGTAAGGCATGTGAATTATATCTACTGATTAATTCATAATCACTTTTTATCATCATTTGTTTTAAATTCTAGTCAGTGGATACATTTTAAAATTTTAACTATCATGCCATTTCGGTCCATCTTGTAACATTAAGGCCCGATGACCTAGATGTTAGGCCGCTTTAAACAACAAGCATCATCACATCATCATCGGTCACTTAGCATGATAACATTTTTGTCCATTCCTTATATTGTTCCCCAGATTCTGATGCTCATCAGCGGGCATGCCTCTCCCTGTCAGCGGCTTGTCATGACGTACTCGGTTCCTTGCTCTCTGAGGCCCTTTGCAGTTTCATATTTTTTGCATTATTGCTGATCTTGGTTTGATCTCTTCATTCCAGTATAAAAAAATGCCAAATATTGGGTTAATATTTTTAAAAATCTGACAAATTTACAAAGCCTGCTGAAACTATCTACGTAGCAACTCTCTTTACAGTCTATAGAATTAGTTACCAGCTCTTGGACAACTTTCATGCAACTGCCACTGATCTTTTCTGTATTTTTCACTGTTTCGGAAAACGGTATAGAGCAAACGTTCATCGTAAGTGCATCTATGATTTCCCATCCATGTAGACAGAGATGTGAAATCAATCCCCATACAGTTCTTGCATAGGTCACTCTTCTTTCCTCTGAATTTCTTATACAGCCTGATTATGTTAGTCATTTTGTCGGTAATCATACATTGTTAGTTTGTTATGTTTGTTATATTTGTTGGGTCCACTACTCTAGGGTTATGTTGTACTCATCGTAGTTTATCAGCCTGCATCTGGCATGTATGGTATTTTCAGTTCACAGCTGTAGTAGTGTGGAATGTGTAAACTATCACTATGTCCTATTTTTGTTGATCATTTTGGATGGGTTGTTTGTTGTTGTTTTTTTTTTTTTTTTTTTTCCCTCAAAGTAACACTTGAGCACCTTGTGACCTTAGTTGAAAAAAAAAAAAAAAAAAACTTTATTTGATTTCTTCCATTAATAAGGGGTTTATATGCAGCACAAAGTTTCTCCATGGTCTGTGGTGCAAATTATAATAACAAGTAAAATGGTGCACTAAAGAAAAAGAGGAATAGTGAAATGTACGTCAGACCAGCAGGTGTTTCTCAGCTGCTCCTAAGTGATGGAACATAAATTGTGATCATAGGATTCCCAGTTGAGGCTCTCTTGGTCAAAAAATGAGCATAACACTGCATCCTTTGAAGCCCAATACAATTTCCCCTTTCTTTAACCTTTTCTTGACCATAATAACAATAAAATATTTTTTTTAAATTCATTGTTGGCATAATATAACTGGAATGCATAGTGTCACGAGTCTTGTTAAACATTGGCCTTGTTGACAACATATTTCTTCCTCACAACATGCACATCATAATCATGCTGACATATAGAAATTATAGAGAATAATAGAAGAGGTAGATTCCAATTCAAACTAAGTCAAAATTCTACTTTTTTTTTTTAGTAGAAAAAAATCTAAAGTAGTGATTTTGGAGCTGATATTTGCTTTACTACATTCACCATAACATTGATATGCAATTACAAAGTTTGTATGCACTTTATACATACATTCTCCAATTTATAAGTATAATATCTGTAATATCCATTGTTAATGGGACAACCACTTAGCTTGTGCATGTTTATACAGTGTGCTTGCTTATGGTAGGGGCCAGGAAAAACCTCACTAGCCACGGTTGGGCTTGAGAAGCATTAATCAAGGTCGAGAAGGCGGCAGGTGTAAGCCAGCCAGCTGTGCAGTGCGTGTGTAACAAGTAGTTGAAAATGCAACAGGCTAAATACCCGCTTGAACAGAGAATTTTTCTGTATGATACATATGTAAAAACAGTCATATAGAGAGGTGGCGCAGACATTTTGCAGTGAAATATCTGTGTGCTCCAATTCCGGGTAGAGAAACTGTTACACAACTTGTTAACAAACTAAGAACAAGATGATCGCTAAATGCTTCAATTTCTAAGCAAAAGCGAAGAGTATTGACGGAGGACAAAATTGGTGAAATCGGTGCATCATTCACACTCTCTCTGAATAAATCTCTAAGACGTGTTTCACAAGAAGTTAGTGTTTCAAAAACATCCATTTTTACTGCCACCAGACTTCTAAAACAAGGTAAGTACTGCATAAATTAATAAATTACTTGCTGTGCCTTGGTAGCATTGTAATATAGACAGTGGAAGCATACAGATAGCCGATTCCTGCCGGACAGCGTAGCTAGTGCCCGGTAAGCGATGCTTCGACTTTGAGCCCGTAAGTGGCTAGTGCCAGGTAAGCAAGGTTTCTCCCAACCCCACCTGTAAGCGAACGCACTGTGTTTTTGTCCTCCCCTTATATTGTTCCCCCAGATTCTGATGCACATAATTGGGCATGCCTCTCCATGTCAGCAGCTTGTCATGATATACTTGCTTCCTTGCTCTCCCACTGTTGGCAGCCCTGAAGATGGTTTTCCATGGTTTCCCATTTTCACACCTTAATTAAGGCCACGGCTGCTTCCTTTCAACTTCTAGCCCTTTCCTATCCCATCGTTGACATAAGACTCATCTGCGTCAGTGTGACGTAAAGCCACTAGCTTCCTTGCTCTCTGTGGCCCTTTGCAGTTGTTTTTTTCCTGATCTTCATTTGATCTGTTCCTTCTGGTATAAAAGAAAGGCAAGTATTCAGTTAATATTTAAAAAATACTGACAGATGTACAGAGTGTTTAAAACTTTCTTGAAACGAGCAACTCTCTGTACAATTAATAGAGTTAATCTCTCTCTTGGACAACCTTCATAAGACAGCTAGTGATATTTCCCTTATTTTTCACTGTATCAGAAAAAGGTAGAGGACAAAAATTTGCCATGAGCTGTTTTCATGTAAAACAAGCCATAAAAGAGATGCATAGAATTTTATGCTTTAGGCTCCTGCTGGAATTTTTTGAACAACTTATAACTAAGATCCTACTCAACCTTATTCTAAACTGAAATACCAAGTTCATTAAAATCCACCCAGCCATTTTCCCATTATACTGTGACAGACAAATAAACTGAAGTCGACATAGGTCATTACAATGACATCAGTATTCTCTGTCAGAATACAATATTAACTTACTAGAGTGTTGCGGCTGAAATGCTAGATCAAATGAAAATCAACACATTTTCTCTTTTTTCTGGCGTTCTAACAACACCAAGTTCCAGAGCTGGAATGAATCAGCCACAGACAGTGGTGAACACTGCTCTGCTGTTTTCTGTTAAGTGTGCAAATTCTGCATTCATATCAGCACCTCATAGCAGGAATCGAGTAGCAGGAATACTGTGATGAACCAGTGTGTCACTTACCAGTTGTTATCAAAACATGAATGAATCAGAGGAATGGCATGCTACCACCTGTCACATATGGGTGGCAGCAGAAGAGAAAAAGCACAGTACAACAAACGATAGTCAGTGTTATGTTATTGTTGATCATTTTAATGAGATTTCAATATTGTAGGCCTTCACATTTAGTTTTCTTCCAACTTTGTGATATTAGGGCATCCAGTGTAAAGGGAGCCCTACTTTCGGCTTTCATGAATCCCTCTTGTCGTATTCTTAAAGTGATCACTCCCTAATGATTTTTTAAATTTTGATAATCATCTTCACAATTTTCCATGTTACGTACTGTTGACCATGCGGTTCTTCACCTTAAGACAGTCGCGACAAAAACTATCACCATTTAACACAATTGAACAATATTTCCATGTTTACAATGCTCAGTGTTGATATGGACAAAGCAACAGAAGTCTTAAATACATTAATATCTCTGTTATCATAGCACGGTAAAACTGTATAAGAAATGATTGGAAATTGTATTCACTGTAACTTTTGTTCTGTAGTATTTTTTATTGGACCTCTAATAACATAGATACCTGAGAATGAAAGTTCAGGCCTTCCCCTAAACTACCATAACACCCAGTGTGAGTAAAATTATTTATAATTATTTATAACCTAGATTGCAGTGCTTTATTCCCAGACATTACATAATGATTTTCATTCAATTCTGATCTACCATTCTCTCCTTGCACATATATACAGATGAACTGATATAATTGAAAATTAAAAATTGCAGTTGGTTCTTACTGTGGACACAACCAATACAGAAATCCATTCATTTTTAATTCTGAGCAATGTACAGACAAAACCACTTTATATATACACAGATGTTTTATCCAAATTACAGCCAGGCTGAGTGAGTGGCTCAGATGGTTGAGGTACTGGCCTTCCAACCCCAAGTTGGCAGGTTTGATCCTGGCTCAGTCCAGTGATATTTGAAGGTGCTCAAATATGCCAGCCTCATGTCAGTAGATTTATTGGCACATAAAAGAACTCCTGCGGAACTAAATTTCAGCACCTCGGCATCTCTGAAAACCGTTAAAAGTAGTTGGTGGGATGTAAAACCGATATTATTATTGTTGTTATTATTATTATTATTACCATCATCAAAATTACACTGCATTGTATCACTTACTTTAAAATATTTCACAGTATTGGTTGATAGAAATTTGATGCATTAATTGAAGAAAATATTTATGTCTTACTAAATACTAAAATTTGTTGCATGTTAGTTCTAACAAGAAATTTAGTATTTTCATGCAAGAACAATATCATATTTGTCCCCTTCAGATTCCTTCAGTGCTTGTTCATAAAATGTTTTGGCTTGAATATAGCAATATGACTAATAAATTGCACCAAACACTGGTAAGTCAGCTTTGTTTTTAGCCGCTGTGTATGAGCATTGACTTAGTTGTGTTCGGAATACGATGACAATTTGTTGGATTTTGAAAAAGCTGTCAGTTTTGACATTAAAATCACCATGACTAAGATGGATTTGAAGTACAATCTCTCATTCAAGTTGTGTATCGTTTATAGGGGAACACATTGAGCAGTATAACTAACCACCCAAAATTGAGTTCAGAGGTTTTGGAATCCACGTCTTCAATTAAGACATTATATTGCCACCATCACAACAGAAAAATACCACCAGACAGAACTCAATTACTGGTCAAAATGTCAATATAATGATATATTACAAAGCAGTTTTTCTTGTCATTGGAGCACAAATAAACGTCTTAGAAACTGAATAAGGCCTGAACTCAATCTTCTTTAGGCTGCACACTTTCACTGCCATCTTTAGACTAATATTGAAACTGCAAGGAATTCTGCTTGACCTCAGAAGTGGTTCAAGCACACCTCTTTGTTCAGATGCAGCCCAACTGCTGTCAGTTTATTACTGAAATCTTAGTGGTCAAGAAAGGGTTAAGAGTTCGGAACTCTTCCTTCTAAACGATATTTGCACCATAAAAACTCATTTGACTTCTTTCAAATAAGTCTTCTTGGAACTTTGCCCTTTATTATTGCATCATTTGCCAGTGTAACTCCTTTTCTTTTCTCCCACCAGGGGATAGCTTTCTTCCTCACCTGGCTGTGCCAGCCCATGTTTGTGCATTCTAGTGTACGTGTGTCAATATTGTAGTATATTACTTAACGTACACAACATGCTCTCTTAGAATATGTAATAATGTACAGTGAAATTTCTCATTTATGGACATCAATGAGACATAACAATTAGTCTGCATCTGGGAGGTGCCGTTTGTTGGGATGAGAATTGCCTACTGTAACTATAAATTTAAAACGTGCTGCAAACAATAAACATCATGATAGTTCCATATTGACTTACAAATCATAAATGCAAATTCTGAAGAGAATTTGTGTTATTTTGCCTTTCAATACAATTTAAATCTTACACTACAATTGAATATTAAATTCAGTCATGTGAAAGTTTTTCTTCCAGTACCAGTCAAACATCAACACGACGTGACATAGTTTGGACAGAGGCTGCTCTAGGAGGCCGAGGGATGGGGAGCTGCAACAGTCATAAGAACTACCAGTAATTCTGACACTTGACTTTTCCGTGGTTACATTTTTCATCGAAAGCTCTGTCCTATGAGTAAAAACGGTTCCACCACATTTAAACCAGAGGAGTTTCTTACAATTCAACCCGATATATATTTGTTCCATTTTACGACTATAACATACTGAAATAATGTCAATTTTTTATCAAGATTATAATAAGAGGACTTTCTGACTCGTTGGCTGAATGGTCAGCGTACTGGCCTTCGGTTCAGAGGGTCCCGGGTTCAATTCCTGGCCGGGTCAGGGATTTTAATCACTTCTGATTAATTCTTCTGGCTTGGGGACTGGGTGTTTGTGTCAGTCTCAACACTCTTCTCTTCATATTCAGACAACATACCACACTACCAACCACCACAGAAACACGCAACGGTGATTATATCCCTCCATATAGACGTGGCGTCAGGAAGGGCATCCGGTCATAAAATAGGGCCAAATCCACATGTGCAACACAGTTTACACCTGCAACCTCACAGCTGTGGGAAAAGCGGTAGGAAAAGAAGATTGTAATAAGAGGACTTTTGAAGATAGTCATACTAAATTGCATTTTTAAGAACTTTTTTAGCGTTCATGACTCGTCATCACTTTTGTATCATGTTTTTATATAGTTCTAATAATATTTAAGATGCCTTTAATCAATTGTTCGAACCAGCTGAGGATGGCCCAGTGATGGCTGAAATATGTACTGGAAAAAGAAACTTTCACTTGACTGAATTTAATATTGAATTGTAGTGTAAGGGTTTAAATTGTATTGAGAAGTGGACAAATAACATAAATTATCTTAGATTTATGATTACATGTACCTGCATGTTTAAATGAAATTGGTTTCTAAATGCAGTATAAATGCTTTAAAACACTGATTAAGAAAGTTCAAAAGAAAGGAAAGAGACATGTAACATGTAATTTTATATTTTTTAAATCCAGTTACCTCCATGGTTGGTTTTCCCCCCGGACTCAGCGAGGGATGCCACATCCATTGCCTCCTGGAGCATGAGAGATTTGGTTGGATATACAGCTGGGGATGAGGACCAGTTCTTCTCTCAGACAGCCTCACCTTGTGGGGGATGGAAAGATTGGAAGGGGTATGCAAAGAAGAGGGAAAGAAGCGGCCGTAGCCTTAAGTTGAGTACTATCCCTGCATTTTCCTGGAGAAGTGGGAAACCACAGAAAACTACTTTGAGAATGGCTGAGGTGGGAATCGGACCCTCTCAGCTCACTATCAACTATCAACAAGGATGAGAAGGTCCACGTATTCAATATTATATATAATATGTTAATATTATTTATTACACATCGGGCTGGTTTCGACCTTATATTTGGTCATCTAAACTCATTTGACCTCCCGAGGCTGAGTGGACCCTGTTCCAGTCTTCATACCATCTTTTAAATTTTGTGGCAGAGCCAGGAATCGAACCCAGGCCTCTGGGGATGGCAGCTAATAATACTAACCTCTACACTACAGAGGCGGACATGTAATTTTATACTAGACCTAAAATAAGTTATGCATTGCTTACAAACTAGAATGCTTGCACCAACAGAAGCTCAGTTCCTATATGAGTAGCAATTGGGATGATTACATACCAAACACGGTCACCAACTCAGATGGATTGGGCATGTCCAGTGTATGAGGGGCAGCAGACTTTCTCGATAAGCCCTGTACAGTGACCTTAGTACAAGTAGGAGACCTTGGGGTGCCCCTATGAAGTGTGACAAGGATCATCTCAAGAAGACCTTGAGGAGCACAAACATTGATCCGAATACTTGGTATCCCATTGCAAAAAATCGTAGTTGCTGGCACACAACCACTTCACAATTGAATGTGAACATTGATGATGGGAAGAAGAGAAATGTCCGAGACATACATTACGCCAGGCCCAGCCATGTCCTTTACCTTGCATTAAGTGCAATCAGTGTGGCTGCTTGTTTCATGCCAGGATTGGTCTGCTAATCCATCAAAGATCTGTGCATAGAGCATGCAAATAATGAAAGAATTACAGGAGAGAAATGAATACTCAGATATGACAACAAATGTTTACAATATTAACTCATAAATGAGGTGCAGTGCAGCATTACAATGTTTCCTTAAAATGGTCTGTTAGGCTTGTTTGTCAACTACACATTGCTCTATTTTATGTTAAAGAGTAGTGGGTATTTGTTGTATAAATTGAAGAGCTTCAGCATTACTACTATTTTGCTGATAAGTGAGTGAAGAGAAAAAATAAAGTTGTGGTATGTGTTGAATTGATCACGATAACTGGACTTCAGACCCATCAGTTAAAGCAATATTTAATGAATTCTTTATTCACCCTCTTCCAGCTAACGGTACAGTTTGTTACTATTACAGAACACTTATTGTCTACTGATCAGTACAGTATGTTTCTGTACAGTCCTCAAGACTAATTTTTCCATTTTATAACATATACTGTGTATTACATCTCAAAATCCTAGTTATGTCTGTAGTCAAGAGATAAAGCAATCTTGCAGACTCTCCAACAGCTGTCTGTATCTGAATGTGTCCATAAACAAGAGTTGATTTCATAGTTATACCTGTATTATTTTGCTTAAAACATAAAACTATCTCTGTATTTGAGTAGTGTCTTTGAGGAGAGATTTCACTGTACTTATTTGAAGGAAAACAAACTTTATTCTGTAATTTTCTGTGCAGTGTTGTTGAAACCTATGAATAAAGTTGTGTGTTAATATGTATATCCAATGTGCAAGAATGATTGATCACAAGACCTGTTCCTTCTTTTGTGTGTTCTGGAATACTGTGTGTAGACAGCTGTTCATGTGTACATTCCATCCTGCAGAATGTTACACAGTTTGAAAATACTTTCAAGAGTGGAAACTTTTAATGGTTGTCAGCTTTGACTCTTAATGAAATAAGGGTTCAAGTTTAGTTGTGCAGCTAAATGGGTATAATTCAACTACAGGCTTGCCATTTACATTGCCGAGTGTGCTTAATGAGTAGTGATAATGGAAGTTCATTTGCTCAAAATGTTTAAAAAAACTTACTTTTTATGTGGTCTCATTGTGTTTTAAGAAAAGGCTGTGCCGTTCAAATAAATGCTGTTTTTGGTATACTATTTATTTTTCTTGCTCCCTAATTACACTTGAACTACGCTATCTGATTAAAAGTATCTGGACACATATCTTTGCCTTGCATGGCTGCCTACTTGTACTTCGTCGTAAAATGTTAATCACCACTACAACGCACATGTAAACTATAGACTACATGTTACTACAACTGCCACTGCAGTATAAAAAGCTACGGACCACTTGATGAGATTTCTGCTGAATGGGTGGAGCAAGGAAGCTTGGTGATCACAAACACACAGTGGTTATCAGTTTTCACATCAGTGAACAATCAAGTCAGGGCCGTTCCTGCCCTTCTCATGTTGCCCAAGTTGATTATCAGGAAGATGATTGTGAAGTGGAAATGGGAAGAGACAACAAAACAATGGCTAGGTAGGCCACACCACGGTGTAGGGGTAGCGTGCCTGCCTCTTACCTGGAGGCTGTGGGTTCGATTCGCAGCCAGATCAGGGATTTTTATGTAGATCTGTGAGCTGGTTTGAGGTCCACTCAGCCTATGTGATTACAATTGAGGAGCTATCTGACGAGAAAGCGGGCCCAATCTAGAAACAGCTGAGAGGATTTGTCGTGCTGACTACACGACGCTTTATAATCGGCATGCGTTCAGGCTGAGCAGCGGTCACTTGGTAGGTCATGTTCCTTCGGTGCTGTTGCACCATGGGATTTAGTTAGGCAGGCCACAGATAGGCCTCTACCCAGCTGGGACTGTCAAGCATCAGAAAAGTTGGTACGGGAAAATCGCATTGCATTCTGTGATACCATAAACCGGGAATTGTGCAGTGCCACTAATTTTGTAACTAGCCCCATGACTTTTCACTGAGAGGTACAAGGACTGGGGCTCAAGGCTCAGGCACCTGCCAATGAACCGTTCATTTTGCGTTCGATCATGTAAGGAGCACAGTCACTAATCTGTGGACAACTGGATACGTGCGATTTGTAGTGATGAATCGTGCTGTACCAAATGACAGCCATATATGGGTGGGTTTGGATGTGCCACAAACCTGCTACGCACGCGTAGCAGGGGGAGAGGTGATACTCCCACGTGGCGCGTCCCAGGTGGCGGATAGGGGGGTCCTAACCGGCTTGCCGGCGGACTTGAGGGAAATAAAATACCTCTCGCGGACCAAACACACACCCCCTGTGGGTGGCGGAGGCAGACGAATAATACACCCACGGTATCCCCTGCCTGTCGTGAGAGCCGACTAAAAGGGGCGACCAAGGGATGATTGTATTCGAACCATGCAACTACATGTGATTAGTACCACCACGCGGAGAACACCAAGGGTCGCTTTTACTTGTGTGTAGTACCACTATATTAGGTACGAAATAGGTTTGTGATTAGTAGCACACAGGAGCACCGCGCGGTCGGCTTTTGCAGTACCTGTGATTAGTACCACCATATGAACGGGACCATGGGATGATAGCTACCATGGACCTGCCTTACCTGTGATTAGTACCCACTATATGAGGAACACCACGGGATAGGGAGAGGTCCCTGTGGTTAGTACTCTTATGTGATGAACATCATTGGTTTGCGTTGCCTGTGAATGGCGCCGCAGAGTGAGAAAAACATAGGTCTGTATTAATGTCGAATTTCATAAGCTTTGAGTAGTACAATAATGTGTGGAATACCGCAAGTCTCTGCTACCATTGCTTAGTACCGCAACAGGACAGATACCATGGTTCTACATTACTAGCGATAAGTAACATTCTGAGGGGCCTTTGACTTGTATTTTGGACCCATTTAGACACCAAGCATCCTCGCTTTGCTTTTGGAAGTGGTCCCTTGGTCAGTAATACTATTAACTATGATAGTTTTTTGAGTCGGATCCACTGATTGTTTTAAATTCATGTTCATTCATTCATTCATTCATGCGTTCATTCCTTCTTCATGACATTTTTTATTTTGGTCAGTGGATAATTTTGAACTTTTACTTTGTCGTTTCATTTCGTACCATTAGGGGCCGATGACCTCGATGTTAGGCCCCTTTAAACAACAAGCATCATCATCATCATCGGTTGGATGTGGTAAATGCCAGGTGAATAATGCATGCCATGCCCACCGTGAAATTTGACAGACGTGTGAGAGTGTATTTGACAGAAGGTCCACATCACTAACTACGCTTGCTACAGCACCCCTGGAAGTGCAGTATACTATTTCCCCAGAGACATTCTAACACCTAGTAGACAGTGTCTCGTGCAGAGATCAAGTTGTACAAAAGGCCAAGATGGGCTCACCGCGTACTTACATTCGCTTCTGGGAGCAAATCCGAGGAACGCCTAGAAGACATTTTTTAATAGATGTCCAGATATTGTTCAGATAGTGTATTTCAGTGCCTGCTATTGTCCTGGATAGAGGTAATGTATTAGCCCAATTTTGTATAAGAGGTGTGACATCCTTGGACGTCTTACACATCAAGTCTTCCTGAATAAAGATCTGAGAAGAATATAAAATTGATGGTGTATCAGTTTTCATCTCTGGTCTGTGGATGTGAAACCTGGACTCTACATCAACATGATATGAAGAAACTAGAGTGCTTCTATCAACAGAAGCTCAGTCCAACTCGCTGGCTGAACGGTCAGCGTACTGGCCTTTGGTTCAGAGGGTCCCGGGTTCGATTCCCGGCCGGGTCGGTGATTTTAACCTTAATTGGTTAATTCCAATGGCACGGGGGCTGGGTGGGTGTATGTGTTGTCTTCATCATCATTTCATCCTCACCATGACACGCAGGTCGCCTACGGGAGTCAAATAGAAAGACCTGCACCTGGCGAGCTGAACCAATCCTGGGATTTCCCGGGACTAAAAGCCATACGATATTTCATTTCAACAGAAGCTCAGATATATTATGAACATCGAATAGGATGACTACATTCCAAACACAACAGTTCTAGAGGGGTCAAAGATGAACGGTATAGAGGTCACTATCCTCGGTCACCAACTCAGGTGGATTGGGCATGTCGAGCGCATGAAAGATGAAGACTTCCTCAAAAAATTCTGTAGAGTGGAATCAGTACAGACAGACCCCATGGTGCCCCTCTGAAGCGCTATAAAGATCAAATTAAGACAACCTTCAGGAGCACTGACATTGATCCAGAACTTTGTATATCATTGCAGAAGACCGCACACACTGGGGCACACTGACGCTGCTGTTGCTGTTGCACAATTTAAGCATGAACACCGTAGGCAGAAAGTAGAAAAACTTCAAAGGCATAAAAAAACGCCAGGTTCAACCACAACTTCCGCCCGCTATAAGGTGCCAACAGTGTGATCGTTTCATGCCAGGATTGGTCTCCTTAGGCATCTGCATCCTGCAGTCAAATCTTGGAAGATTGGCAGGAGAGATATGAATAATCAGAAATGAATATCAGCTGATGAAGATGAGATCACTGTCGTATGCTGATTGGTTAAGATAATTGAACAACTTCCTAGGAAACACACTACTGATGAGTTTTATACATTCTATCATCAAAATCTGAATTTGGGGGTCTTTTCTGTTGTAACATCTGTTTGGATTATACTCCTCTACTTTGTCATTTTTGTGATGTACACTATGTGACAAAAATAGAGAATTAATTTAGAAAATGAAAAAATGAAAATTCTATGTTTAATTCCTCTTATGCTCTGATGGTATTGTTATTCCTTTATTTGATTACAAAAATAATACTAGTCTGCGATGAAATTACTGCCCCCAAAGTTTGAATATGTTTAGGGTACTTTCAGCATGCTAAAATCAAATTCCAAGCCAGAAAATTCCTATCATGTCTTGGTACCATTTTGTTGTTATTTAAACTGTAATACTTCAATATATCTAGTTTTAGTATGTTGGAGGTGAAAATCAATTGTATTAAAAATATTTTAAGGTGTTTATAGTAAAAACCAAGGACACTAGATATTTCTTAGCAGATAGGTGGTGCAAGTGCATCAGGGAGTTAGTTACACATTCTTGTATAAAACACCTTTAAATATGTGGTGCCACTTTATTAATAGTATTAAAACAGATGAAAGCTTTCTGGGTGAAGAAAAAACAGAATTTCCATACAAGGAGTCGAAACGAGCCCCGTGGTCCTCAGTAGGCCCAAACGACAAGAAGAAGAAGAAGTAGTATTAAAACTTATTATGTTACTAATGACCGTACATATTTTGAGAACTTAAAATGTTCCCTTCTTCAGCAGCATATTTATCAAAATATTCTCTTTGATTTGTTACATCATTAAATCATTATTCTTAATTTATGCTCAACATATTAAAATAATTGAAAACATTTATAATAATTGTTGAACTGTTCTCGGTAAAATGATTTAAGAATAACATTAAATATATCACCCTCTAAAATATAAACATCCAGTTCTAATCTCATAATATTGGTACAAAACAAAACACATTATAAACTTTTGTTTTTGTTAACAGAGTCTGCATCTTATTAAAATTGTAAATGAATTCATTGAGAGATAAGTGTTAGCAGGTCTTTCTCAGTCAATAATTACTTCATGGTCCTGTGCAGTCTTTCCCTGCTCTTATACTGCTCCCTCCTCTGCACTCTTTCACTCCTTTCTGGGTGTTTCCCGTTTGTCTTCTTTCTACTATTTTCTCTGTAAATACTCGCTTCACTCTCTGTGGCTGGGGGACGCAGATGAAGATACACCCACGGTATACCCTGCCTGTCGTAAGAGGTGACTAAAAGGGCCCCAGAGGCTCTCAACTTGGGAGCGTGGGTTGGTGACCATGGGGCCTTTAGCTGAGTCCTGGTATTGCTTCCACTTACTTGTGCCAAGCTCCTCACTTTCATCTATCCTGTCCGACCTCCCTCGGTCAACTCTTGTTCTTTTCCAACCCCGGCGGTATTAGAGCATTCGAGGCCTAGGGAGTCTTTCATTCTCACCCCAACACCATGGTTCTGTTTTAGTAATGATAACTATTTTGAGGGGCCAGTGAGCTGGATTTTGGACCCCTCTGAAATAAAGTAATTGTGAATTTGATTCACTGACTGTTTTGGATTCCCGAACATTTTTTCATCATAATTTGTTTTAGATTCTAGTCAGTGGATTAATTTTGAAGTTTACCCCCTGCGGGTGGGGGACGCACATGTAGAATACACCCACGGTATCCCCTGCCTGTCGTAAGAGGCGACTAAAAGGGGCGACCAAGGGCTGACTGAATTAGAACCATGAAACTAATTTTGAATCGTACCATCACGCGGGGAACACCATAGGTTGCCTGTACTTGCGAGTAGTACCACGAAATTCGGTACGAAATAGGTTTGTGATTAGTAGCAGTTAAAACCTGGCCTGGTGGATTCCAGTACCCATGCGTCGTACCCATTCGTACCCATGTGTGCAACACCGCGGGTCTGGGCGTAGCCTGTGAGTTGTACCACTATATGAGCAGCACCGTGGGTCTGCGTTGCCTGTGATTAGTACCCACTATGTGAGGAACACCACGGGAATACCGGCACCCGTGTTTAGTACACCTAGGTGGGGAACCTTCTCGGTTTGCATTGACTCTGAGTTGGGCCATTGTGCGAGACACACCATAGGTCTGCGTTACTTGTACGTATTGCAGTACTTGTGAGTAGTACCATCTTTTGTGGAACACCGTGAGTCTTCGCTACTTCTGATTAATACCCCAACATGACACATACCATGGTTCTATTTTACTCGCGACATGTACCATTCTGTGGGGCCTTAGACGTGGATTTTGCACCCCCTTTAGACACCAAGCATCATTGTGCTTTATAAGTGGTTCCTTGGTCGGTAATAATGTTATTTTCGATCTGTATTGAGTCCGATCCACTGGTTTTTGTTTGTTTGTTTTGTGTTTTGTTGAGTTCCTGTCCATCCATCCATTCATTCTTCATGCCATATTTTATTTTTATTTTGGTCAGTGGATGCCTTTGCAATTTTTGTTCTTTCATTTCGTACCATTAGGGGCCGATGACCTTCGATGTTAGGCCCCTTAAAACAACAAGCATCATCATCATCAACAATTTTGAAGTTTTAATTATCGTATCATTTCGTTGCACCTCGTACCAATAGGGGCTGATGACCTAGCTGTTAGGCCCTTTTAAACAAGAAACATCACCATCACCACCTTTGACCATTTGAAAAGATACGTCTTGAAGGAAGTCAGGAAGGTGCTGTTCATACTTGAACTAGTATACTCACAGGCCATGATGATTCCAGGTGGATTTACATTTGAGTCTTCAACCAGCATATGTGTTTTGATAGAAGGCAGTTCGAGTTGAGGAAATGTTCCACTGAAGCTCAACTTGTAGGATGATTCCAGCAAGATAGAGCTGATCTCAGAATCAGGAGGTCGAATGGCCTGTATCACGATGGACCTATCTAAGGCATTTGATAGGGAACATCATGGGAGACTACTGACAGAAATGAGTGCAGTTGGACTGGAAAAAAAAGAGTGACTGAATGTGTGGCTATATTTTGAGAAAATAGAACTTGGAGAATTAGTGGGTGATGCATTATCTGATCCTGTAATCATTCAGAGGGAAATTCCTCAAGGCAGTACTATTGGACACATATCTTCTGATACTTTTTTGCAGATTGTGTTATACTGTATAGAGTAATAATTAATTTACAAGATTGTGAGCAACTGCAAAAAGACCTTGACAATGTTGTGAGATGGACAGCAGGCAATGGTATAAATGGGGTTACAAGTCAGGTTGTGAGTTTCACTAATAGGAAAAGTGCTCTTAAGTTTTAATTACCACGTTGAGGGGTGAAAGTTCCTTATGGGGAACACTGTGCTAAGTACCTAGGTGTTAATATAAGGAAAGATCTTTATTGGGGTAATCACATAAATGGGATTGTAAATAAAGGGTACAGACCTCTGCACATGATTGAGAGTATTTAGGGGTTGTAGTAAGAATGAAAAGGAAAAGGCATGTAATTGTATGGCAAGACCCCAATTAGAGTATGGTTCCAGTGTATGGGACTGTCACCAGAATTAAGTTACTTGATTCAAGAACCAGAAAAAATCAAATGAAAAGCAGCTTGATTTGTTCTGGGTGATTTCCAACAGAAGAGTAGTGTTATGAAAATGTTGCAAAATTTAGGCTGGGAAAGCTTGGGAGAAAGGAGATGAGCTGCTAGACTATGTGGTATGTTCTGAGCTGTCGGTGCAGAGATGGCGTGGTATTACATTAGGAGACAAATAAGGTTGAGTGGTGTTTTTAAAAATAGGACAGATCACAATGTGAAGATAAAGTTGGAATTCAAAAGGATAAATTGGGGCAAATATTTGTTTATATGAAGAGGAGTTAGAGATTGGAATAATTTACCAAGGGAGATGTTCAATAAATTTCCAAATTCCTTACAGTTATTTAAGAAAAGACTACGTAAACAGATTGAGAATCTGCCACCTCGGCGACTGCCCTAAATGCAGATCAATGATTGATTGATTGAAAGGAGAATGATGCTTGCCATATACAGAAATAATTGGCAAATGAGTGCTAGCTGCAACTGAACCTCAGGCCTCTCCTCCACCACCACTCTTCAGCAATTGTATTCCATTCCAGTCTTCTCTTCCTTACACTGTTCTTGACAGAGTCTGTCCATCTTAATCTAAGTCTCCCTCTTGCCCTCTCTTCTCTATCTTAGCCTCCAACACTTGTTTTGATATCCTTTTCTCCTCCGTCATCATAACATGTCTAAACCATCTCAATTTATTATCTTCCATCCTATAACTCAGATTTTCTACCCCTATTTCTTTTCTAACCTCAGCATTTCTTACTCTGTCTCTCATCGTCTTCCCTACCATACTCCTCAGGAACTTAATCTCACTGGCCTGAATTTTACTCTCATCTCTTGCTGTCAGTGTCCGTCTGATGCATACGTTAATAGAGGGGTATAGTACATCTTATATATGCTCTCTATATATTTCATAGAAACTTCTCTGCCCTTCATAAAGTTCCTTACATTCTGATAGAACGTATTTCCCACTTGTACCCTTCTGATGATTTCCTCATCCAACCTTGCATCTTGCATTATTTCACTTCACAAATATTTGAAGCATTCATCAACCTCAAGATTTTGTTCTCTGATACTAATGATTCCTTTTCCTTCTCTTTCTCTTCTTGTCGTCACTACTATTTTGCTCTTCTCCACACTGATTTTCATACCGTATTTCTCAATATTGTCATTTAAAGCCTCTAGTTGTATTTGCACTTCTGTATTGTATGAGGTAGCAGGTAGGGACCCTCTTCAGAGGCAGCCCTACCCAGGGAGTGGCGCCCCTGCCTATGTGAGTCACAGAGCACACTGACCCGGTGTGTAGCATCTGGTAAGGGTCCCAGCTCAGGGTTACGAGTGAAGACCTTAACGGAATCTACAGCAGAGAAGATGGACTTTGTTACGGTGGATATTGCGGAAGAGGCAGTCCTGTACTTGGGGAATAGTATGAGTATACTATTCATCAGCAGTGTTTGTTTCCCATGTTAGGGGCAGCTGCAAGGTTGTCTGTTCCCCAGGTTAGGGCGGCTTGTATAAATGCTGGCAGTAGTTCTAAAAATGCTTTTGGGAGTGGTGACCTCATCGTAACAATAGCCAAAAAATAGGTTATGGTAAATATCAGACTAGGGAAAGGTTAGGACAAGAAAAACAATAGCACTGGCAAATTGTTAAGATCCACAATAAAGAAGCTGGTAGAGAAACTAGAAGTTGATTAACAGTGGACCAGGAGCCCAGAATGATCTGCAATAAATTAGAATGTACTAGAATCTTGTATGGGACAAGCGCAACTGATACATGCCAGTCAGTCTTGAGTGAACGTAATTGGATGGTGGCTAATTCATGACGAGTTATTCATCGGCAGCAAGTTTGTCAGTTGGTTATGTAGAATTCAACGATTCTTGCCAATGAACTGTTCCAGAACAACACTACACTGGGAAAAGCCATGTTGGGGACCTGGTGTTCATTGCACCGGTGTGCAGTGTGATTGCTAGTGATGGGCAACACTCTCGCTCGGGACTCTCAAGACTGACGTGGCGAGAATCTCGAGACCGATACTCCTCAGTGTCGTGCGAGCATTCAACTGGAGCAGATCGTTGAATCTATTCGCTGTTCTTGACTGGTGCTGGCCTGTTCGGAGTGTGTGAAACAACTACGTCCTATCACTGGCTACCTATAGATACGTAATAGAGTGAATAGTTTTTAAGGGATGCCTCTAGATGGTGGAGGTGGAGGTTAGGTTAGACCTCCAGATTCGATTCCGATATCTAAGGAAAACCTAATCTTGGAACAAGTTTCTTTAGAAGGGATGATTGTGGATAAAGATTTACCTAATCAAGAAGATATGGATAGAGACAGAGTTACAAATAATAATAATAATAATAATGATGCAATGTCTCACATTGATAAACTCAACACCTATACAGACACGCATATAGGACCGTATATTGTCTATGTTGAATCGGATGATCTGAAAAAGAAAAATAGGATACCTATACCCCATGGCTTTAGGCAGACTTTTTTATGAACGGCAGATTCCCAACATCAAAGCCATTCATAAAAAGGGCCGTAACCAAATTCAAATTACTTTTAGCACTCGAAAGGATGCTAACAATTTTCTTTTCAACCCGATTCTTCAAGAGAAACACTTGAAAGCATTTGTACCTTCCTCAAATATCCATAGAGTTGGTTTGGTGCGGGGGGTTGATACAACTATATCAGGGACTGAACTCTTACAGTACATAGATTCACTATACCCGGTGATCAAGGTTCAAAGAGTGAATCGAAGATCGTCCAAGGAGGGTAAGACCGAATACATACCTACCGTTACGGTAAAGGTAATTTTTGAATCTCAACTACTACCAAATACCATTTCTATATTTAATGTAATTCTGAATGTCCAAGCATTCATTTTTGCACATCTCATTTGTCGTAAATGCCAAAGATATGGCCATCCATCGACAAATTGCAGAGCTAGGGAACCTTGCTGCAGGAAATTTGCATTAATTCATAACACCCAGGAGTGTACACAGACATTGGTAAAATGCATCCATTGTGATGGAAATCATCCGGCAGAGGATGAAAGGTGTACCGAACATCAGAGACAGAAGGAAATTAAACGGATCACGAGTGTGGAGAATAAGTCCTTCTTGGAGGAAAAAAATTATTTTGCTCCTTTGGAACAGGATTTTAATCCTTCAACACTACCATAACTTTTCCCCCCGTTAGTACATTCTTCTAGTACATCTGAACCATTAACCTCTCGTAAAAGGAAGTTTTCTGCTATTGTAACTAGCCCACCCCAAAAACCGTGTAGACCAGGTTTCGATAGAAGTAACTACCTCAATTTGATAAGGGACCCTCCAAGTGACAAACAATCTATTCTGGAAATCCTATCTCAGTTACTTTCTAACTCTGGGAATGTATCCTAAATTCATAGCTCTACCAGTACAGACCAAGTCCGCCCTGTGAACTGTGTTGGGAGGCTTCTCTCTCTAAGACGGGTGAATCTTCTAATGTACGCATTCAGTCTGAGGGGAAATTTCAAGAATTATCAAAAATATTTGACTTCATAATGAATCAAATGGGACAAGATGTTCAGTGGCGTCATTTACTTGAAGTTTTACACGATGAAGTTATCACTTTATTAACAAATAACTAAACATGAGAATTTTGCATTGGAACTGTCGGAGTATTTTAAACAAGAAACACGAATTAATTCAGATTTAACCGTCGTTTCCTTATATTGTCCTCCTAAAATTAGACCGACATATGACCAATGGAAGAATTTCTTCGCACAATTCCACACGTCCAGTATTATTGGGGGATTACAATGCCCACAATCCGATTTGGGGAAGTGTTTCTTGTTGCAAAAAAAAAAAAAAGCCGGGATATCGAGAACATCATAAATAAGTCCCCTCTTACAATTTTGAATGATGGATCACCAACACGGATCACTGCGCCCATTACCAATCCCAGTGCTGTCGATCTGACTTATGCAACTATTGATTTGGCTCATAAGCTGTTGTGACAAACAGGGAATGATACCCACCAAAGTGATCATTTTCCTATTTTTATTACTATCGCATCGAACGAGCTACGAAAGCCAAAAAAAATTCCGAGGAGTGTACGACAAATGAAACGTATGGATACTTCGTTATTTCAAAAGTATATTCAGGATAAATTGTCCATTGTCGATAACAACGGGAATAATGATCAATACCAGACATTACTAAATGTTATAACGTTGTATTTAGACATGTACCATCCACTTGAACTTACATACCCGTCGCAATATTCCCCAAACGTTCGTTGATGGGATAAAGAATGTTCGGCATGGGTACAGCGTCGAAAGAATGCTTTAAGGAAATTCCGACATGAAGGGACAATGGCGTCTTACCTTCAATACAAGACAATCACCGCCAAGACGCAAAACTTATTCAATGAGAAACGACGATTGGCTTGGAAAATGTTCACAACTTCATTAAATAGACAAACTCCTCTTCAAGACGTCTGAGCTGCAATTCGAAATTTATGCAACTCCCACCGCAATACATCCAATAACGACTGGGATAGTACAACTCTCCTTCAACTTTATCAAACTCTAACTCCTGATTATGTAGTACCGTCAACTGGGGTTACTTTGCACCACTTTAGTGCATCACCTCAGCATTTCTTTATGAAACATTCGAAGGAGTTATTTTTCTTTAAGTTGGGATATTTAGGTAGGCAATATAAGTTATAGTGATGAATATGTGGCTGATTAAACTTCATACATAGAGCGGAAGTACTCTTTTTGTGGGGTAAATTTTTGGAGCAAAGTATCCCATAGGGAAGGGATACATTGCTCCACTTTAAAAACTAATGTTGTTTCCGCGGCTTTCAGCGAGTGGTGTCAAGTTACCAACCACAGCGTATCACATTGCACCAAAGTATTTCAGTCAGGGTATGGAAAATAAGAAACAGAGCCAATAACAACAGCATGTACCCAATTAAAAAGTATAATGCAAGAATGATCCTTGATAATGATACTTCATATAGAAAATAATAATTAAAGAGCTTAAATTTATCACAATAAGAGTCAGTGAAACCTAACATTGTATTACCACTTTAAAGACCCTTATTCACCAAAGACAGTCAAATTCTGGAACAGAAAAAATCCCCTCTTTGAAACCATTTTTGGTGGGTTTATTCCACCAATAATATCATCGCATTCATAGAACATCTCGTCTTTTCGGGATGGCCATTTCCAAGATTTGCAAGAACGAGACATTGCACTAATTGTTGCTCCCTTATCATTACAGTCAATTATAATTCCTGGATATAACTCATTATCATAAGAAAAGACCACGTGGACACCAACAGCTCGTTCAAATTCCCTGAATTTCGGATGTTCTGCTTCCCCTTCTTCGAGTTCCTCTTCAGCTTCGCGCAGAACTTGTGCTTGAAATTCAGTCATGCCTAAGTCTGGGGAGCTGGAGTGTAATGACATTTTATCAGTTGACTCTTCATCACTACTTGTAATGACTGTTTTGTCTTCTTTTTAGACAGTGGTCTTAAAGAAGAAGCTGCACTTTCCTGGGTGTGACCATTTACAGCCGCAACCTTATCAATGATATCTTCATGAGCAATGCTCTTTCCGGCTGGAACATCAAGTCGCTTTCTTCGTTTCTTAGCAACCTTTCCATCAGTAGACTCTCCCCTTTTTACCTGAAGGTGTTCAAGAAATGATGCATCCACAGCCTCCCGAAAATTTCCAGGAGAAGGGATTCTTTCCAACATCTCAGATGCATTAAAAGGATATATCCCACACTTACGAAATCCAGACTTCAAAGTTTCAGTTGCCTTGCTGGAAATGGCTTCCATCAATTCTTTCAAAAGTCTTGGGAAAGTATCCTTTGGAAGGACTGATTGTCGTAAACCTTCTGATGTCTCTTTCCAATTTGTTAATAGTCTCCTCCATGCTACCTTCAGAGGATGGAAGAAGGCCACATCAAGAGGTTGTGTCATATGCGTGCTGTTGGGAGGTAGGCACACAAAATAAATATTCTCTTCACGGCATCGTTGCAAAACTGAGAGAGATATCAGAGAGTTTAAGTTGTCTCCGATTAGCACTTTTTTGCCACTCTGTTTTGTCGTGACCTACCTGTCCTGAGAGACGTTCTCGTAGGTTGGTCACCAGGCAGTTGGATGTTGAGGTATTACCTGACCTGCCGAGCGGAATATAGGGAGGTAATTTGTAGGTATGACTCGTCCCGCAACTCCCGAAATGAAATTATTTCTCTGTCCTTTATTACTGAGGACAACTAAAACTACTACGTACAGTATATTTACAAGTCTGAATGTAATGATCTATAGAGAGAGCGAGCTTGTTCCACGCGCCTACTGTTCTACTACGCGTCTATCTGAATCTTGCCCTGCGGCACTTGGGCTATGCTCGAACTGAATCTCGTTCTGACAAGTACGAACTACTGGCTGGAAGAAGGCCCCGCGCCATCTTGGCTAGGGATTATATCTCCGCTTCTGAACTCAAAGTTCTATCCCTACCTCCTACCAAGGGGTTGGGTCTTACAGGCATTACCAAACTGTTCATCCAGTCCGTGGCGCCTTCAAGCAGCTATTCTCAAAAGTTGTCACAGTAAGTGCTGCTACCTACGCACTACTGTCTTGTGTCTTACTTTGTCCTCATCTTTCCTTGTTTCCTAAGTGCATCTGTACTGATCCTGACTGGCCTTACACTCGGCTTTGTTCCTTTGTCGGTTATCGGGCGGGCCGCCTGGCCCGCTGGCATACTAGCTCTGTTTGTCGATACACAGTAAATACCTTGTTGTGATCAACAAGTCTCCGCTCTTCGTCAACAACTTTTGTAAGCGAGCGCGTTTCACAAACTGCTCTCCAATGCATGTAGCTTCTTGAAAGTTACTTTTGCCTTCTAAAATATTATATCTAACTATAATTATTATTCCATCACTACAAGGTGTCTCATGTCGATGACTATCATTATTTTAACACTAATTAATCTCCTCTGACACCTTGAGCTCTAGACTCGGCTGCGAATCCCGGCTGCCTTCCACCTGGCAGTCCGCCGGTTCGAGTCCGTGGGAGGTCGGTACACGACAGTTTCTTTAGTTTAGGTAGCACTAAAGAAAAGAACCAATCCTCAAATGTAGCTGAATCAAACCATCCTGAGGTGGTATGATTGTAACGACAGTCTTTCGGACCATTTTCTGTCCATGTTGACCACATATGTTGAGACCTATAGACCACATACGGCGGAATGAGTAATCCAGCAGCATTACCGCACATCATGATGGAAGTAGAACTCTTTGAAGAGTTACAAATATTCTCAGGATACTTTGCCTCACGATGCACAATGACTTTCTTCTTACTCGGATCATCCGTTAAGTTTGTTTCATCATAATTGTACACATTTTCCGGTGGAACATCATCTACAACTGGTTTCAAATGCTCAAAATAATTAACAATTGTATCTCTGTCCAATGCTGCTCTTTTTCTTTTAATATTAGCTGCAAATCAAAGATTTAACTGCGGGTTTCTCTTCAAAAAACCTTTTATCCAGTCATTCCCTGGCATGTTCCCTTTGAACGTTTTCACCTTCCTTCCAGTACGCTCAAGGTAGGTCTGGATAATAAATCTCTAATCAGTTACAGTCAGCGGGAAACCGAAAGCACTCATAGACTCCACATAGGCTGAAAATGAGTCTTCTTCTGCTTTTGTAAATATCGGTGGAGGCCCAGGTGACAGAGTGAACATTTTTAAGTTTATTATAGTCCTGCGTGGGATTGCGTAATGTAATGAAGCCTTTCTTTGTGACATGGTTTCATTTCTTATTGCTGTCAGACATTCTTGTAGTGTTTCAGGCGAATAGTCAACATGTCTTCTTGCCCCCAACTTCCTTCGGTACACTCGAGGCATCTTTAAAAAAAGAAAAAAAAGTTGTTACATTCATTGAAGGTCTTGAAGTACCGCTGGGGATACTTTGCTCCACTTTTGTTGTGGTGCAAAGTAAACCGTCATGGCGGCAAAATATACATGTCGTGATAAAAATTAGGTTATGATGGATCGTATGTTCGTAAATATAATTATAAAAACATTTATGGCATTAGAAAAGCTTTCTGTGTTATGAATGATAGTACTTACCACAATATTCCTATTGGGATTGTCCCTATAAACAGATTTTTCACACGGATATTTCGTTCACAACCGAACTCCCACAGAAACGACAACAGACAGGTTAGCCAACCTTAAAATATGATGTTAATTTACTGTCCTGTGAACGCTGTTGATGTACTCTTATTGACTGAGAGTGGAACTATCATGCTGTGATTCATTCCATTCCATCAGATGGCATCGGAACTTTTTCCCGAAATGGTGCAAAGTTAACCCCCAAGGAGCAAAGTAACTCCAGTTGACGGTACCTCAGCTCCAATATCCGATAACTGGAATTACGCATAAATTTCAAACATTGCTGAGACCAATAATCCCATCGGAATTCGATGTTGCTTTATATAATACGAAAACCACTTCCCCAGGAATGGATTATATATCCTATAATTTGCTTAGTAGCTTACCCTCACAAGCTAAGAATATCCTCCTTCACAAATTTGACCTGATCTTGGAATTTGATAATATACCTACGGAGTGGAACTATTTCGTATTAATACCTATCAAGAAACCTGGTAAACCGAAACATGATCCAACTAGTTACAGAGGAATTTGTCTAAGTTCTTGTATTCGGAAACTGTTTCAAAAGATCTTACAAAACAGAATAATGTGGGCTCTAGAATATTATGACCTTCTACCGAAGTACCAATTTGCATTCTTCAGAGACCGCAGCACGACAGATGCTTTGAATATTTTATCAGTCGATATATTGTTGGCAAAATCCAGAAAACAACACGTTATGGCTACCTTTTTCGACATTAAAGGTGCTTATGACAATGTTGATATTCCCATCTTACTCCAGAAACTAAGTAATATGGATTTTCCTTCCACGTTGATTAATATCATAGGACAATTATACACATCGACGCGTATGTCTCCCTCAAATCGCCCATCACAGCAATTGCCGTTCTGTAATCAATTGGGCTTCCACAAGGGGACATTTAAGTCCGATTATGTATATGTTGTATACTGCGGATCTTTGAAAGAGAAATTGTAAAAACAGCTCGGATACTGCAATATGCCGATGATATAGTAATCTACTGCACTCAAAATACCACAGAAGAATGTAGGCTTACTCTAGAGAGGACTTTAGAAGTCCTGCAGACGTGGATGATACAAAATGGTTTAGAGATAGCACCGGCAAAAAGTTCAATTCTCATATTTACCCAAAAACGTATATATGATAAGTCACCCATTAGATGCGGTGAACAGGAAATCTCCGTCAAACAGTTAAGTATCTTGGGGTAACGATCGATAATAAACTGTCCTGGAAACATCATATTGCAGAGATATATCGCAAAACAGAACAAAAACTACATGTATTAAGATCCTTAACGAACAGAACCTGGGGAGCTGACCCAGCTACCCTTTTAACTGTATATAAAAACATTATCAGGTCTGTTTTTGACTATGGTAGTCAGTTTATAGATATGGCTTCGGTGGATCAAAAACAGCGACTAGACAAAGTACAGTATAAAGCTGCTAGACTGATTACAGGTTCCATGAATTCGACTCCTACAAATGCTTTACTAGCTGAAATTACCGAACCACCGTTACATTTCCGACGCAAACATGTAGCTACTAAATATCTTCTCAAGAAAATGGTCAGATATCACCATCCTATTCTTCCCAAGCTGCAATTATTATCTGAATATTATGGAAATGGAACTATTACAAGACAAATATCCGTAGGCTTATGTTCAATTTATGTATTTACGACCTAACGTTGTTCAAACAAGAACTCGCCCTAAGTACTCTATCATGTTTCCTGCGAATATACAATTACCAAATATCATACGTACAAAATTCGACGATTCCAGTATCTCCGAGAATTTAAACAGACTGATAGCAACTAAGTCATTCAAAATTATTTTAGATCAATATAATCAATACATTCCATTTTATACTGATGGATCAAAACATCAAGACACATCCGAAGTAGGAGCCGCTTTTTATTCCCCTCTGCTGCAATTATCCAAACAATTCATATTGCCCCAATACGCATCCATCTACACAGCTGAAATATTTGCAGTTCGCCAAGTGTTAATATATATTAAACATTCTACGATCCAAAAGGCCCTCATATGTACCGATTCTCTCAGTGTTCTTCAAGCATTAGAAAATCCTACAAAGGCGGACAATTGGTGTATAGAAAACCTCAGACAACTATCGTATGATCTAACTATACTAAATCGTTCCGTATTATTTACGTGGGTTCCAGGACATTCTGGTATAACAGGCAATGTCATGGCCGATAAACTGGCCAACGAGGCAGCTAATGGACAAGGCCTACGCTACCATATTTCACTCTCACAAGAGATATATGGACACAATGTCAGAAACTTACCCGAGAAAAGTGGAACGAACATTGGCGTCAATCTGCACAATTTAAAGGTAAACATTTCTACAATATTCAAAATACAATTGCCATTAAACCATGGTTGGCAAAAGTACAGTACACTCGACGTCATATCCCTACTTTAGTCAGACTTCGCTTGAATCATGCCTGTACACCGGAAATCGTTTAAAGATTAAGGATAACAACTTGTGTAATTGTCGGCACTATAAATCATATTTTGTTTCAGTGTGATAAATATCTCCGACAGCAACAACATTTCATTTCCACTTTACTATCACTCGGATTTCAACTTCCTCTCACTATTTCTTGTTTAGTATACCATGCGACAGTTCGCTTAGCTGAGTTACTAACTTTTTTCACTCATGTAATATCCCGATATAATCAGGACGATCCTGCCTCCTTTATTTGTGAACTGGTTATGTTTGTCTATAGTAGTAAATCGCCGTGATTGATCACACTGGCGTGAAGATGTAGAACCCTGTGTCCCTGTGCTAAATCCCCTGTAACCTAACACATGTAAACTTGTTCTATTGTTCATAACTGTAGTTTAGACGCCTCGAATATTCCAAATGTATCTTTCCTACCGAACTTCTCCCAATACACTGGTGTGTACTTCCGTTTCCCACTACCCTCAAATCTATCATTTTTGTAACAGTTCCTTTGATTCTTGAAGTTTAAAGCAACCCAGTGACTGGACGTAGTACGCTGCGCCGAGTCCAAGAACAAATAAAGAAGAAGAAGAAGAGACCGATACTCCTGTAGTCCAAGCTGTGCGACGTACCGTAACTACTAGTGTAAGCTTGATAGTATATCATTGGCAGTTACTGCGCGACCACCAACCTACTACGATGGCGTAGCAGGGGGAGAGGTGATACTCCCAGGTGGCGGATAGGGGGGTCCGAACCGGCTTGCCGGCGGACTTGAGGGAAATAAAATACCTCTCGCGGACCAAACACACTACCCCCTGCGGGTGGGGGACGCACATGCAGAATACACCCGCGATGTCCCCTGCCTGTCGTAAGAGGCGACAAAAAGGGGCGACCTTGGCTCGGACATGGATTGCGGTTTGGTATAATGTGATGGACCTCCTGTGGATGGGAGAGGCTGAATACATCCATAGGTCATCCCTGCCTGTCGTAGAAGGCGACTTAAAGGGTCATGTGGCCATGGTCCCCTCTTAATTTTTTTATTATTTTTCCGAGGGTCAGATGTAGACCATTCAAAATTTTGATGTGCGTGCTGCACGGAGATGGGCCTCTTACGTCTGCGTTTACGCCCAAAAGACCGTAACTGTCCACCCAGGACCATTGCGTGGTGGGAGCGCCATGTACCTTGGCAGTAGTATCCGCCTGACAACACAGATCCCCGCACAGCCGAATGCCAGAAGGACATATTATTATCAATTATTTTTTCTCTATATTTAGTGCTCTGTACACGCCATGGGGTACATGCTATTGCGGGTGACTGGAGGAAGGGAGTCTTAGTGGGCATTGCCTCAGTTATCCCGTATTAGGCATCGTCCAACATCGGACCCCGGGCAGTACCTGCTATGACCAGGTGGGTATTGCCTTGGCTGCTTGGTTCGGCTACAGAGACCCCTGATCGGAGTGGGTGGCATTCGGGGAGGATGCTATCGGGCATGGCTTCCAAACGAAGTCGGCTCTCTCAAGGTGGTCCCCCACCTAAGACTTTAATTTCTGCTTCCCAGAGAGGTTCAACTCCCTGGGAACATGCGCTACGTGAAGGAATGGGATCCAGCTTCCCTAGGTTTCTGGTCACTATCAGAACCGATGGGCACGATTTTAAGCTGGTGAAGTCGATCCTTTTTAGTCGGCACATCGAAGGCGTCTATGGCGAACTGGAGGAACTTAAGAAAATGCGCAACGGTAGTTTGCTTCTAAAGACTCGTACAGCACTGCAAGCTGATCAGTTGCTTAAGTGGGAGCACTTTGGCGAAATCCCCGTCAAAGTGGAGGAGCATAAGTCCTTGAACCTGGTTCGGGGAGTCATCATTCACCGCGACCTTATTTTGAACACTGACGACGACTTGATGGAAGACATGAAGAACCGTGGCGTGACACACGTCCGGCGCATTACGCGCAAGGTCAACGGTGAAGACGTTGCCACTGGTGCCTTCATTGTCTCTTTCAAGTTGTCAGTGTTACCAGAGAAAGTCAAGGTAACAACTTATCGTTGCGATGTGAGGCCGTACATCCCGCCTCCTATGCGATGCTATCAATGCCAGCGATTCGGACATATGGTATCTCGCTGTTCGAATCAGGCTGTATGTGGTACATGTGGACGAGCAGCTCACGGCGCGGAGGAGTGCACAACTCCATACAAGTGCACTAACTGCTCCGGTTTTCATTCTTCTCGGGATCGGAATTGTCCGACATACCTGAGTGAGAAGAAGATTCAGGAGATCAAGACCCTGGATGGTCTTTCCTACCAGGAAGCGCGCCGTAAGTTTAATTCTACGAATACACCTGCCCGTACACTTGACTATAGCTTGATAGCTCAGAGTCTTCCAGGTTCGTCATTTACAACCTCGACACCTGTCCAGACCGCTGCGCCCAAGGCGACGGTTGCTGCTCCCAGCAACGACGCCAAGAATCGAAGCTCGAGGGGGGGACCACCCCACCTTCGACCAACCAGAAGTCTGTGCAGGCTGGGAACTACCAGCCTGCACAGCAAGGGGGGAAGACTAAGTCTCCCCCCGTAGGAGGTCGACGAAAGTCGTGCCCCAGCCGGCGGAGGCGGCATCGTCCACCAGGGCTGGGAAACCATCTCCCAGCCCGTCTAAACTAGAAAAGAAAAAGGGGCAGAAGAGCGCCAGTCCTGAGCGCTCTCGGACTTCCCCTGCGAAGGAGAAGTCATGCCCCCCATCTGGGGGGTATGAGTCTGCGCCGGGAGGTACTCCTGCTCCCAAACCTGCGCGCTCTCCTCGTAGGGGATCCGCTCGCCCCCGAAAAACGTCGAAGTTCTGGGCGGCACCCTGCCATCTTTTGATGACGGGATGGATGTCGCGCTGTCCTCTACATCTACGGATGTAGAAGTAGATAGTGTTTAGGCTTACGAGCATTTTGTCGCTCAAAACCTAACACTAATTTTATAGTCCACACTATGGCACTGTTACAGTGGAATTGTAACGGTTATGACAGGCATCTTGCTGAGTTACGTCAGCTCATTAGTGAGTACGCAGCTAGTATAGTCTGTATTCAGGAGACCAATTTCAATCCAGATCATCATACGGTCTTGCGAAATTTCAGATTATACTCGACGGAACGGTACTATGCTCACCGCGCTTCCGGCGGTGTTGCCATTTTTGTACGTTCTGACACCTACAGCGAAGAGGTTCCATTAAGAACCCCACTTGAGGCTGTCGCTGTTCGCGTTCCATTGCCTGTCATAGCAACAGTGTGTAATGTTTATCTTCCACCAGGCCAACATCTGAACTGATGTCGCTGACCTTATAGCTCAGCTTCCACCACCCTTCCTCTTATTGGTGATTTTAACGCCCATCACCCCATGTGGGGCTCTGAGACGCCTTGGCCCCGAGGAAGAGAGCTGGAAGCACTACTAACAGATCTGGATTTATGTATTTTGAACACAGGGGACCCAACTCACTTTAGTATATGCTGCGGCACATATTCTCGCATAGACGTAAGTCTATGCAGCCGAACGTTGGTTCCACTATTTCGGTGGAATGCACACGATGATCTCTGTGACAGTAACCATTTTCCTATCATCCTTACTTTGTTGAAACGTAAATCTGTCGATGGATTCTTAAACATGCTGATTGGCCAAAGTACACATCAGTAGCTGTCTTTAACGATGATATCAGGCGAACTGTCGGCGAGGAAATAACTTACGTCACCCAAGTTATTCCTGCTGCTGCTGAGGAGTCCATTCCGTTTTTCTCGGGGATTCCTCGCCGTAAACTCGTTCCTTGGTGGAACGATGAAATAGCAGCAGCCATCAAAGAACGCCGTCGCGCTCATAAGCGTTACCGTAGACAGCCTAATGTGGCCAACTTGGTAACATTTAAGAAACTCCGCGCTAAGGCGCGAGTTCTTATTCGACAAAGTAAGAAGGATTCATGGGAGAGATATGTGTCCTCTATGACGTCACATACTCCATCATCCCAAGTGTGGACTAAGCTTCGACGGATTTCGGGTTTCCAAGGATCATCTTCTGTACCGGGAATTTCAATTGCAGGCAATATTCTCACTGAACCCCTCCTCGATTGCTGACCATCTCGCTAGTCATTTCGTGGATGTATCTGGCTCCGGGAATAACCATCCTGATTTCCTCGCTCTGAAGCGGGAGGCGGAACGTCATCACCTTAGTTTTGCCTCTCAAGCTTCAGAGGACTACAACGTGCCCTTTACGGAGTGGGAACTCCGCAGCGCCCTAGGGCTTTGCATGGACACGTCTCCTGGACCGGACAACATCCATAACCAGATGTTGAAACACCTCAGTGATGATAGTCTACTATATCTCCTTCGTGTGTTCAACCGAATCTGGACAGAGGGTGTGTTTCCGTCTCAGTGGTGAGAGGGCATAGTCATTCCTGTCCTCAAGCCTGACAAAGATCCTAAGTATGCAGGAAGTTACAGACCGATTTGCCTTACAAACTGCCTGTGTAAGCTGTTTGAGAGGATGGTAAATCGCCGACTCGTGTGGTGTCTGAAGAAACAAGGACTCTTGTCCGAGTACCAATGTGGATTTCGAGCCGCTCGATCCACCACTGACCACTTGGTACCCCTGGAGAGTTCTATACAGGATGCGTTTATCCGCAAACATCACTTGGTAGCTGTTTTCTTTGACTTAGGAAAGGCCTATGACACCACATGGCGATATGGTATCCTTTCAGTCCTGCATCAATGGAGATTCCGAGTTAACTTGCCGGCGTTTATTGCGAATTTCTTGTCCCTCCGTCTATTCCGTGTTCGAGTAGGGAGGACATATTCGCGATACTATGTTCAAGAAAATGGAGTACCACAGGGATCGGTCCTTGGTGTCACTCTGTTCGCGATTGCCATCAACGGTATTGTTGCTGCTACTGGTCCAGCAGGTATACTGTCGCTATATGTGGATGATGTTGCTCTGCACTATAGCTCGCGTAATATGGCAGTCGCAGAGCGACAATTACAACAAGCTATTAGGAGGGTGGAGCAGTGGACCTTAGAACATGGCTTTCGGTTTTCTGCCGCATAGACCTCTGTTGTCCACTTTTGTCGTCAACGTACTCTTCACCCTCATCCGGAGCTTTATTTAGGAAATGTCGTTCTCCCCGTTGTTGACACTCACCGATTTCTTGGGCTCCTTTTCGATAGTAAGGTATCGAGGCAGCCACACGTGCAGCAGCTTAAAGTGCAATGCACCAAGAGGCTTAATCTCTTGAAGTTTCTTAGCAGCACTAATTGGGGAGCGGATCGCACGGTGCTCCTGCGATTCTATCGGGCACACATTTTATCCCGGTTAGACTACGGTAGTGCAGCATATGTCTCCGCAAGACCAAGCGTTCTTGCGAAGCTGAACAGTATCCATCACAGCGGGGTTATTTTGGCGACGGGAGCTTTTCGAACAAGCCCCATCGCTAGCCTGCTCGCTGAGTCTGGGGTGCCGCCTTTATACCTGAGGCGCCAGCAACTTCTACTTACGTATGCTGCAAATTTGCGACATATGCCACTTCATCCGAGCTATCCCTGCGTGTTCAACAATGGCAACCGTTCGTTGTACGCTGCTTGTCCTCGTGCGACGCGGCCAGTTGGGATACGCTTGCATTGCACTTATGAATTGTTTGACATACCTTCGATTCCTTGTCTTGTCAGACAACCAAGTGGGGTACCTCCGTGGGTTGTACGACGACCTGAAATCATCCTGGATTTGCACACTGGCCGGAAAGGAGACACGGACCCTTCGATTTATCGGAGGCTCTACCTGTCCGTTATTGGTCGCTATCCAGGTTCAGTCGTCGCTTACACGGATGGTTCACGGACAGATACGAAGGTGGGCTGTGTGTCCGTTGTCGGAAATGATCGGTTTCTTTTTGCTCTCCCGGAAACCTGTAGTGTGTACACAGCAGAGCTTTATGCTATCTGTGGAGCTCTGCGGTACGCACTGTACAATGAACGCCGACACTTTCTCGCGTGTACTGACTCCTTGAGCTCGCTCCAATCTATTGATACCTGTTCTCTCGGCACCCTCTGGTGCAGCGGATCCAGGACCTGCTGGCCGGGTGATCGGATGCCGGCACCAGAATTACATTTGTGTGGCTCCCCAGCCACATGGGCATAGAGGGAAACGAGTTAGCAGATCGGGCTGCCAAGGAGGCAGTTACACTGCCCCCGTTGCTTTTCAAGGTTCCAGCAAGTGATATTCGCTCTCAGCTGAGACATCTGCTTATGTCTCATTGGGAGATGGAGTGGCAGGCCATCCCACTTCCCAATAGGCTGAGAGCGATAAAAGGAACAACCAAGGTATGGAGGACTTCCCTTCGGGCTTCGCGGCGGGAAGCCGTGGTATTATGTCGCCTTCGGATCGGCCACGGTATCTTGACGCACTCCCATCTACTGAAAGGAGAACCCCCTCCGGTGTGTACCTGCGGCGACCATCTTGCCGTGGTACACATCCTTACGGAGTGTGTGGACCTGGTCGATCTGCGCCGTAGTCTTAACCTTTCGAGTACAATCTCCCTTATCTTGCGAGATGACGAGCATTCAGCAGACCTCGTCATCCGCTTTATGAGGGATAGCGGTCTGTTTTATCGTGTGTGATAATGTCCTTTGTCCTAGTGTTGTTTATGTCAGTTGCGCTTTTATCTCATTGACTTCGCATCCGGGAGATAGTAGGTTCGAATCCCACTATCGGCAGCCCTGAAGATGGTTTTCCGTGGTTTCCCATTTTCACACCAGACAAATGCTGGGGCTGTACCTTAATTAAGGCCACGGCCTATTCCTTCCAACTCCTAGGCCTTTCCTATCCCATCGTCGCCATAAGACCTATCTGTGTCGGTGCGACGTAAAGCCCCTAGCAAAAAAAAAAATCTCATTGACTTCATTTTAATTTGTGTTGCGCATTTTAATGTGTTATTTTGACGTCTAACGTAAATTATGTGTTAATATCTGTATTACTGGGCAATGCCTTATTCCTTCGTTTCCCTGTATTTTCTCTTATTTTAATAGAACATAAGGCATTGCGTATTAGATCCACTGAATGTTTTAATCTCATCCTCATTTTTGTTCATCACCATTCTTTTTTAACTCTAGTCAGTGGATACTTTTTAAAATTTCAACTTCATGTCTGATGTCATTCATTTCGTTCCATTAGGGTCCGATGACCTTCGATGTTAGGCCCCTTAAAACAACAAGCATCATCATCATCGTTATTGCGCGAAATAGCGTTCTCATATGAAAACGTGTGAGCCAGTACATTTTGTCAAAAGCCTGGAGAAGTACTGCATGACCAACTATGAACTAGTGATGGGCAACGCTCTCGCTCGAGACTCTCGAGACTGGCGTCGCAGATCTCGAGACTCTCGCGAGAATCCCGAGACCGATCCTCCTGTAGCGCAAGCTGTGCGACGTGCCAGTAAGTACGACAGTAAACTTGACAGTATATCATTGGCAGTTATTGCGTGAAATAACGTTCTGTTATGAAAACGCGTGAGCCAATACATTTTGTCAAACGCCTGGAAAAGTAGTACATGTTCAGCTATGAACCCCTTAATGCCATTAACTAAAGTGGAAACAGAATGTCAGTATCTTAAACTGTTCACGACTTATTTGGGGTGGACATCTTAGGTGAATAACAATGCATACTTTGTGAATAACTGTAGATAGGATGTACACCTACTTGGATACTAGAGGCGTGCATTATTCGAACCTGAGACGGGGAAGAAGTGCTTTGCTACATATGCAACCCCCATTACATAGGAGTGGAACGTGTAACAGGGGTGATGGGCAACGCTCTCGTGACCGATTCTCGAGTGCTGCGAGCTGTGCGACGTCCCAGTAACTACGAGTGTAAGCTTGATAGTTATCATCAGCAGTTCTCACATGGAAACGTGTGTGACGATAAATTTTGTCAAAATCCTATGAAAGCACTGCATGTTGAACTGTGAGCTCCTTACCATTAACGAAAGTGAATACAGAATGCCAGTATCTTAAACTGTTCACGAGTTATGTCAGGTGGACATCTTAGCTGAATAACCCCTATAATTTGTTAATAATTGTTATTAAGATGGAATCCTACCTGGATGCCTCACAATCGTTGTCGGCAGGGTAGTTTCTTGTGATTCAGACCGGGCCGGAGGTGTGCTGTGACGATTCCCCTTCATTGATTTTTTTTTTTTTTTTGCTAGGGGCTTTACGTCGCACCGACACAGACAGGTCTTATGGCGACGATGGGATAGGAAAGGCCTAGGAGTTTAAAGGAAGCGGCCGTGGCCTTAATTAATGTACAGCCCCAGCATTTGCCTGGTGTGAAAATGGGAAACCACGGAAAACCATCTTCAGGGCTGCCGATAGTGGGATTCAACCTACTATCTCCCGGATGCAAGCTCACAGCCGCGCGCCTCTACGCGCACGGCCAACTCGCCCGGTCTTCATTGATATTATGCGTTTGTAAGTGCCGGATCATCCCAGAAGTATTTCTGCCGATGTATTTTACTTCTTTTGAATAAGCAACACAGCGGGCTGTGCTATGTGACATCTCTTAAAAAACCGACATCCACGGCTTACGTTGCGTTTCGGACGTCGTCTTCAAGTTGTCGCGTACAATTCGACACAGTTCACATTTCACCGTCATATATCGAAGTACCTACCTAATTATGACGCGAATACTCTATAGCAATTTAGACTGCACATTCCACTCGTGCGTAATGGTGGTTGCATATGCAGCAAGGCGCGTCTTGCCTCGTCTCGAGTTCGTATAATGCACGCCTCTAGTATCCAGTTACGTGTACCTACAGTAGCCGTCAGGTTCTGTACTTAAACCACTCATTCGTGTACCTACCAGTGCATACAATGCCCGAATGCGTATCCTCTATAATTATGTTATACTTCGTCAAAATAGACCTCGGTATAAACGAACGCCCTAGTCGCTTGTTGATACATATTTACGAAAATGAGAAGGCCCGTGGGCTATTCGCATATTCGGAACAAACAACATTCAGCTCCAACTACCTGCAGGCCTACGACACGCTGCTCGCCGCACATTGTAGGGACAACGCTCTCGAGATTTCTCCAAATTTCTCGCGAGAAATAATGCCTGCGCTAGTCTCGAGAAATCTCGAGACCTCGTCTCAGACTGCCCATCACTACTATGAACCCCTTAATACCATTAACGAAAGTGAAAACAATGTCAGTACCTTAAACTCTTCACGACTTATTTAAGGTGGACAACTTAGCTGAATAATCCTGCATAATTTGTGAATAACTGTAGATAGCATGTACACCTACTCTGGATACTAGAGGCGTGCATTATTCGCACTTGAGACGGGGAAGACGTGCTTTGCTACACATTCAACCCCCATTACACATGAGTGGAACGTGTAATCTAAAATGCCCGACTTTGGTCCAATTCTTTCAGCGGAGGTGATGGGCAACGCTCTCGAGACCGATTCTCGTGTGCTGCGAGCTGTGCGACGTCCCAGTTACAACGAGTGTAAGCTTGATAGTTATCATCAGCAGTTCTCATATAGAAACGTGTGTGACGATAAATTTTGTCAAAAATCCTAGGAAAGCACTGCATGTTGAACTATGAGCTCCTTCATAGCATTAACGAAAGTGAAGACAGAATGCCAGTATCTAAAACTGTTCACGAGTTATTTCAGGTCGACTTCGTAGCTCCACGAACCTACTACGATGGCGTAGCAGGGGGAGAGGTGATACTCCCAGGTGGCGGATAGGGGGGTCCGAACCGGCTTGCCGGCGGACTTGAGGGAAATAAAATACCTCTCGCGGACCAAACACACTACCCCCTGCGGGTGGGGGACGCACATGCAGAATACACCCGCGATGTCCCCTGCCTGTCGTAAGAGGCGACAAAAAGGGGCGACCTTGGCTCGGACATGGATTGCGGTTTGGTATAATGTGATGGACCTCCTGTGGATGGGAGAGGCTGAATACATCCATAGGTCATCCCTGCCTGTCGTAGAAGGCGACTTAAAGGGTCATGTGGCCATGGTCTCTCTTTATTTTTTATTATTTTTCCGAGGGTCAGATGTAGACCATTCAAAATTTTGATGTGCGTGCTGCACGGAGATGGGCCTCTTACGTCTGCGTTTACGCCCAAAAGACCGTAACTGTCCACCCAGGACCATTGCGTGGTGGGAGCGCCATGTACCTTGGCAGTAGTATCCGCCTGACAACACAGATCCCCGCACAGCCGAATGCCAGAAGGACATATTATTATCAATTATTTTTTCTCTATATTTAGTGCTCTGTACACGCTATGGGGTACATGCTATTGCGGGTGACTGGAGGAAGGGAGTCTTAGTGGGCATTGCCTCAGTTATCCCGTATTAGGCATCGTCCAACATCGGACCCCGGTCAGTACCTGCTATGACCAGGTGGGTATTGCCTTGGCTGCTTGGTTCGGCTACAGAGACCCCTGATCGGAGTGGGTGGCATTCGGGGAGGATGCTATCGGGCATGGCTTCTAAACGAAGTCTGCTCTCTCAAGGTGGTCCCCCACCTAAGTCTTTAACTTTTGCTTCCCTGAGAGGTTCAACTCCCTGGGAACATGCGCAGCGTGAAGGAATGGGATTCAGCTTCCCTAGGTTTCTGGTCGCTACCAGAACCGATGGGCACGATTTTAAGCTGGTGAAGTCGATCCTTTTTAGTCGGCACATCGAAGGCGTCTATGGCGAACTGGAGGAACTTAAGAAAATGCGCAAATGTAGTTTGCTTATTAAGACTCGTACAGCACTGCAAGCTGATCAGTTGCTTAAGTGCGAGCACTTTGGCGAAATCCCCGTCACAGTGGAGGAGCATAAGTCCTTGAACCTGGTTCGCGGAGTCATCTTTCACCGCGACCTTATTTTGAACACTGACGACGAGTTGATGGAAGACATGAAGAACCGTGGCGTGACACACGTCCGGCGCATTACGCGCAAGGTCAACGGTGAAGACGTTGCCACTGGTGCCTTCATTGTCTCTTTCAAGTTGTCAGTGTTACCAGAGAAAGTCAAGATAACAACTTATCGATGCGATGTGAGGCCGTACATCCCGCCTCCTATGCGATGCTATCAATGCCAGCGATTCGGACATATGGTATCTCGCTGTTCGAATCAGGCTGTATGTGGTACATGTGGACGAGTAGCTCACGGCGCGGAGGAGTGCACAACTCCATACAAGTGCACTAACTGCTCCGGTTTTCATTCTCCTCGGGATCGGAATTGTCCGACATACCTGAGTGAGAAGAAGATCCAGGAGATCAAGACACTGGATGGTCTTTCCTACCAGGAAGCGCGCCGTAAGTTTCATTCTACGAATACACCTGCCCGTACACTCGACTATAGCTTGATAGCTCAGAGTCTTCCAGGTTCGTCATTTACGACCAAGACACCTGTCCAGACCGCTGCGCCCAAGGCGACTGTTGCTGCTCCCAGCAACATCGCAAATAGTCAAAGCTCGATGGGGGGGACCACCCCACCTTCGACCAACCAGAAGTCTGTGCAGGCTGGCAGTTGCCAGCCGGCACAGCAAGGGGGGAAGACTAAGTCTCTCCCCCCTAGGAGGTCGACGAAAGTCGTGCCCCAGCCGGCGGAGGCGGCATCGTCGACCAGGGCTGGGAAACCATCTCCCAGCCCGTCTAAACCTGAAAAAAAGAAGGGGAAGAAGAGCGCCCGTTCTGAGCGCTCTCGGACTTCCCCTGCGAAGGAGAAGTCATGCCCCCCATCTGGGGAGTATGAGTCTGCGCCGGGAGGCACTCCTGCTCCCAAACCTGCGCGCTCTCCTAGTAGGGGACCCCCTCGCGCCCGAAAAGTGTCGAATTTCCGGGCGGCACCCCTGCCATCTTTTGATGACGGGATGGATGTCGCACTGTCCTCTGCATCTACGGATGTAGAATTAGATAGTGTTTAGGCTAACGAGCATTTTTTCGCTCATAACCTAACACTCCTTTTATAGTCCACACTATGGCACTGTTACAGTGGAATTGTAATGGTTATGACAGGCATCTTGCTGAGTTACGTCAGCTCATTAGTGAGTACGCAGCGAGTATAGTCTGTATTCAGGAGACCAACTTCAGACCTGGTCATCATTCGGTCTTGAGAAATTTCAGACTATACTCGACAGAACGGTACTATGCTCACCGGGCGTCCGGTGGTGTTGGCATTTTTGTACGTTCTGATACCTACAGCGAAGAGGTTCCATTAAGAACTCCCCTCGAGGCTGTAGGTGTTCGCGTTCCGTTGCCTGTCATAACAACAGTGTGTAATGTTTATTTTCCACCATGTCCCGCTCTTAACATAACTGATGTCACTGATCTTATAGATCAGCTTCCACCTCCCTTCCTCTTGTTGGGAGTTTTTAACGCCCATCACCCTATCTGGGGCTCTGAGACGCCTTGCCCCAGGGGGAGAGAGCTGGAAGCATTAGTAACCGAGCTGGATTTATGTATTTTGAACACGGGGGAACCAACTCACTTTAGTGTGCGTTACGGCACATATTCTCGCATAGACGTAAGTCTATGCAGCCGAACGTTGGTTCCACTGTTTCGGTGGCATACACACGATGATCTCTGTGACAGTGACCATTTTCCCATCATTCTTACTTTGATGAACCAAAAATCCGTCGAGGCTCCCCTTCGATGGATTTTGAAACATGCTGATTGGTCAAAGTACACATCATTAGCTGCCTTTAACGATGATATCAGGCAGACCGTCGGCGAGGAAATAACTTATATCACCCGAGTTATTCTTGCTGCTGCTGCTGCTGAGTCCATTCCGTTCTACTCGGGGACTCCACGCCGAAAGCTCGTTCCTTGGTGGAACGAAGAAATAGCAGCAGCTATCAAAGAACGCCGTCGCGCTCACAAACGTTACCGACGACAGCCTACTGCGGCCAACTTGATAACATTCAAGAAACTCCGCGCTAAGGCGCGAGTTCTTATTCGTCAAAGTAAGAAGGCTTCATGGGAGAGATATGTGTCGTCTATGACGTCACATACTCCATCATCTCAAGTGTGGACTAAGCTTCGACGTATTTCGGGTATCCATGGATCATCTTCTGTACCGGGAATTTCCATTGCAGGCAATATTGTCACTGAATCCCTCCTGATTGCTGACCAACTAGCCAGTCATTTCGCGGATGTATCTGGCTCCGGGAATTACCATCCTGATTTCCTCGCTCTGAAGCGAGAGGCAGAACGGCATCACCTTAGTTTTGCCTCTCAAGCTTCAGAGGACTACAACGTGCCCTTTACGGAGTGGGAACTCCGCAGCGCCCTAGCGCTTTGCAAGGACACGTCTCCTGGACCGGACAACATCCACAACCAGATGTTGAAACACCTTAGTGATGATAGTCTCCTATATCTCCTTCGTGTGTTCAACCGAATCTGGACAGAGGGTGATTTTCCATCTCAGTGGCGAGAGGGCATAGTTATCCCTGTCCTGAAGCCTGACAAGGATCCTAAGTATGCAGTAAGTTACAGACCGATTTGTCTTACAAATTGCCTGTGTAAGCTATTTGAGAGGATGGTAAATTGCCGATTCGTGTGGTGTCTGGAGAAACAAGGACTCTTGTCCGAGTACCAATGTGGATTTCGAGCCGCTCGATCCACCACAGGCCACTTGGTACGCCTGGAGAGCTCTATCCAGGATGCGTTTCTCCGCAAACAGCACTTGGTAGCTGTCTTCTTTGACTTGGAGAAAGCCTACGACACCACCTGGCGATATGGCATCGTTTCAGTCCTGCATCAATGGAGATTCCGAGGTAACTTGCCGGTATTTATTGCGAATTTTTTGTCCCTCCGTCTATTCCGTGTCCGAGTAGGGAGGACATATTCGCAATACCACGTTCAAGAAAATGGAGTCCCGCAGGGATCGGTTCTTAGTGTCACTCTGTTCGCGATTGCCATAAACGGTATTGTCGCTGCTGCTGGTCCAGCCATAATACCGTCCCTATATGTGGATGACTTTGCTCTGCACTATAGCTCGTGCAGTATGGCAGTCGCAGAGCGACAGTTACAGCAAGCTATTAGGAGGGTGGAGAAGTGGACCTTAGAACATGGCTTTCGGTTTTCTGCCGCAAAGACCTCCGTTGTCCACTTTTGTCGTCAACGTACTCTTCACCCTCATCCTGAGCTTTATCTAGGAAATGTCGTTCTTCCAGTTGTTGGCACCTACCGATTTCTTGGGCTCCTTTTTGACAGTAAATTATCGTGGGAGCCACACGTGCGGGAGCTAAAAGTGCAATGCACCAAGAGGCTTAATCTCTTGAAGTTTCTTAGCAGCACTAATTGGGGAGCTGACCGCGTGGTGCTCCTGCGATTCTATCGGGCACACATTTTATCCCGGTTAGACTACGGCAGTGCAGCATATGGCTCCGCAAGACCAAGTGTTCTTGCGAAGTTGAACAGTATCCACCACAGCGGGTTTAGGTTGGCGACGGGAGCTTTTCGTACTAGCCCCATCGCTAGCCTGCTCGCTGAATCTGGTGTGCCGCCTTTACACCTGAGGCGCCAGCAAATGCTTCTTTTGTATGCTGCAAATTTGCGACAATTGCCACTTCATCCGAACTATCCCTGCGTGTTCAACAATGGCAACCGTTTGTTGTACGCTGCTCGTCCTCGTGCGACGCGGCCGGTTGGGATACGCTTGGATAGCAGTTATGAATTGTTTGACGTACCTTCGATTCCTTGCCTTGTCAGACAACCGAGTGGGGTACCTCCGTGGGTTGTACGACGACCTGAAATCATCCTGGATTTACACACTGGTCCGAAAGGAGACACGGACCCTTCGATTTATCGGAGGCTCTACCTGTCCGTTGTTGGCCGCTATCCAGGTTCAGTCGTCGTTTACACGGATGGTTCAAGGACAGATACGAAGATGGGCTGTGCGTTCGTTGTCGGAAATGATCGGTTTCTTTTTGCTCTCCCGAAAACCTGTAGTGTGTACACAGCGGAGCTTTATGCTATCTGTGGAGCTCTGCGGTACGCACTGTACAATGAACGCCGACACTTTCTCGTGTGTACTGACTCCTTGAGTTCGCTTCAGTCTATTGATACCTGTTTCCCTCCGACCCTCTGGTGCAGCGGATCCAGGACCTGCTGGCCGGGTGTTCGGATGCCAGCACCAGAATTACGTTTGTGTGGCTCCCCAGCCACATGGGCATAGAGGGAAACGAGTTAGCGGATCGGGCTGCCAAGGAGGCAGTTACACTGCCCCCGTTGCCTTTCAACGTTCCAGCAAGTGATATTCGCTCTCAGCTGAGACATCTGGTTATGTCTCATTGGAAGATGGAGTGGCAGGCCACCCCACTTTCCAATAAGCTGAGAGCGATAAAAGGAACAACGAAGGTATGGAGGACTTCCCTTCGGGCTTCGCGGAGGGAAGCCGTGGTATTATGTCGCCTTCGGATCGGCCACGGTATCTTGACGCACTCCCATCTACTGAAAGGAGAACCCCCTCCGGTGTGTACCTGCGGCAACCATCTTACCGTGGTACACATCCTTACGGAGTGTGTGGACCTGGTCGATCTGCGCCGTAGTCTTAACCTTCCGAGTACAATCTCCCTTATCTTGCGCGATGACGAGCAGTCAGCAGACCTCCTCATCCGCTTTATGAGGGATAGCGGTCTGTTTTATCGTGTGTGATGATGTCCTTTGTCCTAGTGTTGTTTATGTCAGTTGCGCTTTTATCTCATTGACTTCATTTTAGTTTGTGTTGCGCATTTTAATGTGTTATTTTAACCTCTAACGTAAATTATGTGTTAATATCTGTACTACTGGGCAATGCCTTATTCCTTCGATTTCCTGTACTTCCTCTTCTTTTAAGAGAACATAAGGCATTGCGTATTAGATCCACTGATTGTTTTAATCCCACCCTCATTTTTCTTGATCACCACTCTTTTTAACTCTAGTCAGTGGATACGTTTTAGAATTTTAACTTCATGTCTCATGTCATTCATTTCGTTCCATTAGGGGCCGATGACCTTCGATGTTAGGCCCCTTATAACAACAAGCATCATCATCAGCATCATCGGATTGTGGTTTGGTATAATGTGTTGGTCCTCCTGTGGATGGGAGAGGCTGAATACATCCATAGGTAATCCCTGCCTGTCGTAGAAGGCGACTTAAAGGGTCATGTGGCCATGGTCCCCTCTTTATTTTTTGTTATTTTTCCGAGGGTCAGATGCAGACCATTCAAAATTTTGATGTGCGTGCTGCTCGGCGATGGAGCTCCTATGTGTGCGACTACGCTCAAAAGCCCGTGCCAGCAATCACCCAGGACGAGGCGGGTGGGAGTATCATGTACCCGGGCAGTAGTATCCGCCTGACAACGCAGGTCCCCGCACAGCCGAATGCCAGAAGGACATATTATTAGTACTTATTTTTAAATTCTTTTGTCTATATTTAGTGTTCTGTACACGCTATGGGGTACATGCTATTGCGGGTGACTGGAGGAAGGGAGTCCTAGTGCTCATTGCCTCAGTCATCCCGTATTAGGCAGCGTTCAACATCGGACCCCGGGCAATACCTGCTGCGACGAGGTGGGTATTGCCTTGGCTGCTTGGTTCGGCTACAGAGACCTCTGATCGGATTGGGTGGCATTCGGGGAGGATGATTTCGGGCATGGCGTCGAAACAACTTCCGCCTGTCACCTCGGGTAGTTCGCTACCCAAGTCTTTGACATTTGATTCCCTAAGGGGTGCAACCCCTTGGGAACAAGCGCAGCGAATTGGTCTGGGTTCCAGCTTCCCCTAGCTTCCTGGTTGCTACCAGAACCGACGGGCAGGACTTCAAGCTGGTTAAATCGATACTTTTTAGTCGGCATATCGAAGGTGTATACGGTGAACATGGGGACCTTAAGAAAATGCCCAATGGTGGTTTGCTCCTGAAGACGAGCACTGCGCTCCAAGCCGATCAGTTGCTTAAGTGCGACCACTTTGGCGACATCCCTGTCAAAGTGGCAGAGCACAAAAGCTTGAATCTGGTTCGTGGAGTTATTTTCCACCGTGATCTTATTCTGAACACCGACGATGAATTGATGGAAGACATGAAGCACCGTGGTGTGACACACGTCCGGCGCATTACGCGCAAAGTCAACGGTGAAGACGTTGCCACGGGTGCGTTCATAGTCTCCTTCAAATTGTCGGTGTTGCCGGAGAAGGTCAAGGTAACAACCTATCGTTGCGATGTGAGGCCGTGCATCCCGCCTCCTATGTGGTGCTATCAATGCCAAAGATTCGGCCAAATGGTATCTCATTGCTCGAATCAGTCAGTGTGTGGTACATGTGGGAAAGTAGCTCACGGCGCGGAGGAGTGCACACTTCCGTACAAGTGCACTAACTGCTCTGGTCTTCATTCTTCTCGGGACCGGAACTGTCCGACTTATCTGAGCGAGAAGAAGATCCAGGAGATCAAGACCCTGGATGGTCTTTCCTACCAGGAAGCGCGCCGCAAGTTTAATTCTCTAAATGCATTAGCCATTCAGCTTGATAGCACAGTCCCTGCCAGGTTCCTCATTTTCAACTCGAACACCTATTCAGAAGATCGCTGCGCCCAAGACAACGCGAACAAGCTCGAAGGTTGGTCCATCCCGGCCTTCGACCACCAATATACCAGTGCCGGCTAAGAAAAAGACACCGGCCACGAACCTGCTACGCAGGCGTAGCAGGGGGAGAGGTGATACTCCCACGTGGCGCGTCCCAGGTGGCGGATAGGGGGGTCCTAACCGGCTTGCCGGCGGCCTTGAGGGAAATAAAATACCTCTCGCGGACCAAACACACACCCCCTGTGGGTGGGGGAGGCAGACGAATAATACACCCACGGTATCCCCTGCCTGTCGTGAGAGGCGACTAAAAGGGGCGACCAAGGGATGTTTAAATTGGAACCATGAAACTGCTTTTGATTCGTGCCATCACGCGGGGAACACCAAGGGTTGCTTTTACTTGTGCGTAGTACCACTACATTAGGTACGAAATTGGTTTGTGATTAGTAGCACACAGGAGCACCGCGCGGTCGGCTTTTGCAGTACCTGTGAATAGTACCACCGTATGAGCAGGACCATGGGATGATAGCTACCATGGTTCTGCCTTGCCTATGATTAGTACCCACTATATGAGGAACACCACGGGATAGGGAGAGGTCCCTGTGGTTAGTACTCTTCTGCGATGAACACCATAGGTTTGCGTTGTCTGTAAATGGCGCCGCAAAGTGGGAAAACATAGGTCTGTATTAAATGTCGAATTTCATAAGCTCTGAGTAGTACAATAATGTGTGGAATGCCGCAAGTCTCTGCTACTTTTGATTAGTACCGTAACAGGACAGCTACCATGGTTCTATTTTGATAGCGATCAGTACCGTTATGAGGGGCCGATAACTTCGATTTAGGACCCCCTTTTGACTGCACGCATAATCGATTCAGTGTTATGCTATAGCAGTAGTCCCTTGGTCAGTAATACGATATTGTCACGTCCGTTTATGTGACTATGCGACATTGCGGGTCGCACCCACTGATTGTTTTAAATTCATGTCCATCCATTCATTCTTCGTTGTCACATTTTTGAATTCTGGTCAGTGGAGAATTTTAGACTTTTAATATGTCATTCCATTTCGTCTCATTTCGTACCATTAGGGGCCGATGACCTAGATGTTAGGCCCCTTTAAGCAACAATCATCAATCAATCAATCAAAGACACCGGCACGGAAGGGGAAGTAGACAGCGTCTCCTTCCCCTACGCGGTCGGCGAATGCCGAGCCTAAGCCGGCGGAGGCGGCATCGTCGACCAGGACTGGGAAACCACCTCCCAGCCCGTCTAAACAAGAATCGACGGTGGGGAATAAGAACGCCCTTACAGGCGTTCTTCCACTTCCCCTGGAGGGCGTGACTCTGCGCCAGCGGGTCCTCTTTCTAGAAGACCTGCAGGCTCCCCACTTAGGAGGAAACCCCACCCCCGGAAAAAGTCAAAGAAACTGAAGGCATGCATCACCTCGTCCAGAGACAGGGAGATGCACGTGGAGCATGAATCTCCATCTGCGGATGGGGATCTGAGTAGGTTAGGTTAGGCAGCATTACGCTGCTCCTATCCTAAGCCTCAGAAGTCCACACTTACAATATGGCACTGTTACAATGGAACTGTAACGGTTATGATAGGCATCTTGCTGAGCTACGCCAGCTCATTAGCGAGTATTCGGCGAGTATAGTCTGTATTCAGGAAACAAATTTCAGACCAGATCATCATACGGTATTGCGAAATTTTCGACTATACTCGACAGAACGACACTATGCTACCGGGCTTCCGGTGGTGTTGGCTTCCACCTCCCTTCCTCCTTTTGGGAGATTTTAACGCCCATCACCCCATATGGGGCTCTGCGACGCCTTGCCCCCGGGGAAAGAGCTTGAAACATTAGTAACAGACCAGGATTTATGTATTTTGAACACAGGGGAACCAACCCAATTCAGTGTACGTTAGGGCATATATTCTCGCATAGACGTAAGTCTATGCAGCCGACGTTGGTTCCGCTGTTTCGGTGGAACACACACGACGATCTTTGTGAAAGTGACCATTTTCCCATCATTCTTACTTTGCTGAACCAAAAATCCGTCGAGGCTCCCCCTCGATGGATTTTTAAACATGCTGATTGACCAAAGTACACGTCACTACCTGTCCTTAACGACCGTATCAGGCGGACCGGCGTATTTCGGGTATGGGTACCGGGAATTTCCATTGCAGGCAATATCGTCACAGAACCACTATCGATTGCTGACCATCTAGCTAGTCATTTCGCGGATGTATCTGGCTCCGGGAATTACCATCCTGATTTCCTCGCTGTGAAGCGGGAGGCAGAACGTCATCACCTTAGTTTTGCCTCTCAAGCTTCAGAGGACTACAACGTGCCCTTTACGGAGTGGGAACTCCGCAGCGCCCTTGCGCTTTGCAAGGACACGTCTCCTGGACCGGACAACATCCATAACCAGATGTTGAAACACCTTAGTGATGATAGTCTGCTCTATCTCCTTCGTGTGTTCAACCGTATCAGGATGGAAGGTGATTTTCCGTCTCAGTGGCGAGAGGGCATAGTCATTCCTGTCCTCAAGCCTGACAATGATCCTAAGTATGCAGGAAGTTACAGGCCGATTTGTCTTACCAACTCCCTGTGTAAGCTTTTTGTGAGGATGGTAAATCGCCGACTCGTGTGGTGTCTGGAGAAACTAGGACTCTTGTTGGAATACCAGTGTGGTTTTCGAGCTGCTCGATCCACCACTGACCACTTGGTCCGCCTGGAGAGCTCTATCCAGGATGCGTTTCTCCGTAAACAGCACTTGGTAGGTGTTTTCTTTGACTTAGAGAAGGCCTACGACACCACATGGCGATATGGTATCCTTTCAGTCCTGCATCAGTGGAGATTCCGAGGTAACTCGCCGGTATTTATTGCGAATTTTTTGTCTCTCCGTCTATTCCGTGTCCGAGTAGGGAGGACATATTCGCAATATCACGTTCAGGAAAATGGAGTCCTACAGGGATCGGTCCTTAGTGTCACTCTGTTCGCGATTGCCATAAACGGTATTGTCGCTGCTCCTAGTCCAGCATAATACCGTCGCTATATGTGGACGATTTTGCTCTGCACTATAGGTCGTGCAGTATGGCAGTCGCAGAGCGCCAATTACAGCAAGCTATTAGGAGGGTGGAGAAGTGGACCTTAGAACATGGCTTTCGGTTTTCTGCTGCAAAGACCTCCGTTGTCCACTTTTGTCGTCACCGTACCTCCACCCACATCCTGAGCTTTACTTAGGAAATGTCGTTCTTCCAGTTGTTGACACTTACCGATTTCTTGGGCTCGTTTTTTACAGTAAATTGTCGTGGGAGCCACACGTGCGGGAGCTAAAAGTGCAATGCACCAAGAGGCTTAACGTCTTGAAGTTTCTTAGCAGCACTAAGTGGGGAGCTGACCGCGTGGTGCTCCTCCGATTTTACAGGGCACACATTTTATCCAGGTTAGACTACGGCAGTGCAGCATATGGCTCAGCAAGGCCTAGCGTGCTTGGGAAGCTGAACAGCATCCACCACAGCAGGATTAGGTTGGCGTCGGGAGCTTTCCATACAAGCCCCATTGCCAGCCTGCTTGCAGAGTCTGGTGTGCCGCCTTTACATCTGAGGCGCCAGCAAATGCTTCGTTTGTATGCTGCCAATTTGCGACAGATGCCACTTCGTCCAAGCTGTCCTTGCGTGTTCAACAATGGCAACCGTTTGCTGTACGCTGCTTGTTCTCGAGCAACGCGGCCGGTTGGAAAACGCTTGGATAGCTGTTACAGATTTTTCGACGTACCTTCGGTTCCTTGCCGTGTCAGACAACCAAGTGGGGTACCTCCGTGGGTAGTACGACGACCTGAAATAATCCTGGATCTGCACACTGGCCCGAAGGAAATCACGGACCCTTCGATTTTTCGGAGGCTCTTCCTGTCCGTTGTTGGCCGCTATCCAGGTTCAGTCGTCGTGTACACGGATGGTTCAAGGACAGATACGAAGGTGGGCTGTGCGTTCGTTGTCGACAATGATAGGTTCCTTTTTGCTCTCCCGGAAACCTGTAGTATGTACACAGCAGAGCTCTATGCTATCCGTGAAGCTCTGCGATACGCACTGTACAATGAACGCCGTCACTTTCTTGTGTGTACTGACTCCTTGAGTTCGCTCCAGTCTATTGATACTTGCTTCCCTCGGCACCCTCTGGTGCAGCGGATCCAGGACCTGCTGGCCGGGTATTCGGATGCCGGCACCAAAATCACGTTTCTGTGGCTTCCCAGCCACATGGGCATAGAGGGAAATGAATTAGCAGATAAGGCTGCCAAGGAGGCAGCTACACTGCCCCCGTTGCCTTTCAAGGTTCCAGTAAGTGATGTTCGCTCTCAGCTGAGACATCTGGTTATGTCCCATTGGGAGATGGAGTGGCAGGCCATTCTACTTCCCAATAATCTGCGAGCGATAAAAGGAACAACGAAGGTTTGGAGGACTTCCCTTCGGGCTTCGCGGAGGGAAGCCGTGGTATTATGTCGTCTTCGGATCGGCCAAGGTATCCTGACTCACTCGCATCTTTTGAAAGGGGAACCGCCTCCGATGTGTACCTGCGGCGACCGTCTTACCGTGGTGCACATCCTTACGGAGTGTGTGGACCTGGTCGATCTGCGCCGTAGTCTTACCCTTCCGAGTACAATCTCCCTTATCTTGCGAGATGACGAGCAGTCAGCAGACCTCGTCATCCGCTTTATGAGGGATAGTGGTCTGTTTTCCCGTGTGCGATGATGTCCTTTGTCCTAGTGTTTTTTGAGTCATTAGCGCTTTTATTCCATTGACTTCATTTTAGCTTGTGTCGCGCATTTTAATGTGATATTTTAAAGTCTATTGTAAAGTACGTATATATATCTGTCCTAGCAAGCAATGCCTTATTCCTTTGTCTCCTGTATTTTCTCTTATTTTATTACAAAATAAGGCATTGCGAATCAGATCCACTGATTGTTTTAATCTCATACTCATTTTCCATCACCATTTTTTAAAAACTCTGGTCAGTGGATACGTTTTAAAATTTTAACTGTCATATATCCTGTCGTCTATCTCGTTCCATTATGGGCCGATGACCTTCGATGTAAGGCCCCTTAAAATAAGCATCATCATCATCGCTTCGTAGCTGAATAACCCGTATAATTTGTTAATAACTGTTATTAGGATGTAAACCTACCTCTCACTCGTCGACAGGGTAGCTTTCTGTGATGCAGGCCGGGCCGGAGTTGTTCTGTGACTATTCCTCTTCATTTATATTATGTGTTTTTAAGAGACAGATCATCCCAGAAGTATTTCTGCCGACGTATTTTACTTCCTTTGAACAAGCAACACAGGGGGCTGTGCTACGTGAAATCACTTCAAAATAACCGACATCCACGACTTACGTTGCGTTTCGGACATCGTCTTCAAGTTGTCGCGTACAACTAGACACAATATCACAATGCAGCGTCATATATAGAAGTACCTAATTTTGACGCAAGTACTCTATAACATTGTAAGGAATTATTTCCTTCGCCACCAAAATATCGGTAAACATAAGCAGTTGTCATACGTTATTGAATGTGGGGTCTGATAACGATGCACACCTACTTGTTGAAAGAATTGGAGCAATCTCAAGCATTTTAGACTACACATTCTACTCGTGCGTAATGGTGGTTGCATATGCAACATGGCGTATCTTGCCTTGTCTCGAGTACGAATAACGCACGCCTCTAGTATCCAGATACGTGAACCTACAGTAGCCGTTCTGTACTTAAACCACTCATTCGTGTACCTACTAGTGCATGCAATGCCAGAATACTGCGTCACAATAGACCTCGGTAGAAATGAACGCTGTAGTCGTTTCTTGACACGTATTTATGAAATGGAGAAGGTCCGTGGTTGGCTATTCGCATACTCGGCACAAACAACATTCAGCTCCCACTATCTGTAGGCCTACGACACGCTGCTCGCCGCATAATGCGGGGACAACGCTCTCGAGATCTCTCGAAATTTCTCGCGAGAAATAGTACCTGCGCTAGTACACGAGAAATCTCGAGACCACCAGACCACCAGACTGTCCATCACTAGTGATTGCCCGAGTGAATGTTACAATCATGAGTAAAAACTCTCTCGAGTGGAAATCTGATATGCAAGTGAACTTGTGACTATAAATAGCTGTTCAGTGAACAGTAAAACGTGCTACCTCTTTGCTCAGTAATTTTAGTTTTTAGGACCATGATAGCCAGCCACAGTATATTTGGATTAACACTTTAACGCACGATATGTTATGTCATGAATAAAATCAGCCAGAGTTCATATGTTGATATATCGTTCCACTACAATGTAGTAAGCAGTTTGGCCTATCAATTGTTATCGATCATCATCAATCATAAATGTTCTGCGTTTAGGGCTGCCACCCAGGTGGCAGATTCCCTACTTTTTCCTTAAACATTTTCAAAGACCTTGGAAATTTATTGAAAGTTTCTCTTGATAATTTATTCCAGTCACTTACTCCTTGTTCTGTAGATAAATATTTGCCCCAATTTGTCCCCTGGAATTCCAACTTTATCTTCATATTATGATCTTTCGTACTTTGAAAGCTTATGCGTCTACTTACGTCATTCCATTGACACAATAATTACAACTGAGAGGACTGCCCCTCTTGATGAAACTTACAACTTGACTTTTTATTCCATTTACATTCATACCGTTGTCTACTATCCATCTTACAACATTGTTTAAGTCCCCTTGCAGTCACTCGCAATTCTGTAACCCATTTACTACCTTATACAGTATAAAATCATTTGCAAATAGCCTTATCGGTGATTCCAGTCTTTTACTTATATATATAAGAAAACATAAAGGTCCAATAATACTTCCCTGAGGTACCCCCCCCCCTCCCCCGCTTAATCATTACAGGATTAGGTAACGCTTCACCTACTCTAATTCTCTGAATCTATTTTCTAGAATTGTTGCCACCCATTCAACCACTCTTTTGTCTAGTCCTATAGCCCTCATTTTCATCAGTAATCTTCCATGATCTACCCAGTCAAAAGCCTTGGATAGGTTAATAGCAATACAGTCCATTTGCCACGAACCTGCTACGCAGGCGTAGCAGGGGGAGAGGTGATACTCCCACGTGGCGCGTCCCAGGTGGCGGATAGGGGGGTCCTAACCGGCTTGCCGGCGGACTTGAGGGAAATAAAATACCTCTCGCGGACCAAACACACACCCCCTGTGGGTGGGGGAGGCTGACGAATAATACACCCACGGTATCCCCTGCCTGTCGTGCGAGGCGACTAAAAGGGGCGACCAAGGGATGAATGAATTAGAACCATGAAACTACTCTTGATTCGTACCATCATGCGGGGAACACCATGGGTTGCATGTACTTGCGAGTAGTATCACTAACATGGTACGAAATATGTTTGTGATTCGTTGCAGTAAAAAGCCTGGCCTGGTGGATTCCAGTACCCGTGCGTCGTACCTATGTGTGCACCACCGCGGGTCTGGGCGTAGCCTGTGAGTTGTACTACTATATGAGCGACACCGTGGGTCTGCGTTGCCTGTGATTAGTACTCACTATGTGTGGAACACCACGGGGCCCTTGGGACCGGCACCCGTGACTAGTACCCTAGGTGAGGAAACTCATCGGTTTGCGTTGGCTGTAAGTGGCGCCATTGTGTGCGAAACACCATAGGTCTGCGTTACTTGTACGTATTGCATTACTTGTGAGTAGTACCATCTTTTGTGGAACACCGTGAGTCTTCGCTACTTCTGAATAATACCCCAACATGACACATACCATGGTTCTATTTTACTCGCGACATGTACCATTCTGTGGGGCCTTAGACGTGGATTTTGCACCCCCTTTAGACACCAAGCATCTTTGTGCTTTATAAGTGGTCCCTTGGTCGGTAATAATGTTATTTTCGTTCTCTATTGAATCCGATCCACTGGTTTTTGTTTTTGTTTGTTTGTTTTGTGTTTTGTTGGGTTCCTGTCCATCCATCCATTCATTCTTCATGACATTTTTTTATTTTTATTTTGGTCAGTGGATGCCTTTGTAATTTTTGTTCTTTCATTTCGTACCATTAGGGGCCGATGACCTTCGATGTTAGGTCCCTTAAAACAACAAGCATCATCATCATCATCATCACAGTCCATTTGACCTCCTAAATCTGAAATATCTGCTATGTCATGCTGGAATCCTACAAGTTCAGCTTCAGTGGAATAATTCCTAAACCCGAACTGCCTTCTATCAAACCAGTTACCGGTAGTAATTTTGCAAACGTGTCTAATATAATAAGAAAGAATGCTTTCCCAGAGCTTACAAACAACACTTCAAGCTGACTGGCCTATAATAATCCGCTTTATGTTTGTCGCCCTTTCCCTTGTATACTGGGGCTACTATTGCATCTCTCCATTTATTTGGAATTGCTCCTTCATGCAAACAGTAATCAAATACGAGTAAGTATCAGATATGGCACTATATCCCCATCCAAAGCTTTTAAATACATACCCCCTGCGGGTGGAAGACGCACATGTAGAATACGCCCGCGATATCCCCTGTCTGCCGTAAGAGACGACTAACAGGGGCCCAAGAACTTGGGAGTGTGGATTGGCGACCACGGGGCCCTTAGCTGAGTCCTGGCATTGCTTGCACTTACTTATGCCTGGCTCCTCACTTTCATCTATCCTGTTTGACTTCCCTTGGTCAATTTTTGTTCTTTTCCGACCCCGATGGTATTAGAACACTCGAGGCCTAGGGAGTCTAATTTTCACGCTCTTCGTGGCCCTTGCATTTCTTTGTCCGGTACCGGTACTTCATTTTCCAAAGTGTCGGATCCCTTCTTTTTTTCTCTCTGACCACCTGTGAGTGGAGGACGCAGATGTTAAATACGCCCACGGTATTCCCTGCCTGTCGTAAGGGGCGACCAAGGAATGATATAATTAGAACCATGAGACTACTTGTGTTTATCACCGTCACGCGAGGAACACCATGGGTCGACTTTACTTGCGAGTAGTACCACTCTGTGAGGTACACAATAGGTTTGTCATTAATAGCAATGTGGGTGGATCACTAAGGGTTTACAGCACCTATGATTAGTACTACTATATGCGAAATACCACATCCCCCATAATTCCAACCCCTCGTCCACGTCGTGGGGGACGAGCAACGGTACGAAGTAGGGGATAGCCTGTAAGGGTGAAGTACAGCGGGGACCTTGTGTGCCCCAGGACCGCTGTGAAGGCCTTACAGGAACCCTGAAAAGTAACGGCTAACGGGGCTCTGGTGAAGTCCTTAATGGCAACTGAAGCGGAGAAGGAGACCTTTGGTACGGTAAAGTTGGCGGAGGAGGCAACCCTTCCGCTTGAGGTAAAATAAAAAGGAAAACCACTGCCTTGTGGTGAAGAGGGATCTTCAAAGGCTAAAGGAGACTACCCCAACAGGAAATGGCAGGCTTGAAGGCGTAGGTGGCAGCTCCAACACCAAGCTCGGGTGCTGTGGGCTAATAACTCGCACAACGTTAACTTACCTTATTACAGAAACATCAACAATGAGAAACCGGGCTGATCCAAAGATGAGGACCTTTGGCTTGAAAAGGCTGACGAAAATTGGGCTATGGATTGTGAGGATTCTGCTGGAAAGTGGAAGGCTACGATAGGCAGTGGCATGTATGAGGACTTACGGCCTGAACATCCTAGGTTTGAGTGAGGTGAGATGGAGTGAGTTTGGAGAATTGGCAACCCATGATGGAGCTACATTTGTATACTCTGGAAGACCCGAGGGCGACGGAGCGAGTTATGGAGGTGTGGGTATATTAATGGATAAGGAGGCCAAAAGGAGCCTTTTGGAGTGGTACCCAGTGACGGAAAGAAGAATAGTGGCACGTTTTAAGACCAATATCGGAAACGTTGTGTTGATAGTATGCTATGCACCTACGGAGTCGGCGGAGGAGGAAGACAAAACAAGCGTTCTATGGACATCTTAATAGAACGGTTAAGAAACAGAAAAGGAAGGATATCTTCCTACTTGGTGGAGATGTGAATGCAAAAGTGGGACAGGAATACGAAGCACTTGAACATATTATGTGAAGGCACGGTTTAGGAGGACTAAATGAGAATGGACAGCTGTTTGTGGACTTCTGTGCAAGCCACGATTTGGTTATTGGTGGTATTATATTTCCACATAAAGACTGCCATAAGGTGACATGGGTATCACCGAATCATAGGACAGAAAACCAGATAGATCATGTGGCTATTGGACGAAGGTGGAGGAGTTCATTGTTGGATGTGAGGAACAGGAGAGGTGCGGACATTGGTAGTGATCAACATCTTATGGCTACCTTTAGAATGAAGATCTAGGCACGAAAGAGAAGGATAGAGCAGACACGGAAACGATATGATGTTGGAAAGCTAAGGGATGGCAGAAATGTGAAAGAAGCTTTCAGGATAGAACTAAAGAATCTATTCCAAGCACTCACTGAGGTGGAGGATGAAACTATTGAGGAAAAATGGGCAAAGACTACATCTGTATTTACTGAAGTAAGTGAAAATATCCTGGGTTTTAAGGACAGAAGGAAAAAAGACTGGATGACTGACCAGGCGTGGGAAAATATCAGATAAAGGAAAGAGATAAAGGAAGTAATGAACGGATGTAAGAGACGAGCAAGGAAGGCAGAATTGCAATCCAAATATGCTGCGAAGGATAAGGAAGTAAAGAGAAGTGTGAGGAGAGATCAAAGGAAATGGATAGATGACCTATCTCAACAAGCAGAGGAGGCAGCCGGAAAGGGAAATCTTAGAGAACTCTATACCATCACCAGAGTTCTAGCAAGGAAGCAGATGCAGAAAAACCATCCAGTCAGAAACAAAGATAGTGTCCTCCTAACAAATTATGAGAACGAACTGAAGCGATGGCAGGAACATTTCTCTGTGGTGTTAAAATACTCCTTGTAGGAGCAAGTAGATGCGGGAGAAGGCGAAGAAGAAGAGGAAGAAGCCCAGCCTGACCCAAGGATTAAAGTCTGCACTCCAACGTTGGAGGAAATCAAGCGGGCATTGAGAGAGTTGCATATTGGTAAGGCAGCAGGAGTTGACAATATTCCAGCAGAAGTCATGAAGGTTGATATGGATACCCATGTCAATATCTTGCAGCCGCTATTTGAGAAGATATGGAGATATGGATATGGAGAAATGCCGACATATTGGAGATGTGGGTTGCTGGTAAAGTTGCCAAGGAAGGGAGATAGGTCAAACTGTAACAGCTGGAGGGGCATTGCGCTTCTTTCAATCCCTAGCAAAATCTTCACCAGGGTTCTGCTTAACAGAATTAAGGAGTATATCAACTTGAGGCTCCGACGGGAACAGACAGGCTTTCGATCGAATCGCTCGTGTGTAGACCAAATAAACACCTTGAGGATAATTCTGGAGCAGTGTTCTGAGTGGTCACCTCGCCTTTATGCAGTGTTCATCGACTTCGAAAAAACTTTTGGTTCGATCAACAGCGAAGCTATGTGGAAGGAAGTGAAGCGGTATGGAGTGCCATCACAAATTACCAACCTCATTCAAGAAACATACCGTGATTATACATGCAGAGTCATTCATGAGGGCCGTGTATCTGAGCCTATATCTGTACGTTCAGGAGTACGTCAAGGCTGTATCCTCTCACCAACCATATTCCTGGTGGTGATTGATGCGGTAATGCGGAATGTAACGTGAAATGTGAAACGTGGTATCCAGTGGGGATTGGCTAATAATGTTAGAAGACCTAGACTTCGCTGACGATGTTGTCTCTCCTGTCTGAGGCACATGGTGAAATACAATCAAAGATTGAAGACTTGGTAAAAGAAGGAAAAAGAGATGGGACTAACGATCAACTCAAAGACCAAGGCCCTAAGGAATGAACACCAACAAACTAGACCCATTTGTCTTCAGTGATGAACCTATAGAGGATGTGGATAGTTTCACCTATTTGGGAAGTGTACTTACCAAAGATGGAGGAGCAGTACTGGATATCTCTCAATGTATACAAAAAGCAAATGGTGCTTTTGTTCGGCTCTATCCGGTATGGAAGAACAGCAAAATATATATCAGGATCAAACTTCGCATTTCCCGAAGTAATGTCAAGGCCGTTCTACTCTATGGGTCCGAGACTTGGAAAGTGACTAAAGTGATTACTTCCAAGTTGCAGACCTTTGTCAACCGCTGTTTAAGGAAGATTCTTTGCTAGTTGCTTTACGTCGCACCGACACAGATAGGTCTTATGGCGACGATGGGACAGGGAAGGGCTAGGAGTGGGGAGGAAGCGGCCGTGGCCTTAATTAAGGTACTGCCCCAGCATTTGCCTGGTGTGAAAATGGGAAACCACGGAAAACCATTTTCAGGGCTGACGACAGTGGGGTTCGAACCTACTATCTCCCGAATACTGGACACTGGCCGCACTTAAGCGACTGCAGCTAGCGAGCTCGGTAAGGAAGATTCTAAACATCTACTGGCCGGAAGTAATTTCCAATCATGAACTATGGAGAAGGACGGGTGAAACCGAGATGGCCATACAGATAAAGCGGCGGAAATGGATTGGGCGTACGTTGAGGAAAGGGAATGAAGCCATTGAGAGAGAGGCACTGGATTGGAACCCGCACGGTAAAAGGAGGAGAGGAAGGCCCAAACAAACGTAGCGAAGATCTGTACACATGCAGGCAACAGAAGAAGGCAAGACCTGGAGAGAGGTGAAGATATAAAAGTTGAAAACTAGAAAAGCGGCTGGAATTGATCAGATTTCTGGGGATATACTAAAGACAATGGGTTGGGATATAGTACCCTATCTGAAGTACTTATTTGATTATTGTTTGGTCGGAGGAGCTACACCAGATGAATGGAGAGTTGCTATAGTAAGCCCTGTGTATAAAGGAAAGGGTGATAGACATAAAGCTGAAAATTACAGGCCAGTCAGTTTGATGTGCATTGTATGTAAGCTTTAGAAAGGCATTCTTTCTGATTATATTAGACATGTTTGTGAAATTAATAACTGATTCGATAGAAGGCAGTTCGGGTTTTAGGAAAGGTTATTCTACTGAAGCTCAACTTGTAGGATTCCAGCAAGATATATCTTGGATTCTGGAGGTCACATGGACTGTATCGCGATTGACCTGTCTAAAGCATTCGATAGAGTGGATCATGGGAGACTACTGGCAATAATCAGTGCAATTGGACTAGACAAAAGAGTGACTGAATAGGTTGCTATATTTCTAGAAAATGGATTTCAGAGAATTAGAGTAGGTGAAGCTTTATCTGAACCTGTAATAATTAAGAGGGGAATTCCTCAAGGCAGTATGATCGGACCTTTATGTTTTTATATATATATGTAAATGATATGAGTAAAGGAGTGGAATCGGAGGTAAGGCTTTTTGCGGATGATGTTATTCTCTATAGAGTGATAAAGTGATAAATAAGTTACAAGATTGTGAGCAACTGCAGCGTGACCTCGAAAATGTTGTGAGATGGACTGCGTTCATGGGGTGAAAGTTCCTTTTGGGGATCATTGTAAGTATCTAGGTGTTAATATAAGGAAAGATCTTCAATGGGGTAATCACATAAATGGGATTGTAAATAAAGGGTACAGATGTCTGCACATGGTTATGAGGGTGTTTAGGGGTTGCAGTAAGGATGTAAAGGAGAGGGCATATAAGCCTCTGGTAAGACCCCAACTAGAGTATGGTTCCAGTGTATGGGACCCTCACCAGGATTACCTGATTCAAGAACTGAAAAAAAAAATCCAAAGGAAATCAGCTCGATTTGTTCCGGGTGATTTCCGACAAAAGAGTAGCGTTACAAAAATGTTGCAAAGTTTGGCTTTGGAAGAACTGAGAGAAAGAAGAAGAGCTACTCGACTAAGTGGTATGTTCCGAGCTGTCAGCGGAGAGATGGCATGGAATGACATTAGTAGACGAATAAGTTTGAGTGGCGTTTATACAAGTAGGAAATATCACAATATGAAGATAAACTTGGAATTCAAGAGGACAAACTGGGGCAAATATTCATTTATAGGAAGGGGAGTTAGGGATTGGAATGACTTACCAAGGGAGACGTTCAATAAATTTCCAATTTCTTTTGAAATCATTTAGGAAAAGGCTAGGAAAACAACAGATAAGGAATTTGCCACCTGGGCGACTGCCAAAAATGGATATCAGGATTGATTGATTGATTGATTGATTGATTGATTGATTGATTGATTGATTGATTGATTGATTGATTGATTGATTGATTGATTGATTGATTGATTGATTGATTGATGTTGGCTGGCAACAGGATCAGGTGGAGATGCTTTGTTGATGACCTATGTTCCACAAGGAACAACAGGAATTAAGTCAATAAGTCAAGTCAGTCATGCGGAACACCATGGGTTTACTCTGCCTGTGATTAGTACCAATATGTGAGAAACACGACGGTCTGGACGTTGCCAGTGATTAGTACCACTATACCACGAACCTACTACGCTGGCGTAGCAGGGGGAGAGGTGATACTCCCACGTGGCGCGTCCCGGGTGGCGGATAGGGGGGTCCTAACCGGCTTGCCGGCGGACTTGAGGGAAATAAAATACCTCTCGCGAACCAAACACACTATCCCCTGCGGGTGGGGGACGCACATGTAGAATACACCCGCGGTATCCCTTGCCTGTCGTAAGAGGCGACTAACAGGGGCCCAAGGGGCTCACAACTTGGGAGTGTGGATTGGCGACCACGGGACCCTTAGCTGAGTCCTGGTATTGCTTCCACTTGTGCCAGGCTCCTCACTTTCGTCTATCCTGTCCGACTTCCCTTGGTCATCTCTTGTTCTTTTCCGACCCCGACGGTATTAGAGCATTCGAGGCCTAGGGAGTCTTTCATTTCACGCACTTCGTGGCCCTTGCCTTTCTTCGTCCGTTACTTCATCTTTCGAAGTGACGGATCCCTTCTTTCTCTTCTTTTCTCTCTCTCTCTCTCTCTCTCTCTTTACCCCCTGTGGGTGGGGGACGCAGACGAATAATACCTCCACGGTATCTCCTGCCTGTCGTGAGTGGCCACTAAAAGGGGCGACCATGAAACTACTTTTGATTCGTACCATCACGCGGGGAACAGCATGGGTTGCCTGTACTTGCGAGTTGTACCACTATATTCGGTACGAAATGGGTTTGTGATTACTAGCAGTCATGAGCTTGGCCTGATGGTTTCCAGTACCCGCGCGTCGTACCCATGTGAGCAATACCGCGGGTCTGGGCGTTGCCTGTGAGTTGTACCCCTATATGAGCGACACCGTGGGTCTGCGTTGCCTGTGATTAGTACCCACTATGTGAGGAACACCACGGGATAGTGTGGTTAGTACATCTAGGTGAGGAACCTCATCGGTTTGCGTTGGCTAGGAGTGGCGCCATTGTGTGGGAAACACCATAGATTTGCGTTACCTTTACGACGTACAAAACTTGTGAGTAGTACCTTAATGTTTGGAACACCGTGAGTTGACGCTACCTTTGATTAGTACCGCAGCTTGAGAAATATCATGGTTCTCCTTTACTAGCGATAAGTGCCATTATGGGGGATCGTTGACATATATATTGACCCAATCAGAAAAGCATCATCGATTCAGGATTGGGCTTTGGAAGCAGTCCCTTGGTCGGTAATATTGTTGCTGGAAATGTGAGGCATTGCACGTCTTATCCACTGATTGTTTTAATTTCATTTTCATCAATTCATTCCTCATCATCACGTTTTGAGATCGGGTCAGTACTTTTAAATTGTAATTCCATTTCGTGTCATTTCGTACCATAGGGGCAGATGACCTAGATGTTAGGCCCCTCTAAACAAGCGTCGTCCTTCTTGTGTGGAACACCGTGAGTCTTCGCTACTTTTGATTAGTACCCCAACATGACAAATACCATAGTTCTACTTTACTCGCGACATTTACCATTCTGAGGGGCCTTAGACCTGGATTTTGGACCCCTTTAGACATCAAACATCCTCGATTCGGGATTGTGCTTCATGAGTGGTCCCTTGGTCAGTAATAAATTATCTATGATTTTTTGAGAAGGATCCACTCCTTTTTTGTTTGCTCGGTTTTTTTGTTGTTTTTTGGTTCATGTCCATCCATTCCTTCTTCATGGCGATTTTTTTATTTTGGTCAGTGGATGATTTTGAATTTTTTGTTGTCATTTCATATCATTAGGGGCCGATGACCTCGATGTTAGGCCCCTTTAAACAACAAGCATCATCATCATCAGTACCACTATATGAGCGACACCGTGGGTCTGCATTGCCTATGAGTGGTGCCATTATGTGAAGAACACCATAGGTCTGCGTTATTTGTGAATAGTACCATAATGTGTGGAACACCGTGAGTCTATGTTGCTTGTGATTGGTACTGCTACATGAGAAATACCATGGTTCTATTTTACTCGCGATAAGTACCATTATGAGGGGTCGTTGACCAGGATTTTGGACCCCTTTAGACATCAAGCATCATCGATTGAGGATTGTGCTTTGAAAGCAGCCCTTTGGTCAGTATATGGCAGTTTTTTTAGTTTCTGGGAAGGTGGGTGATTGCGGGTCGAATCCACTGATTGTTTAACACTAGGATTTCCAAACATTATTTCCACCTACTTTTACATAAGCGGTCATATTGAACGATGGTTACACACATTCATTTTATGGGGATATTGATGCCAGAAAAAGGTTCAGATTGGGTACAAAAATATCATAGATCTTATATAATTTAATTGTGATCATGTAGGACTTGTAAACACTTTTTGCTTATCAACTTGTTTGTCGCACTGTACACACACACGCGCGCGCGCGGGCGCACTTTACTTGGTCACCTTTGAAGTGCACTTACCACAGGTCAGTTTTCTACACATTGCACACTGCGACCTGGTACCATCTGCGACGCGAATTTTCTTCGGAGTCTAGGGTCTCATTGTTGCAGCCAACAGCGATGATGGTGTTGAGAGGACTTCTAAGACGCGTAAGGATGCGGTAGATCGGTTGCCAGCTGTCTCAGGAATACTCTTCTCGGCATTTTCTTGCCGGCTATTGCCTTATACAAGGCACTTATACCTGCGAGATCTAGTATGTTGAAGAAGACATGCACTGGCCATCACCAACTCATTGATTGTACCGTGCACTTAGGGGCCCATTTGATCTACTCTGTCGACACCAAATTTGGTAGAATTATGGAAAGAGACTGGTTCGGGATTTTTCTTCGGATGTTGTTCGTTGATGCTTACATTAATACCGGTATGTACTGTATTACCTTGGTATGTCGGGAGAGTTGCATCCTCATTTTTGAACCCTGCTATGCTGTAGAGTGGGTCACTGCTGGTCTTCACAGAAGGAGGAACTTCTCTCCTACTACAGTTCAGTGTGTCCATGATAACTATGTTCTTTTTTTTTTCAATGGTTTCGCTAGTTCCAATGAAGCGAAGAAGTAATTTTTCTTCCCTGATTGATGAAAGGCTCAGCAAGACGCAATACTATATGTTGACTTAGAGTCCAAGCGGTGGGTCGCGTTTCATTTTTCCCAAGATAGGGAAAACCGTTTACAACATACTTGGCTTCCACATCGACAGCCAACCACAATTTAATACCGAACTTGTCTCGTTTATTGGCCATATACTGCATAAATGGACATCAAGCTTTCGATGGAAAGAGCTGTTCATCCACGGTAATGTTCTCACCTGGACTGTAGCAAATAGTACAATTAAATATAAATTTGTCTCTCACTACGGATACAAGCGCAAATCTATCAGTTTTCAGGCGATCCCTGCAGGTAGATTTCTCGTCGAATCGAAGAAACCTCATGATATCCAGGAAACGGTGTTGTGCCATAGTTTTGAAGAAAATTCCAGGACCCTACTTCCGTGACTACAGATCGAGAATGTTCGTATCGCCTCCATAAGTTACGCATGCGTATAAAAGGCCAATGACAGCGTTCAATTCTCCCAAAGAAAGTGTCCATTCAGGATTCTTCAGAACTTCGCGGGTACGCACTACATAGTTCGATGTGGCGCAAAATGGATTCGTCAATAAAAAGACGCCAAGCAGTAGGGGGACAAGTTTCTTCAATGTGGCATTTCGCATGTCCTGTGGGGCCTGGGATTTCCCTGAGTACATTTTGCTGTCCTTGACGGCCTGGCAAGCTTTATAGATCAACGCGAGTCCGCACTGCTCCGTCCAAAGCAACCTCTTCCTCGCCGACCGCCACGTGCTGACCACGCCCTCATGTTGATTTACCGCAGCATACGCTCGGTCTTCTACAGTTCATATCGTGATCCTTGCTAGTGATTTTATTATCTGTCTTAGTGTTTCCCTCACCTGAAAAGTATAAAACCAAACTTACTCACACTGTGCACAGAATTATGCAAAATACAAAATGATAATGTCGAAGAGGCTTACCGTTGTCATTAGCATTTTTGCTGTTGTGTGTGTGCGCCGCCGTTTGGTTGGTAATTCCCTAACCGTTGAGGTCGAAGGCTGCTGTGTGATTTCATTTTCACATGGCAATTCTACAGGATCGACGCAACTATAGGGACCGTGCGAATGGCGAGTGGTGCGCTCTTGCGACTACCTCAGAAAACATTTGATGGGGATAAGCTGCAGGCCAGCGCTCGAGTTAGTTTTAGACGATGTTAACTGAAAGAATGGAGAGTCGAACGTGTAAAAGTAAACAAAACTTTCACTCATCTCCCAGCAAGGAATTGACATTAACATTTATTGAAGGGGACTTCTCCTTCAAATTAAAATGAACTAGCCTCGTTGTGTTCAACCCTGTTTTATTATGAGACATAAGGTGGGTTTTACAGCATGATAAGCCTCTCAACATTGGCCAAAAAAGAGAAAGCAATGTCTCTTCAACCCCTGAAAGCGTTTGGGACCGAATACAAAGTATCTTTGTTACTGTTAGTTCTCTGCATTGAAAACTTTGAAGTACGTCAGGGAGCAAACTAGAGAGATAAAAGTGCATAACGTGCCCCTTAATGTGACACTACCGGTACCCGTAACGACATATTCCGAATTAATGGCAGATAATACTGAAAATAAAACCTTTCCAGTAAGGGAATGGCAGTACACAGGAATTGCTCATGCCTTGAAATTTTCACAGTGATACTTCCTTTAGGAGAATATACAAACAGTTCACATAAGTTGGTTCAAAACATACATGGATATCTGCACTTGGGTGTAGTAGACGTGACTATCTTCAATATTAATTTCACCTTGTTGTGTCACATACAAATACGGTACATTGCTTCGTTTCTCTTGAATAATAGGCTTTATTTTACACGAAAAAGGACACGTAATTTCCAAGAGAGAAAAGCCATTGGGACGAAATACTATCCCGTCTGGACTCGAACACAGCAATGGCTGCTCTACTTTGACGCACACTCCCACCTGTTTTACAAAACAGTCATTGAGTTTGCAGTACTCAGCCACCGCTAGTTGTTCAGTGTTCCAAACGTACCTCGTCGCAGGTGTGTTAAGGGATGTGGAAATTAGAAATGACCTTGCAAGCTGATCATAATCACCACTTCTCAATGTCTTAATCTGATCAGCTTGCTGGCTGGCAGATAAGCGTAATTTTCTTTGGTTTGAACCATGCAGCACAGCGATATTGAAACGTTGAGTCAAATACAATTTTGTACATCTGTTCTGTTGTAACTGTAACATTTGCGATATAAAATAGTTACACATCTTGAGGCAAGAATTCGAGATAATTCACGGGTTTGATTAATAATCTAACTGCGGACATTTTCGTAACAAAATAGCACCTATGGACGGCATGGGTATTCTGATTTGTACTTCGTTCAGACACTTGATCAAATCCTCAATTTCGCTACGTTCTACAGCATCATCTATAACGTTTTGTAGAATGGAACTTGCCTCCACGTAATTTTCACTCTCACATTCGGGTTTAAGCATGTCAGTGAAGGCACACTCAATATGTTTTACTCGTTGGTACAAACAAGTTTTATTGAAAGTGGTTGGTTCTGTTTGTTCAGCAACGTGGACGTATGGTTTCAACAGTTCTGCTATCTTCTCTCCTTTCGAATATAGATCGTTACGAGTACACTTAGGTTTATTTTTCCCATTGCTGCACTATGGTTGTTTTGGAGGAGTTCCTCTCGGAGTTAATAAAGGAACACAAAGCAGCAATGTGCTTACAGCGTTTCGACTGACCTGTTTTGCATTCACAATCACCGTCAACAATGTTCCTGTTTATGTCAATCTGAAAATAAATAAAAATACTTATAATGAGGAGTTGATTATCACATCACCTTTAGGACTTAAATATTTTTTTTATAATCCTTGAACCATCTCATCATCATTCACAGCTTCTCCCGCCTGCGCAGCGGAAGTGCACTCAAGAAGTAGTTGTCGCCATGAAGTACGGGGCGGTTGCCCTTCCTCACTCATTATTTATAAACTGAAAATCTGTCGGGATTTGAACCACAGTCGCCGGAACTTGAAGCAAGCCGCTCGCTACCTTCTTTATAATAGTAGAATAACTGAGAAGAACTGGCTTGCTTTTCCTATGTTAGCTTAGCTGCTAGCCTCTGGCTTTAGTGACCGTGGTTTGAACCCCAGTGTCACTGAAGTGCGATTTTCAGTTGAAAGAATTGTGTTTCGGGAAAGGTATCCGACTCTAAATTCATGATTACAATTCTTACAGGACTCAGTGTATGCAATGGCCCCGCGCAATGATTCAATAATTTATAACTAAAGTTATTGTGAATAAATAATTAACAATTTTCCGAAATATGAATAAAATATAGTAAAATACCTTAATTTCGTGCCTTTGCTGGTGGGACGTAGTGTTTACAGCGCACTATGTCTTCTGGTATAGGCTAGAGCAATTTTGTTACTTTCATTGATCTGTCTCTGTCTTATGCTTGGCTTTGACAATATGTGTGTGACCGAGGTATGAGCGATGCTAGTAATGCCAATCCTTATGCAGCCAGTCCCTGCTATGAATGGTGTGAAACTATTGCTCATAGGGTCGGTTGGTGCATGCATTGCAGTGGGCTTGGCAGACTGATATGTAATAGCAACTTCTGGCTCAGTGAGAAAAGCAACGGGAAACTACCTCACTCCTCATTTCCCTAGTAAGCCTCTTCAGTGATGCCTAGGCCATCTATGGCAGCTGATGGTCGAGCTGTTGAGGATCCAACCAGCCTTCGGGCTGATTACTAAACATACATACATACACACCTTAATTTCAACGTTGTATGGTGGCTGATTAATACTCGTTTCCCTTAGACACTTGCCGTATATTTCTTGTCCTAACCTTTTCTTCACGTCAAAGACATGGTTACTGCTATTTAAATCTTCACCTTTCTTTAGCGTGGATTCCCGGAAATAATCTGAGTGTTGCACTGTCTGAAACCCTACATAAATTATAGCGGTCGCTGCTACAGTCGAAGCCATTATTGTCCGGCTTTACCTCTTTATTTTACAATCACAAGTCAAAGTTTTCTGCCCTGGTTGTAATGAACTGCACTGTCAAGGGTCTCGTGAGTGCCCCATCAAACGACTGCAGCTGTTTCCGTTAGGGGCGCTAGCTACTAAAAATCTCGTGCGTGCATGGTCCCTATAATCAGTATTCGAACTATTTCCATTTGCCAAGCTATTCACGTCTCCGCAACTATCGAGGTCTAAATCACTCCCAGGTTCATCGCCTCGATTGTGATGGGGGAAAATGTTATGTAAATGGTTCCGAATTTCAGCATCCATCAGAAGACTACGCGAGAACATGTTTCTTCGGAGTAATTTCAAACAATGTTTGTAACGACTGAACATGACAATTGACTGCTCGTTATGATTGCATACCTTTCACTATTGAACAAATACGGACTACATTCTCCTGTCAGTGTATTTGAATCATTGTTTGAAAAGAGCCAACGGCTGCCCCATTGTAGCATAGCAATACGTTCTATTCGATACTACGGTAATAAAGCATACTGTAACAGCTTCTTATAATGATATCCCGCTATAAATTAATGTCACAAAAGTCCGATATTATATATCTGCTGCAGTAGGAGCCAAAATGGCCGCCCGGTAAAAGTAGGTATGTGACTTCATAGCACCAAGTAGAAATGAGTTATGGATATTTGAAGCTATATGCCGAAAAGTACATGTACATTAAAAGCCACCAAAGGATTTGTATGTCCTAACCGCGTAACGAGAGTGAGAGGAAACAGAACTGAAAGCGGTCATTTTGACCGCTGCGGTAAACCTAGTCATTGGTCATCATCGTCTTTTTAAACTGCAGTCAGTGAATTGATTTTGGAATCATTTTTTAACTTTCAATATTGTGAGGTGGATCCGCTGGTTATTCATATTCATTCTTCATCGTCAAGTTTTGAATTCTGGGCAGTGGATAAATTATGGAATTTTAACTTGTCGTTTCATTTCGTCTTATTTCGTACTATTAGGGGTTGATGACCTATCTGTTAGGCCCCTTCAAAACAACAAGCATCTTCATCACCACCACCACTTAATCCACTTCACAGGTCAACACATGTGTGGTTTAAGCGTATGGTAAAATGATTGCAAGTCGACAACGTTTTTTTCTTCGGGGAATCTAATTATCTAAAATCTCCAACAATAATTACACTTATTTGTCAGATCAGATTATAGAATACACTAACTTTCTGGCAACACACACGTAACATGGTCAATGAACTTGCGTGAGTCCGCCGTGCTCCACTCATACCATCCATCTCGTTTGTTGACAAATAAGTCCCGGAAAATCCTTGTAGCATGTAGGGCAGAGTGCTGTATCTAGGAACACTTTTCAAGAAATACTTTAAAAAAATACATTTCCATAATTAAATGTTTCGTACTTACTATTTTATTAATAATTGTGTTTCATATACAAAGTGTGAACATAACTTTTCTCTAGTTTGTATGGTGCAGAAGTTATATAGTCATTTGTGACATGTAGCACACTGTCCCTTAGAACATACCTGTACCTAGGGACACTACACGTTTTACCACGGGACACTACAGTGAATCTTAATGACACATGTTATAACTTGAAAATTCAACTGAAAAGCGTAAAAAAGTCTTGCTGCGGATAGTTACTACAATTGGTGTTGATGCTGGCAGATTACATATCACATCTTGTAAAGGGATAGAGAAGATTTCTGCGTCCTCGTTCATGACAAAATGCTCAGTTTTCTGCATTTTCTTTGAATATTTAACTTCACACTCTTCTGACTTCTCATGTTTTTCAATAACTTTTCCAACAAAATGTTGCCAACTTTTCCACATTTGCACTGAACCAAAATATAGTCTCCTTTTGCAATGGAAACATCCTCAAGTTCTCTTTGCATTTCATATTAACGAATTTAATCTTCTAAATTTACATCATCTGTATCACTGTCAGGAACCAAAAAGTCATCTTCATTACTGCTGCGACCGGGCGAGTTGGCGGTTAGGGGCGCGCGGCTGTTAGCTTGCATCCTGGAGATAGTGGGTTCGAAGCCCACTGTCGGCAGCCCTGAAGATGGTTTTCCGTGGTTTCCCATTTTCACACCAGGCAAATTCTGGGGCTGTACCTTAATTAAGGCCACGGTACTTCCTTCCAACTCATAGGCCTTTCCTATCCTATCGTCGCCATAAGACCTATCTGTGTCGATGCGACGTAAAGCCACTAGCTAATTACTGCTGCTGTCGCTTCTTTCTTCAAATATCAGTCTGGAAACTGCTGGCTCTCTTCCTTTTCTTCCTTTTGTAGGGATATTATTCGGCTTAGATTTCAATTTCTTGGACATTTGGCATTCAATTTCTTCTTTAACAGGTGTATCAGTTAAAACAGACTTCCTTCTTCGTAGGCCTATGTTAGGCCTACTTTGTTTTCTAGGTGCTGCTTTCGGGAATAGTCGAATCATTTCGGGTGTCACTCTGGCTTCATAGTTTGAAGGTGATAGGATTTCCTGTTGATTGTATATTTCTGCTCCTGAAGTGTCCTTAACAGGTGAAGTTGCTGTCTCCCCATTAACATCAGGTATTTGATGGTCAGTCACAAAACAAGGGAGAAAACCTACATCATCAAAAACAGCCTCATTGACTGGAAGAATTCCCGTTACTTCGAAGCCTTTTATTATATTTTTGGGTGTTAATGCAGATTCATAAGCTTTCCCAGTTATTTCACGAACATCGTATATGGTCACAGGTCTTCCTACATTACCAGGATCCAGTAATCGGGAGATCGTGGGTTCGAGTCCCACTGTCGGCAGCCTTGAAGATGGTTTTCCGTGGTTTCCCATTTTCACACCAGGCAAATGCCGGGGCTGTACCATAATTAAGGCCACGGCCGCTTCCTTCCAACTCCTAGGCTTTCCTCTCCCATCGTCGCCATAAGACCTATCTGTGCGACGTAAAGCAAAAAAAAAAAAAAAAAGAACTCACATTACCAGGAGTGTTCATCCAGTCGTTCATTGCCCTGTGGTAATAGCTCTTGAAGGGTCCAAAAATTGCCTTGTCGAGAGGCTGTAGCTTAAGACTGGTATGAGGAGGTAATGTTAGAACCACGAGTCCATTTGCTTTCGCTTTATCAATAACATCCAATGAAATGTGGGTGTTGTGATTATCCCTTATCGAAAGGTGTGGTTCGGTTGGCGTAAGCTTTGCATGTTTGATGAAGTGTTCAATAAACTGAAGGAAAATTGGTTCGTTTAGCCATCCGCTAGGATTAGTTGCCCCTATCGAACCAGGTGGGGCTCATTTTAACATGTGCTGTTAAAAATGAACTCTTTGATACACAAAAAGAGGCGGGATTGTATTTCCTCCTCCATTCACTGCAGCGATGATTGTCACATTTAGCCCTCTCTCACCAGAGGTCATATTTCCTATCTGTTTTGTGCCTTTTGCTACAAGTACTTTTGGGAGTGCATGATCTGTTGAAAATCCACGTTCATCTGTATTCCACACTTGATGTGGGTGGAAGTTCCCTTTCGTTAAAACACCACGAACCTACTACGGTGGCGTAGCAGGGGGAGAGATGATACTCCCAGGTGGCGGATAGGGGGGTCCTAACCAGCTTGCCGGCGGACTTGAGGGAAATAAAATACCTCTCGCGGACCAAACACACTAACCCCTGCGGGTGGGGGACGCTCATGCAGAATACTCCCGCGGTACCCCTGCCTGTCGAATGAGTCGACTAAAAGGGGCGACCTAGGCGCGGACATGGATTGAGGTTTGGTATAATGTGTTGGACCTCCTGTGGATGGGAGGGGTTGAGTACATTCACAGGCAATCCCTGCCTGTCGTAGAAGGCGACTTAAAGGGTCATGTGGCCATGGTCCCCTCTTTATATTTTTATTATTTTTCCGAGGGTCAGATGTAGACCATTTCAAAATTTTGATGTGCGTGCTGCCCGGAGATGGGCCTCTTACGTGTGCGATTACGCACAAAAGCCCGCAACTGTCCACCCAGGACCATTGCGAGGTGGGAGCGCCATGTACCTTGGCAGTAGTATCCGCCTGACAACACAGGTCCCCGCACAACCGAATGCCAGAAGGACATATTCTTATTAATTATTTTTATTTATTTTTTCTATATTTAGTGCTCTCTACACTCTATGGGGTACATGCTATTGCGGGTGACTGAAGGAAGGGAGTCTTAGTGCTCATTGTCTCAGTCATCCCGTATTAGGCATCGTCCAACATCGGACCCCGGGCAGTACCTACTATGACCAGGTGGGTACTGCCTTGGCTGCTTGGTTCGGCTACAGAGACCCCTGATCGGAGTGGGTGGCTTTCGGGGAGGAAGCTATTGGGCATGGCTTCCAAACGAAGTCGGCTCTCTCAAGGTGGTCCCCCACCTAACTCTTTAACTTTTGCTTCCCTGAGAGATTCAACTCCCTGGAAACATGCGCAGCGTGAGGAAATGGGATCCAGCTTCAATAGGTTTCTGTTCGCTACCAGAACCGATGGGCACGATTTTAAGCTGGTGAAGTCGATCCTTTTTAGTAGGCACATCGAAGGCGTCTGTGGCGAACTGGAGGAACTTAAGAAAATGCGCTACGGAAGTTTGCTTCTAAAGTCTCGTACAGCACTGCAAGCTGATACGTTGCTTAAGTGCGAGCCCTTTGGCGAAATCCCCGTCAAAGTGGAGGAGCATAAGTCCTTGAACCTGGTTCGCGGAGTCATCTTTCACCGCGACCTTATTTTGAACACTGACGACGAGTTGATGGAAGATATGAAGAACCGTGGCGTGACACACGTCCAGCGCATTACGCGTAAGGTCAACGGTGAAGACGTTGCCACTGGTGCCTTCATTGTCTCTTTCAAGTTGTGAGTGTTACCAGAGAAAGTCAAGGTAACAACTTATCGTTGCGATGTGAGGCCGTACATCCCGCCTCCTATGCGATGCTATCAATGCCAGCGATTCGGACATATGGTATCTCGCTGTTCGAATCAGGCTGTATGTGGTACATGTGGACGAGTAGCTCACGGCGCGGAGGAGTGCACAACTCCATACAAGTGCACTAATTGCTCCGGTTTTCATTCTCCTCGGGATCGGAATTGTCCGACATACCTGAGTGAGAAGAAGATCCAGGAGATCAAGACCCTGGATGGTCTTTCCTACCAGGAAGCGCGCCGTAAGTTTCATTCTATGAATACACCTGCCCGTACACTCGACTATAGCTTGATAGCTCAGAGTCTTCCAGGTTCGTCATTTACGACCAAGACACCTGTCCAGACCGCTGCGCCCAAGGCGACTGTTGCTGCTCCCAGCAACGTCGTAAAGAGTCAAAGCTCGAGGGTTGGGGTGTACTACCCCACCTTCGACCAACCAAAAGTCTGTGCAGGCTGGTATTTCCCAGCCGGCACAGCAAGGGGGAAGACTAAGTCTCCCCTCCCCCTAGGAGGTCGACGACAGTCGTGCCTCAGCCGGCGGAAGCGCCATCGTCGACCATGGCTGGGAAACCATCTCCCAGCCCGACTAAACTCGAAAAGAAGAAGGGGAAGAAGAGCGTCCGTGCTGAGCGCTCTCGGACTTCCCCTGCGAAGGAGAAGTCATGCCCACCTCCTGAGGGGTATGAGTCTGCTCCGGGAAGTACTCCTGCTCCCAAACCGGCGCGCTCTCCTCGTAGAGGACCTCTTAGCCCGCGAAAAAAGGCGAAGTTCTGGGCGGCATCCCCGCCGTCTGTTGATGACGAGATGTATGTCGCGCTGTCCACTACATCTACGGATGTAGATGTTGATAGTCTTTAGGTTTGTGAGCATTTTATTGCTCATAACCTAACACTACTTATATCGTCCACACTATGGCACTGTTACAGTGGAATTGTAATGGTTATGACAGGCATCTTGCTGAGTTACGTCAGCTCATTAGTGAGTACGCAGCGAGTATAGTCTGTATTCAGGAGACCAACTTCAGACCTGGTCATCTTACGGTCTTGAGAAATTTTAAGCTACACTCAACAGAACGATACTATGCTCACCGGGCTTCCGGTGGCGTTGGCATTTTTGTACGTTCTGATACCTACAGCGAAGAGGTTCCATTAAGAACCCCGCTCGAGGCTGTAGCTGTTCGCGTTTCACTCCCTGTCATAGCAACAGTGTGTAATGTTTATTTTCCACCAGGCCGGCATCTTAATATAACTGATGTTGTTAATCTCATAGATCAACTTCCACCTCCCTTCCTTTTATTAGACGATTTTAACGCCCATCACCCCATGTGGGGCTCTGAGGCGCCTTGCCCCCGGGGAAGAGAGCTGGAAATATTAGCAACAGAGATGGATTTATGTATTTTGAACACAGGGGAACCAACTCACTTTAGTGTACGTTATGGCACGTATTCTCGGATCGACCTAAATCTATGCAGCCGAACGTTGGTTCCACTGTTTCGGTGGAATACACACGATGATCTCTGTGACAGTGACCATTTTCCTATTATCCTTACTTTGTTGAAGCATAAATCCATCGAGGCTCCCCCTCGATGGATTCTTAAACGTGCTGATTGGGCAAAGTTCTCATCACTAGCTGTCTTTAATGACGATATCAGGCGGACCGTCGGCGAGGAAGTAACTTACGTCACCCAAGTTATTCTTGCTGCTGGTGAGGAGTCCATTCCGTTTTTCTTGGGAGCTCCTCGCCGAAAAATCGTTCCTTGGTGGAACGATGAAATAGCAGCAGCCATCAAAGAACGCCGTCGCGCTCATAAACGTTACCGTCGACAGCCTACTGTGGCCAACTTGGTAACATTTAAGAAACTCCGCGCTAAGGCGCGAGTTCTTATTCGACAAAGTAAGAAGGCTTCATGGGAGAGATATGTGTCGTCCATGACGTCATATACTCCATCATCCCAAGTGTGGACGAAACTTCGACGAATTTCGGGTATTCAAGGATCATCTGCTGTGCCGGAAATTTCCATTGCAGGCAGTGTCGCCACTGATCCCCTCGCGATTGCTAACCATCTCGCTAGTCATTTCGCGGATGTCTCTGGCTCCGGGAATTACAACCCTCATTTCCTCCCTCTGAAGCGGGAGGCAGAACGTCATCACCTTAGTTTTGCCACCCAAGCTTCAGAGGACTACAACGTGCCCTTTACGGAGTGGGAACTCCGCAGCGCCTTAGCGCTTTGCAAGGACACGTCTCCTGGACCGGACAACATCCATAACCAGATGTTGAAACACCTTAGTGATGATAGTTTACTATATCTCCTTCGTGTGTTCAACCGAATCTGGACAGAGGGTGATTTTCCGTCTCAGTGGCGAGAGGGCATAGTCATCCCTGTCCTCAAGCCTGACAAAGATCCTAAGTATGCAGGAAGTTACAGACCGATTTGTCTTACAAATTGCCTGTGTAGGCTATTTGAGAGGATGGTAAATCGTAGACTCGTGTGGTGTCTGGAGAAACAAGGACTCTTGTCCGAGTACCAATGTGGATTTCGAGCCGCTCGATCCACCACAGACCACTTGGTACGCCTGGAGAGCTCTATCCAGGATGCGTTTCTCCTCAAACAGCACTTGGTAGCTGTCTTCTTTGACTTGGAGGAGGCCTACGACACCACCTGGCGATATGGCATCCTTTCAGTCCTGCATCAATGGAGATTCCGAGGTAACTTGCCGGTATTTATTGCGAATTTTTTGTCCCTCCGTCTATTCCGTGTCCGAGTAGGTAGGACATATTTGCAATACCACGTTCAAGAAAATGGAGTCCCACAGGGATCGGTTCTTAGTGTCACTCTGTTCGCGATTGCCATAAACGGTATTGTCGCTGCTGCTGGTCCAGCCGTAATACCGTCCCTATATGTGGATGATTGTGCTCTGCACTATAGCTCGTGCAGTATGGCAGTCGCAGAGCGACAGTTACAGCAAGCTATTAGGAGGGTGGAGAAGTGGACCTTAGAACATGGCTTTCGGTTTTCTGCCGCAAAGACCTCCGTTGTCCACTTTTGTCGTCAACGTACACTTCACCCTCATCCTGAGCTTTATCTAGGTAATGTCGTTCTTCCAGTTGTTGACACCTACGGATTTATTGGGCTCCTTTTTGACAGTAAATTATCGTGGGAGCCACACGTGCGGGAGCTAAAAGTGCAATGCACCAAGAGGCTTAACCTCTTGAAGTTTCTTAGCAGCACTAATTGGGGAGCTGACCGCGTGGTGCTCCTGCGATTCTATCGGGCACACATTTCATCTCGGTTAGACTACGGCAGTGCAGCATATGGCTCCGCAAGGCCAAGCGTTCTTGCGAAGCTGAACAGTATCCACCACAGCGGGATTAGGTTGGCGACGGGAGATTTTGGTACTAGCCCCATCGCTAGCCTGCTCGCTGAGTCTGGTGTGCCGCCTTTACACCTGAGGCGCCAGCAACTACTACTTACGTATGCTGCAAATTTGCGACAGATGCCACTTCATCCGAGCTATCCCTGCGTATTCAACAATGGCAACCGTTTGTTGTACGTTGCTCATCCTAGTGCGACGCGGCCGGTTGGGATACGCTTGGATAGCAGTTATGAATTGTTTGACGTACCTTCGATTCCTTGCCTTGTCAGACAACCAAGTGGGGTACCTCCGTGTGTTGTACGACGACCTGAAATCATCCTGGATTTGCACACTGGCCCGAAAGGAGACACGGACCCTTCGATTTATCGGAGGATCTACCTGTCCGTTCTTGGCCGCTATCCATGTTCGGTCGTCGTTTACACGGATGGTTCAAGGACAGATACGAAGGTGGGCTGTGCGTTCGTTGTCGACAATAATCGGTTTCATTTTGCTCTCCCGGACACCTGTAGTGTGTACACGGCAGAGCCCTATGCTATCTGTGAGGCTCTGCGGTACGCACTAGACAATGTACGCCGACACTTTCTCGTGTGTACTGACTCCTTGAGTTCGCTTCAGTCTATTGATACCTGTTTCCCTCGACACCCTCTGGTGCAGCGGATCCAGGACCTGCTGGCCGGGTGTTCGGATGCCGGCACCAGAATTACGTTCGTGTGGCTCCCCAGCCACATGGGCATAGAGGGAAACGAGTTAGCGGATCAGGCTGCCAAGGAGGCAGTTACACTGCCCCCGTAGCCTTTCAAGGTTCCAGCAAGTGATATTCGCTCTCAGCTGAGACATCTGGTTATGTCTCATTGGGAGATGGAGTGGCAGGCCATCCCACTTCCCAATAAGCTGAGACCGATAAAAGGAACAACGAAGGTATGGAGGACTTCCCTTCGGGCTTCGCGGAGGGAAGCCGTGGTATTATGTCGCCTTCGGATCGGCCACGGTATCTTGACGCACTCCCATCTACTGAAAGGAGAACCCCCTCCGGTGTGTACCTGCGGCGACCATCTTACCGTGGTACACATCGTTACGGAGTGCGTGGACCTGGTCGATCTGCGCCGTAGTATTAACCTTCCGAGTACTATCTCCCTTATCTTGCGCGATGACGAGCAGTCAGCAGACCTCGTCATCCGCTTTATGAGGGATAGCGGTCTGTTTTATCGTGTGTGATGATGTCCTTTGTCCTAGTGTTGTTTATGTCAGTTGCGCTTTTATCTCATTGACTCAATTTTAGTTTGTGTTGCGCATTTTAATGTGTTATTTTAACGTCTAACGTACATTATGTGTTAATACATGTATTACTGGGCTATGACTTATTCCTTCGATTTCCTGTACTTTCTCTTATTTTAATAGAACATAAGGCATTGCGTATTAGATCCACTGACTGTTTTAATCTCACCCTCATTTTTCTTCATCACCATTCTTTTTTAAACTCTAGTCAGTGGATACTTTTTAAAATTTTAACTTCATGTCTCATGTCATTCATTTCGTTCCATTAGGGGCCGATGACCTTCGATGTTAGGCCCCTTAAAACAACAAGCATCATCATCATCATGTTGATGACGGGATGGATGTCGTGCTGTCCTCTGCATCTACGGATGTGTAACGGTTATGATAGGCATCTTGCTGAGTTACGTCAGCTTATTAGTGAGTACGCAGCGAGTATACTCTGTATTCAGGAGACCAATTTCAGACCTGGTCATCATACGGTCTTGAGGAATTTCAAACTATACTCGACAGAACGATACTATGCTCACCGGGCTTCCGATGGCGTTGGCATTTTTGTACGTTCTGATAGCTACAGCGAAGAGGTTCCATTAAGAACCCCTCTTGAGGCTGTAGCTGTTCCCGTCTCGCTGCCTGTCATAGCAACATTGTGTAATGTTTATTTTCCACCAGGGCAGCACCTTAACATAAACGATGTCGCTGATCTTATAGATCAGCTTCCACCTCCCTTCCCCTTATTGGGCGATTTTAACGTCCATCATCCCATATGGGCTCTGAGACGCCTTGCCAACTGGGACGAAAGCTGGAAACATTAGTGACAGAGCTGGATTTATGTCTTTTGAACACAGGGGAACCAACTCACTTTAGTGTACGTTACGCCACATATTCTCGCATAGACGTAAGTCTATGCAGCCGAACGTTGGTTCCACTGTTTCGGTGGAATACACACGACGATCTCTGTGACAGTGACCATTTTCCCATCATCCTTACTTTGTTGAAACATAAATCCGTCGATGCTCCCCCTCGATGGATTCTTAAACGTGCTGATTGGCCAAAGTACACATCACTAGCTGTCTTTACCGACGATATCAGGCGGACCGTCGGCGATGAGATAACTTACGTCACCCAAGTTATTCTTGCGGCTGCTGAGGAGTCCATTCCGCTCTTCTCCGGGAATCCTCGCCGAAAAGTCGTTCCTTGGTGGAACGAAGAAATAGCAGCAGCCATCCAAGAACGCCGTCGCGCTCATAAGCGTCGCATACTCCATCTCAAGTGTGGTCTAAGCTTCGACGAAATTCGGGTATCCAAGGATCATCTCCTGTACCGGGAATTTCCATTGCAGGCAGTGTCGCCACTGACCCTCTCGCGATTGCTAACCATCTAGCGAGTCATTTCGCGGATGTATCTGGCTCCGGGAATTACCGTCCTGATTTCCTCGCTCTGAAGCGGGAGGCAGAACGTCATCACATTAGTTTTGCTACCCAAGCTTCAGAACACTACAACGTGCCGTTTACGGAGTGGGAACTGCGCAGCGCCTTGGCGCTTTGCAAGGACACGTCTCCTGGACCGGACAACTTCCATAACCAGATGTTGAAACACCTTAGTGATGTTAGTTTACTATATCTCCTTCGTGTGTTCAACCGGATCTGGATAGAGGGTGATTTTCCGTCTCAGTGGCGAGAGGGCTTAGTCATTCCTGTCCTCAAGCCTGACAAAGATCCTAAGTATGCAGAAAGTTACAGACCAATTTGTCTTAAAAACTGCCTGTGTAAGCTATTTGAGAGGTTGTTATATCGCCGACTCATATGGTGTCTGGAGAAGCAAGGACTCTTGTCCGAGTACCAATGTGGTTTTTGAGCCGCTCTATCCACCACTGACCACTTGGTACGCCTGGAGAGCTCTATTCAGGATGCGTTTCTCCGCAAACAGCACTTGGTAGCTGTTTTCTTTGACCTGGAGAAGGCCTACTACACCACATGGTGATATGGCATCCTTTCTGTCCCTCATCAATGGAGATTCCGAGGTAACTTGCCGGTATTTATTGCGAATTTTTTGTCCCTCCGTCTATTCCGTGTCCGAGTAGGGAGGACATATTCGCAATAACACGTTCAAGAAAATGGAGTCCCACAGGGATCGGTTCTTAGTGTCACTCTGTTCGCGATTGCCATAAACGGTATTGTCGCTGCTGCTGGTCCAGCAGTAATACCGTCCCTATATTTGGACGATTTTGCTCTACACTATAGGTCGTGCGGTATGGCAATCGCAGAGCGACAATTACAGCAAGCTATTATGAGGGTGGAGCAGTGGACTTTAGGTCATGGCTTTCGGTTTTCTGCCGCAAAGACGTCTGTTGTCCATTTCTGTCGTTAACGTACTCTTCACCCACATCCTGAGCATTACTTAGGAAATGTCGTTCTTCCAGTTGTTGAGACTTACCGATTTCTTGGGCACCTTTTTACAGTAAATTATCGTGGGAGCCACACATGCGGCGGTTGAGAGTGCAATGCACTAAGAAGCTTAACATCATGAAGTTTCTTAGCAGCACGTCTTGGGGAGCTGACCGCGTGGTGCTCCTGCGATTCTATCGGGCACAAATTTTATCTCGGCTAGACTACGGCAGTGCAGCATTTGGCTTAGCAAGACCAAGCATTCTTGCGAAGCTTAACAGCATCCATCACGGCGGGGTTAGGTTGGCGACGGGAGCTTTTCGTACAAGCCCCGTTGCCAGCCTACTCGCTGAGTCTGGTGTGCCGCCTTTACACCTGAGGCGCCAGCAACTGCTTCTTACCTATGCTGCTATTTTGCGACAGATGCCACTTCATCCAAGCTATCCTTGCGTGTTCAACAATGGCAACCGTTTGCTGTACGCTGCTCGTCCTCGAGCGACGCGGCCGGTTGGGATACGCTTGGATAGCAGTTACGAATTGTTTGACGTACCTTCCATTCCTTGCCTTGTCTGACAACCAAGTGGGGTACCTCCGTGGGTAGTACGGCGACCTGAAATAATTCTGGACTTACACACTGTCCCAAAGGAAAACACGGACCCTTCGATTTATCGGATGCTCTTCCGGTCCGTTGTTGGCCGCTATCCAGGTTCAGTCGTCGTCTACACGGATGGTTCAAGGACAGATACGAAGGTGGGCTGTGCGTTCGTTGTTGACAATGATAGGTTAGTTTTTGCTCTTCCGGCAATCTGTAGTGTGTACACAGCAGAGCTCTATGCTATCTGTGAGGCTCTGCGGTACGCACTGTACAATGAGCGCCGACACTATATTCTGTGTACTGACTCCTTGAGTTCGCTCCAGTCTATAGATACCTGTTTCCCTCGGCACCCTCTGGTGCAGCGAATCCAGGACCTGCTGGCCGGGTGTTGGGATGCTGGCACCAGAATCACGTTTCTGTGGCTCCCAAGCCACATGGGCTTAGAGGGAAACGAGTTAGTAGATCAGGCTGCCAAGGAGGGTGTTACACTGCCCCCGTTGTCTTTCAAGGTTCCAGCAAGTGATATTCGCTCCCAGCTGAGACATCTTTTTATGTCCCATTGGGAGATGGAGTGGCAGGCCATTCCACTTCCCAATAAGCTGAGAGCGATAAAAGGAACAACGTAGGTATGGAGGACTTCCCTTCGGGCTTCTTGGAGGGAAGCCGTGGTATTATGTCGTCTTCGGATCGGCCACGGTATTTTGACTCACTCGCATCTTTTGAAAGGAGAACCCCCTCCGGTGTGTACCTGCGGCGACCATCTTACCGTGGTGCACATCCTTACGGAGTGTGTGGACCTGGTCGATCTGCGCCGTAGTCTTAACCTTCCGAGTACTATCTCCCTTATCTTGCGAGATGACGAGCAGTCAGCAGACCTCGTCGTCCGCTTTATGAGGGATAGTGGACTGTTTTATCGTGTGTGATGTTGTCCTTTGTCCTAGTGTGTTTTGTGTCACTTGCGCTTTTATCCCATTGACTTCATTTTAGTTTATGTTGCGTATTTTAATGTGTTATTTTAACGTCTCACGTAAATTATGTACTACCAGGCTATGCCTTATTCCTTAGTTTTCCTGTATATTCTCTTATTTTAGTAGAAAATAAGGCATTGCGTATTAGATCCACTGATTGTTTTAATCTCACCCTCATTTTTCTCCATCACCATTTTTTTAACTCTAGTCAGTGGCTATGTTTTGTAAAATTTTAACTTTATCTCTCATATCGTTTATCTCGTTCCATTAGGAGCCGATGACCTTCGATGTTAGGCCCCTTTAAACAACAAGCATCATCATCATCTCTCGTCAAAACACCTCTGTAGTTATTAAAAAATTCCCCAACTGTAGCTTCAGGTTTACGTAATGACAGCTCAGGATGCCGTTGCCGAAACACTGGGAGCCAGCAGATTCCTGCAATTTTCTTTGCCTCCCACTGGGGAACATCTTTCTGATTGACCTTTGCATATTCATAGGCAAGCTTCCTTGCTTGATAGGTTGTCAGTCCATAGTGCAGATAAGCAGCTTCCTTCAAATAATTAAGAAAATCATTTTCTTCACTTGATGAAAATACTCGTTCAACATCAAATTTAGGTTTACAGGAAAATATGGCACTGTTGGAATAGTCAATCCTAGCTTTACACACTGAGCGTGCTATGGCAGATTTCGAAACGTTGTATTTGTCTACAGCTTCCCGAAGAGGCAACTGTCTTTCAATCACTTCATTCACTGCTCCTTCCATTGTTGCTGGTGCTGGTCTCTTGATTTCAGTTGTGCTGCGTGTTTTTTTTTTACCTGGAAAGAGTAGTAGGTCATATTAATAATGAAGAAAATAGAAGCTTATTTTACGAAAATATCTAGGGCACGTTCACTTATAAAAATATTCACGACATTATTAATCATACTGTATGTGTAGGCCAACAGTAGGCCACTCATATGTGATTAAGATGCTGCTCAGGTCTTATGTTTTGAATAAGATATTCGAAACATAAGGTTAATAAGTTCAGGGAGATAGAGATTTGTACCAGGGGACGTCCCCAGGTACATTTTATGCTACTAAAAATAAAATTATTATTTTAGGTTATATGGAATCATGCGTAAGTTTGACACTCTGAGAAATTATGAAATACATTTTAGAGAGAAGATACATACCTCCAAGTATACTTTTTAAGTAAAATCCAAAGAGAAAAACTCACGTTTATGAGAGTTAAATAATTACAAAACTAGGCACGAAACAACTCGTTCACTGATCTGCCAAGTAGCTGCCATTTGTAATAGAAACACAATTCGAGGGAATGTTACAGTACTGCCAAGAGAATATTGAAAACAAAGAACTTCTAGCTCCTCTAATGTTCCCAGAATAAAATATGCCCTTTGGTACATACGTCCTTTGGTACCTACATCACTCTCCCCTACGGTCAGAACACACTCCGATTTTCGCCTTATGTAACAGATAAGATTAGACCTGGAAATTGACCTACATTTGCTTCAATCCTGCTATATCACCCGACTCGTAATATATCTCCATAGACTCCTAATGTTGTAAATCCGAGTAGAATACTATACCCTGTAGGGCGAAATGAAAGGATCAAAGACATGAAACAATAGTGAGTTACGTAACTTACGTGCTTACCTGTCCATAAAATAAATTACATCTGACTTGCTGCAACCTGGGAATGGGCTTTTCGGGTTCTTGTGACGAGAGTTAATAGGACAGGGATATTACTCTAATAATCTTAATTTTGAAATGAGGAATTCTATAATTATTTTAGCTATTTAATTGACAAAGCATAGTCAATTCATAAATCTTTGTTGTAACAATACTTCTTTACAATATGCCACACTCGTGGTGCAAAGATAAAATGCCATAAACGGCTTACATTTATAATTTATAACGATGAAAATAAAACGATGTCGACGTGCTGGCGGATGAACAAAGGGACCACCACTTAGAAAGTCCTTCGGTGAACATCACCATTGGACCTACAAAAATAAAAACATGGTGCTAGGATTAAGGACGTTTCGCAGAAATAAATTTACCATTAACGTTCCCTTACATTTGGGAGATATTTACATATAAACAGAAACACTGAACGCTATTAAAAGCTAACTAAAATAAAGCAAAACACTGAAGCTACTTGTGGCCCGATTTCACTTTAAATTTACAGGGGTATGTACTCATATCCTCTGGGTAAACTTCATAATTACCAGACAATCTAACAATCAACATCAAATCTACTAGTACACAAAGATATCACATATTCCAATACTCACCAATATGAACAAGCAAGGTGAAGGAAAAAAATCGTCACGAATAGATCTCTGCCTGAAAAAGAAAGAATGCATTACAGCCTGCGGCTTTTAAAAATGGCTGACACTTCCTGGGGTGCAGTATCTTTGCCAATGACCTGGCTGTCTGGACTGCAAGGGCCCCCGCGGCACAAAAAATCGCAAACAACGCTAACATGACCTCGTCCCCACTGTATTTCTGGACTCATCACATGAGGGATTTCATTTTCGTCTTCTCTCGACAAACATATGCGCCTGTACACAATTCTTACAACAAATAGGAACTGATTCCCTTTCTAAAAATCAGGCTTGATCACCAGACCGCTTGCGGGTCTAATTCATATAGTACCATCCCGTACTCCTTTTCTTCATAACAACGCAGCGCTTTCACACATGGCGCGACTTCATGCTCTCTAGCACTTGGTTTGAGTTATATCTTATGCAGTACGAGACTTGGCCATACATTTTGATGACGTGGCCTACAACATGGTTTCTATACACCCAACAGACTTTACTCGTAGTGGAACATGCAGATAAATCGTGCACATGCAACATGCAACTTCAACGTTACGTTAATCTTACTATCCTATCTGATATCAGAGTGTGACAAGTTTCCTTATATAACCCTTCTTTACAGCAAAATATAAGTCACAAAACATAGCGAAATATTGACCTAACACTACGATAAACAACCTTAAATTATTCTTAGCCCCTGGATCACCCATAAAATAATATAACACACGGTGCAAATTCCCCAATGATAAGTTATGTACATTAAAAACATAAGATACTTCAAAGCGTCTTAACAAAATAGCCTGATAGACTCCTACATCATGACTACGTCTTGCTCTAATTGCCAAAGGGCTTAACTGACTACTATTTACATAATTAATTGCTAACTTTCTGCGTAACTGCGTAAATGTCTCCAATTCTACCACATGCTTACAAGTTTGATTCACTTATCTCATGTTCGGTGACCTTCTCCTCCCTCCTTAAGGACTCGGCTAAACCATTCAGCCAAGCATGGTGACGACGTTGTTCATAGATATTGGTTCCTCTCGTACTGATGTCTTGGAGTTGATCCGTTACCGGCATCATCTTGAGGCTCCGCCTCGATGTGACGTTCACACGGTCTTGAAACTCGGTTCCCGAATTACTAGAACGAAATGTATAGTTACTCATCCACATAGCATAGTCGTTATACACACGCCGTTTCCTGCGTACACTAGGCAAGTCTGAAACGTACTGAATTTTAGAAATCATTTTTTGTACCGGTAGTGTTAAAAATGAAACACGCACTGGGGTGTGTCTAGGTTTATTTATACATGAGTTCATAGCCTATTTGTTGAGTTAAACTGATTATTCTAACTCAGCTACACACGTGCGTTCTTCTGAAACACAGAAATAATTTCAGTTCGCAGATTAGTCTACTGGCGATTTAAATCATACTACGAGCTGACCCGTACCACTTTTGTAAGGAAGTCTATGCCATGGGCAAAGTTTCAAATCAATTAATTACGCGCTCATGGCCACACTATGACGAATCAAATCTAATCTCACTAGAAAAACTATTATTCACATATCTACAGTTCAAATGAAGTTATCACGAACATTTCAAAAGTAATCTTAGTCTTAGACAATGGTTCATGGCGCAATAACACAAACAGACCCGCGACACGCACCAGCAGCAATCTTTACCGTCGAATGGGAGATCTCCCTGCCAATCTCTCATCTCTTATAGGGAGCAAAAAGTGAAGCCACGCCGGGTGAACTCCCTCCAAACACTCTTGAGTTTGGTATGCAGCCACTAAACAGCTTCCGAAGGTGGTTGGATTAATGCGAAGTTATCAGTTTCGTCACTTATTAATGACGTTAGAATATCATTATGTTCATAAAATTCTAGAGATAATTTTCATCATTTTATTATCCTGCAGAACCCTCGGGTAGAGGAGATATCACTCGATTCCCGTGATGTGGTGAACCTGACTCTTCCCTCTTTAAATGTTGTTAAGGTGGCATAGTGCTTCCCAAAACAAAATTCTTATCTCTCTTTCCTTCCCCAACACATATCTTCTGTTTCAGTCGTGCTTGGTGAACCACCCTACCGATGGCGTGAGACGTAAAATGACACGCATGTACAGGAAAAATTAGGCGTGGACCACGACTAGGAGAACGCAGCCTTGAGCTGCAAACGTCCCTCATTATTGATGAATAAGGATATCATTCTAACACTACAGTAATAAAATCCGAATAAAACTTAAAAGGGGGTTTATTGATAAAGTAAATTTGAAACAGATAAGCAAAATACTGATGTCAATAACTCAAAAAGGAAAAAGAATTGTAACATAAGCATACCTCGTTCAACGGCTGTCAAAACATTATAGCGTGAGCGCGGCGTTATTACACTGCAAGATACAGATAACTATTGTCAGAAGCTCGCCACCTCAAATATAACCTCATTACATCATGTGCAGGTATTAATACAGCTCACACGGCCCAGTTAGGTCGTTCCTTTTACGAGACTGTCTTCTTTCAGGGATATATATTCGTTTTGCTCATTATCCACACAACAACAATTGCCATATATCTACGAAAAAACCTCTCCGCAGCATGGAGAAGAAAACGCAGGTAAAACAAATATGAAAGACAATATCACGCCAGAGAGAGGAATGTCTCTGGACCAAAGAAGTGTATTTAAAATCAAAGGAGAAAACACAGGCACGCACATCGCCCACAAGAATGAAAGTAAACAAACATGGCTGCCTCACGGGCGGCAAGCAAGCGCCCGAGACAGAGACCATGACAAAGTAAGCAATACTGTACCGAGAACCAAAATAAGGTACAGAAACTAAATTAAAAACGAAAATAGAACTGACCGGTACATCATCTTACCACTCCCCTCACTTACGCACAAACACCCGAACTCACACACACATATGCCAGCACGGCAGGCAATACGAGCGGTCGCTCCAATTAATAAAGTCCAACACCAGTCCATATAGGGTGACTCACCTGGTCACGAACTGCAGGTCTCTTGTACACCACACAGCAGTGTGCACGACGCAAGCAATATAACAACGAGATCAGAAGAATTCCGTACTCAGAACCACCATGTCACGTGCCCCGTACGACGAGAATGGAGCTTCCAATCGACGCGGGGACCACAGATATATTTGATGGCGAAATACCATACGATGCAGCGCACATAAATGGAATCAGTTAGAGACTAGAGGTGGGGAGGAAGAAATGTCACTGTTACTATAGCACGGTGATAGTCCTGTCACCGTCACGGGCTGTGACTGGATTCTGAATGTAACAGTTTTCAGTATGTTGTCGCGAACTTGTAACTAGTAACGATTTCACGGAGGCGCTACGTTCGCTTGGCGTGCCACGTGGCAGGTACTGGAACGAGTTGCAGCGCTGGTGTTGTTTCTCGCTGTCACTGTATTTGCAGTCACAGTGTGGTCACGACATTCCGATCTGTCTCGCGTCACATTCAACCAAAGCGTGCCCTCGTGTTATTGCTCTTGTGACTGACGGTGGATATTGTCAATATTTTAGTTCTGTGGTCGTTTTCAGAGTTTATTTCGTGGTGTTTTAAGTCTTTTGGTTTTGAAGTGGCTTATTGGTGTAAAACACGTGTAGCATGGAAAAGCGCACGAAGACAAAACAAGCAAACTGTGGGCCTATTTTACCCCTTTAATCACCGAGGATAATGTGGCAAAGTGCGATATGTGCCAGCAAAAGATCTCGTACAGAACATCAACCTCTAATTTAAGGAAACATGTGGAAAGAAAGCATCCGACTATAACATTGAATTTGTCCGAACCTGCAATTGTACCCAAGGCAGACAATGTTCCTGCCTCAACACGAGTCCATGACATGGATATTCCTGACGTTATAATGGAAGGTAAGTTCTAGTATTATTTATTGTGAGAGGAAGACATTTTACTGAAAGACCACTTCCCCCCCCCCCATCACTTTCTTTCTTTCTTTCTTTTCTTTCATTTGAAAGTAATTCGTATGGTTGGAACCTGTTTCAGGTCCATCTACATCACATGATACTGTTACCCCAGCTGCCTCACCTAAATTACCGGCCACGAACCTGCTACGCAGGCGTAGCAGGGGGAGAGGTGATACTCCCACGTGGCGCGTCCCAGGTGGCGGATAGGGGGTCCTAACCGGCTTGCCGGCGGACTTGAGGGAAATAAAATACCTCTCGCGGACCAAACACAGCCCCCCTGTGGGTGGGGGAGGCTGACGAATAATACACCCACGGTATCCCCTGCCTGTCGTGAGAGGCGACTAAAAGGGGCGACCAAGGGATGAATGAATTAGAACCATGAAACTACTCTTGATTCGTACCATCATGCGGGGAACACCAAAGGTTGCATGTACTTGCGAGTAGTATCACTAACTTGGTACGAAATAGGTTTGTGATTCGTTGCAGTAAAAAGCCTGGCCGGGTGGATTCCAGTACCCGTGCGTTGTACCCATGTGGGCAACACCGCGGGTCTGGGCGTAGCCTGTGAGTTGTACCACTATATGAGCGACACCGTGGGTCTGCGTTGCCTGTGATTAGTACTCACTATGTGAGGAACACCACGGGGCCCTTGGGACCGGCACCCGTGACTAGTACACCTAGGTGAGGAAACTCATCGGTTTGCGTTGGCTGTAAGTGGCGCCATTGTGTGCGAAACACCATAGGTCTCGTTACCTGTACGAAGTACAATACTTGTGAGTAGTACCATCTTGTGTGGAACACCATGAGTCTTCGCTGCTTATGATTAGTACCCCAATGTGACAAAAAACATGGTTCTACTTTACTCGCGACATGTACCATCCTGTGGGGCCTTAGTCGTGGATTTTGCACCCCTATTGACATCAAGCATCATTGTGCTTTATAAGTGGTCCCTTGGTCAGTAATACTATTATTCACTTTTTTTTTGTGTCTGATCCACTGTTTTTGTTTGTTTGTTTGTTTGTTTGCTTTTTTTGTTTTTTGTAGGGTTCATGTCCATCCATTCATTCTTCATGACATTTTTTATTTCATTTTGGTCAGTGGATTAATTTTTTGTTATTTCATTTCGTACCATTAGGGGCCGATGACCTCGATGTTAGGCCCTTTTAAACAACAAGCATCATCAGCATCATCATCTAAATTACCGGTACACACATCTCATCACCTCCAACAAACCAGCATATCATCATTCATTCCTAGAAGTAGAAAAGTAAACCATAATGCTGTACACAAAAAGAAAATAGACTCCCAGCTGATGAAATTTTTCACATTGGACTTTCAGCCTTTAAGCATTGTTGAAGACAAGGGCTTTATTAGCTATAGTAATGCTCTGGACCCGTCGTATCAGATACCAGGTAGAAAAACTTTGTCGACGTCAATGCTACCTGCTCTGTATGAACACACCTTCAATGCCGTGCAAAACAAGCTGAAAAATGTGTCTAGCTTGTGTTTGACCACGGATTGTTGGACATCAACCATTAATGAAAGCTATATTGCTATAACGGCTCACTACATTAGCGATGAGTTTTATCTTATTTCGGCACTACTTGAATGCTGTAGATTTGATACGCCACATACTAGTGTAAATTTAGCTCGCGAAATTAAACGTGTAGTTGATGAATGGGGCTTAAGTGACAAAGTGCTGATAGTAGTAAGTGACAATGCTGCTAATATTACCGGTGCTATTGTTAATGAGCTCAAATGGAAACATTTCGGTTGCTACGCTCATTCTTTAAATTTAATAGTGCAGAATGCACTACACACAGTGCAGGAAACGCGTGATAAGGTGAAGACAATCGTATCACATTTTAAGAGGAGTACAGCAGCTAGTGAGAAACTTTTAACGTACCAGGGAAACTTGGGAGTCGCGCAGCCTAAACGATTGCTGCAGGAGGTACCAACCAGATGGAACTCCACATTTTACATGCTGCAACGTATCACACTGCTTCAAGAGGCGGTGAGAAGCTCATTAGCTTTAATAGATAGAGACCTCCCCGTACTTTCATCGGAAGAATGGGACTTAAGTACCCAGTTGTGCAGGGTTTTGAAACCTTTTGAGGAAGTAACTACGAAGTTAAGTGCAGAGAAACATGCCACTGCGAGTCAGATTATCGTGTTAACGGGAGGTTTGTTGGCCGTTTGCTCGAAAATGCAAGAAGAAAATTTTCTTCCATTTACAAAACAGGTAGTTACAGAGCTGCAAAGATGCATTGTAACAAGGATGTCCAACTTTGAAGAGAGCAAGACAATATCCCTTTGTACTTTCCTCGATCCGCGCTTCAAAATGGTTGGATTTTCTAAAAAGCGAATCGCCGAAAACGTAAAGAAACGCGTTATCGAGTTGGTTTCGGCCGAAATGAGCAAGGACACGCAAGGATTGGTTTGTCAGAGATACGCTGATCCAGTAGTGCCTCAACAAACTGAAGAATTGTCAGTCTGGGAAGTATTTGAAGGAGGTCGCTTCATTACAACCAAGCGGCAATGCCACATCCAGGTCAATTATAGAAGTTCAGCGCTATTTGGAAGATCCGATTTTACCTAGAAATCAGGACCCGCTGAAATGGTGGTCATAAAATCATCATTTATTTCCGACAATGGCAAGTTAGTGAAAAAACATTTTAATGTCTTAGCAACATCAGTGCCTTGTGAGCGTATTTTCTCCAAAGCTGGGAACTAGATAAGTGACAGACGTACTCGTCTGAGTTCCGTGAAAGTGAAACAACTGATGTTTTTAAACGTAAATTCTTCCGATGTAAGTGCATGATGGTTGATTGAGAGTTTCATTTCCAGTTAGACATAAGTTCATAAGTTGTTCTATTTTCAAATTTCATACTACACATTGTTAATCAAAATTTGGTACAAATGGGCTCTATTGTATGTTTTTGTTCGTTAATTATAATTTTGTATAAATGGGCTGTAATGTATGTTTTTATTTGTTAATTATAATTGTGTATAAGTTGGCTGTACTGTATGTGTTTGTATGTTCATCGTAATTTTGTATAATTGGGTTACATTGGTTTGGTTTGTTCATTATAATTTTGTATAACTGTTGTTTGTCATAGTTTTGTGCAACTAGGCTTTATTGTATGATTATGTATATTTTAGTTTTGAGGAATTCTAGCATGTATGTTTTTGTATTTTATTGTTGTATACATGCTGTGTAATATATTTCACTTGAAGCTAATGCCTGTAATTTCTCATGTATTGAAATTAGCATGACAATATCTCCATTTTTTTTCTACCACGAACCTACTACGGTGGCGTAGTAGGGGGAGAGGTGATACTCCCACGTGGCGCGTCCCAGGTGGCGGATAGGGGGGTCCTAACCGGCTTGCCGGCGGACTTGAGGGAAATAAAATACCTCTCGCGGACCAAACACACTACCCCCTGCGGGTGGGGGACGCACATGTAGAATACACCCGCGGTATCCCCTGCCTGTCGTAAGAGGCGACAAAAAGGTGCGACCTTGGCGTGGACATGGATTGCGGTTTGGAATAATGTGATGGACCTCCTGTGGATGGGAGAGGCTGAATACATCCATAGGTAATCCCTGCCTGTCGTAGAAGGCGACTTAAAGGGTCATGTGGCCATGGTCCCCTCTTTATTTTTTATTATTTTTCCGAGGGTCAGATGTCAGATCTCCCAGCCCGTCTAAACTTGAAAAGAAAAAGGGGAAGAAGAGCGCCCGTCCTGAGCGCTCTCGGACTTCCCCTGCGAAGGAGAAGTCATGCCCTCCATCTGGGGGATATGAGTCTGCGCCGGGAGGCACTCCTGCTCCCAAACCTGCGCGCTCTCCTCGTAGGGGACCCCCTCGCGCCCGAAAAGCGTCGAAGTTCTGGGCGGCACCCCTGCCATCTTTTGATGACGGGATGGATGTCGCGCTGTCCTCTACATCTACGGATGTAGAACTTGATAGTGTTTAGGCTTACGAGCATTTTGTCGCTCATAACCTAACACTCCTTTTATAGTCCACACTATGGCACTGTTACAGTGGAATTGTAACGGTTATGACAGGCATCTTGCTGAGTTACGTCAGCTTATTTGTGAGTACGCAGCGAGTATAGTCTGTATTCAGGAGACCAATTTCCGACCTGGTCATCACACGGTCTTGAGGAATTTCAAACTATACTCGACAGAACGATACTATGCTCACCGGGCTTCCGGAGGCGTTTGCATTTTTGTACGTTCTGATAGCTACAGCGAAGAGGTTCCATTAAGAACCCCTCTTGAGGCTGTAGCTGTTCGCGTCTCGCTGCCTGTCATAACAACAGTGTGTAATGTTTATCTTCCACCAGGCCAGCATCTGAACATCAATGATGTCGCTGATCTTATAGATCAGCTTCCACCACCCTTCCTCTTATTGGGCGATTTTAACGCCCATCACCCCATATGGGGCTCTGAGACGCCTTGCCCCCGAGGAAGAGAGCTGGAAGCACTCCTATCAGATCTGGATTTATGTATTTTGAACACAGGGGAACCAACTCACTTTAGTGTACGTTACGGCACATATTCTCGCATAGCCGAACGTTGGTTCCACTGTTTCGGTGGAATGCACACGATGATCTCTGTGACAGTGACCATTTTCCCATCATTCTTACTTTGTTGAATCATAAACCCGTCGAGGCTCCCCCTCGATGGATTCTTAAACATGCTGATTGGCCAAAGTACACATCACTAGCTGTCTTTAATGACGATATCAGGCGGACCGTCGGCGAGGAAGTAACTTACGTCACCCAAGTTATTCTTGCTGCTGGTGAGGAGTTCATTCCGTTTTTCTCGGGGACTCCTCGCCGAAAACTCGTCCCTTGGTGGAACGATGAAATAGCAGCAGCCATCAAAGAACGCCGTCGCGCTCATAAGCGTTACCGTAGACAGCGTACTGTGGCCAACTTGGTAACATTTAAGAAACTCCGCGCTAAGGCGCGAGTTCTTATTCGACAAAGTAAGAAGGCTTCATGGGAGAGATATGTGTCGTCCATGACGTCACATACTCCATCATCTCAAGTGTGGACGAAACTTCGACGAATTTCGGGTATTCAAGGATCATCTGCTGTACCGGAATTTCCATTGCAGGCAGTGTCGCCACTGATCCCCTCGCGATTGCTAACCATCTCGCTAGTCATTTCGCGGATGTCTCTGGCTCCGGGAATTACAATCCCGATTTCCTCCCTCTGAAGCGGGAGGCAGAACGTCATCACCTTAGTTTTGCCACGCAAGCTTCAGAGGACTACAACGTGCCCTTTACGGAGTGGGAACTCCGCAGCGCCTTAGCGCTTTGCAAGGACACGTCTCCTGGACCGGACAACATCCATAACCAGATGTTGAAACACCTTAGTGATGATAGTTTACTATATATCCTTCGTGTGTTCAACCGAATCTGGACAGAGGGTGATTTTCCGTCTCCGTGGCGAGAGGGCATAGTCATCCCTGCCCTCAAGCCTGACAAAGATCCTAAGTATGCAGGAAGTTACAGACCGATTTGTCTTACAAATTGCCTGTGTAAGCTATTTGAGAGGATGGTAAATCGCAGACTCGTGTGGTGTCTGGAGAAACAAGGACTCTTGTCCGAGTACCAATGTGGATTTCGAGCCGCTCGATCCACCACAGACCACTTGGTACGCCTGGAGAGCACTATCCAGGATGCGTTTCTCCGCAAACAGCACTTGGTAGCTGTCTTCTTTGACTTGGAGAAGGCCTACGACACCACCTGGCGATATGGCATCCTTTCAGTCCTGCATCAATGGAGATTCCGAGGTAACTTGCCGGTATTTATTGCGAATTTTTTGTCCCTTCGTCTATTCCGTGTCCGAGTAGGGAGGACATATTCGCAATACCACGTTCAAGAAAATGGAGTCCCACAGGGATCGGTTCTTAGTGTCACTCTGTTCGCGATTGCCATAAACGGTATTGTCGCTGCTGCTGGTCCAGCCGTAATACCGTCCCTATATTTGGATGATTTTGCTCTGCACTATAGCTCGTGCAGTATGGCAGTCGCAGAGCGACAGTTACAGCAAGCTATTAGGAGGGTGGAGAAGTGGACCTTAGAACATGGCTTTCGGTTTTCTGCCGCAAAGACCTCCGTTGTCCACTTTTGTCGTCAACGTACACTTCACCCTCATCCTGAGCTTTATCTAGGTAATGTCGTTCTTCCAGTTGTTGACACCTACCGATTTCTTGGGCTCCTTTTTGACAGTAAATTATCGTGGGAGCCACGCGTGCGGGAGCTAAAAGTGCAATGCACCAAGAGGCTTAACCTCTTGAAGTTTCTTAGCAGCACTAATTGGGGAGCTGACCGCGTGGTGCTCCTGCGATTCTATCGGGCACACATTTTATCTCGGTTAGACTACGGCAGTGCAGCATATGGCTCCGCAAGGCCAAGCGTTCTTGCGAAGCTGAACAGTATCCACCACAGCGGGGTTAGGTTGGCGACGGGAGCTTTTCGTACTAGCCCCATCGCTAGCCTGCTCGCTGAGTCTGGTGTGCCGCCTTTACACCTGAGGCGCCAGCAACTACTACTTACGTATGCTGCAAATTTGCGACAGATGCCACTTCATCCGAGCTATCCCTGCGTATTCAGCAATGGCAACCGTTTGTTGTACGTTGCTCATCCTCGTGCGACGCGGCCGGTTGGGATACGCTTGGGTAGCAGTTATGAATTGTTTGACGTACCTTCGATTCCTTGCCTTGTCAGACAACCAAGTGGGGTACCTCCGTGGGTTGTACGACGACCTGAAATCATCCTGGATTTGCACACTGGCCCGAAAGGAGACATGGACCCTTCGATTTATCGGAGGATCTACCTGTCCGTTCTTGGCCGCTATCCATGTTCGGTCGTCGTTTACACGGATGGTTCAAGGACAGATACGAAGGTGGGCTGTGCGTTCGTTGTCGACAATGATCGGTTTCTTTTTGCTCTCCCGGACACCTCTAGTGTGTACACGGCAGAGCTCTATGCTATCTGTGAGGCTCTGCGGTACGCACTAGACAATGTGCGCCGACACTTTCTCGTGTGTACTGACTCCTTGAGTTCGCTTCAGTCTATTGATAACTGTTTCCCTCGACACCCTCTGGTGCAGCGGATCCAGGACCTGCTGGCCGGGTGTTCGGATGCCGGCACCAGAATTACGTTCGTGTGGCTCCCCAGCCACATGGGCATAGAGGGAAACGAGGTAGCGGATCAGGCTGCCAAGGAGGCAGTTAGACTGCCCCCGTAGCCTTTCAAGGTTCCAGCAAGTGATATTCGCTCTCAGCTGAGACATCGGGTAATGTCTCATTGGGAGATGGAGTGGCAGGCCATCCCACTTCCCAATAAGCTGAGAGCGATAGAAGGAACAACGAAGGTATGGAGGACTTCCCTTCGGGCTTCGCGGAGGGTAGCCGTGGTATTATGTCGCCTTCGGATCGGCCACGGTATCTTGACGCACTCCCATCTACTGAAAGGAGAACCCCCTCCGGTGTGTACCTGCGGCGACCATCTTACCGTGGTACACATCGTTACGGAGTGCGTGGACCTGGTCGATCTGCGCCGTAGTATTAACCTTCCGAGTACTATCTCCCTTATCTTGCGCGATGACGAGCAGTCAGCAGACCTCGTCATCCGCTTTATGAGGGATAGCGGTCTGTTTTATCGTGTGTGATGATGTCCTTTGTCCTAGTGTTGTTTATGTCAGTTGCGCTTTTATCTCATTGACTCAATTTTAGTTTGTGTTGCGCATTTTAATGTGTTATTTTAACGTCTAACGTACATTATGTGTTAATATCTGTATTACTGGGCGATGCCTTATTCCTTCGATTTCCTGTACTTTCTCTTATTTTAACAGAACATAAGGCATTGCGTATTAGATCCACTGACTGTTTTAATCTCACCCTCATTTTTCTTCATTACCATTCTTTTTTAACTCTAGTCAGTGGATACTTTTTAAAATTTTAAGTTCATATCTCATGTCATTCATTTCGTTCCATTAGGGGCCGATGACCTTCGATGTTAGGCCCCTTAAAACAACAAGCATCATCATCATCATCCCATTTTTTCTATGAATATTAAGGGCTCTTATCGAAGGGAAGTAAGAGCTACTCTATGATTTGTTTACAATATGGCAGAAACATTTTGTCTTACTACACGAGAACATTTTAGGGATATAATAATATACGAGAATATCATGAAGGAATGTTTTGTGTTATTAAATCAATAAATGAGTGGATGACAGAGATGATAGGCCACTGGTTGCGCATTGGCCTGCTCGCGTTAAGTCCTCCCGTTTTAGCAATAAGAGGTGATAAGAGTGACTCTTTCAAACAACAACAGGATAAAACGTTTTGTCACGAATGTGACTTTGTCACGACATTTTGGAGCTGTTACATTTGTGTCACTGTCACGGTTGTCACTGATATATCAAAGTCACGACTTTTCCCATCTCTATTAGAGACTCAGTTATCATGGCATAGTCACAAATATACTAACAGACACACGTCTCATTCATGCCGTTTGGGGCGGAAGACGCATATCGATCAGTCATAATCAATGTGGCAAATAGTAATACTAAAGAACTGCAGAACCAAAGTTAAACAAGAATTAACGTACCTGGTGTCCGGCTGGCCATTTTTGTTCTGTACTTAACATCTCTTCAACACGTACTACATGTACGTAACACGACCTAATACGTTGAAAGTCTGTTTCGAATAAGATGCATGTTAGTATGAGCAAGATTTGAATATATTAAAAGCCCATTTATAAGATAGGAATGCAGCTCTGCTATGTGTGGGCTCCATTGTTAATTCATCTCCCATAAACAAAGCAAAGATACCCTTTAGAGAGAGAATACTTCTCGTCTCGCAAAAGGAACGATCTTCCGTGTTTATAACACATAGTGCTGCCCTCTCCAGTACATTGTCAGAAACACATAAGCTATTCTAATTGAGGCCATAGGAAGCCATTTACTTATTGAAAAAGTCACATTTATGAACATGCCATTAGGCATGGCTCAATGGTCACTCTCTTCCTAGGGAACCTCCTCCAAGCTCCCGCGTTCAATACTACATCGCGCCCTTATACTTGGTGTCATTTTGCGCAATATTCACAATTGCGTTAAATATCGCCTCTAAGTAATGAACAGAATGGTTCAATACTGTCCCCGTGCGCTAACTTAAAAGCGCAGAGTCATGTCTTTTTATGTACCTGATGCGGTCCATGATATAAAAAAAAACTTCTTATTGACTTTCTATTCACTTTTCGATAACATGGGAACTCTCAATTAAACAAGATGACCTACCTCCATCTCATCCAATACTGCTGCTTCTTGCGTTTATTGCCAGATTTTACCAGGTTTTCCCGTGCTAATCTGATGTAAAATTCAGCATCACGCTGCTGTTCCTCGGTTAACCCTGGGGAACGACGATCACGGGATTTACGTATTGACTGTTTGGGAATTCAGGCACATCGTCCGCTAACATGGCTTGTATTTGATCGTCAACTGCCTTGACATATTTGTGTGGAATAGCATAGCGCGTTCCGCTGAGTGGGCTCTTATTCAGCACAGGAAAAGAATGTCCATGCACCTGTGTTCTACCAGGTTTCACAGAAAAACTCTCTGCGTATTCACATACCACTGCCCACAACTCGTCCCCCTAGACTTTCTCTAACTGGTTTTTATTTGCAGCTTCTCATAAGGCATCCTCCTGCTCATCCTTCAGCCACAACTGACATATATTAAAACCCGCTCCAGCTTCGTCTTTAAATACAGAAAGCTCGATAACACACCACATGTTACAAACCTCCAGTCTCCTCCGAATTTCCTGCTCAAACTTGACTTTGATATCCTTATTATTCCACTTCAAATTTACCACTTTGTAATTTAATTGCGCCGATTTTTATGTCAGCCATTCACATCCCAAGATAAGGTCAAATATAAGGTGAGGAATTACCGAACATATCTGTACGCAAACAAAACCATCAATTCATATCGGCACACCTACTTGCTTGCAGACTTGTTTTGACCTACAGGCATCTCCTCAACATCAATACCCGGTTTCAATTTAGCTTCATACCACTCTGAACTTATACATGATTTCTGACTTCTCATATCAATAAGAGCATTATCATTAGCCCCCCCACACACACTTCTAATTTAACAACACTCCCTTTGGATGTGGGACGTAGATATATACACCTACGGTATCCCCTGCCTGTCGTAAGAGACGACGAAAGGGGCCCAAGGTGCTCTCAACTTGGAAGCTTGAGTTGGTGACTATGTGGCCCTTAGCTGGGTCCTGGCATTGCTTCCACTTGTGTCAGGCTTCTCACTTTCATCTATCCTGTCTGACCTCCCTTGATTAACTCTTGCTTTTTCCCGACCTCGACGTTAATAGAGCATTCGAGGCCTAGGGAGTCTTTTATTTCCACGCGCTGGATCTACGTTGCCTATGAGTAGTACCCATGTGTGAGGAACACCACTGATCTGGGCGTTGTCTGTGGTTGGTACCATCGTGTGTATCCTACCGGAAGGGGTGGTGGCACTCGGCTGCGTTGACTAATGTCCATGCGAGAAAACGTGCCGTGTGCTGCGCTGGAATGTGTTGGTTCCCCTGTGCTCAGAATGGGTCTGCGTTGCCTATGAGCAGTACCACCATGCGAGGAACAACATGTGTCTACGTTAGTTTTTAGTACCACTATAGGAAGAGCACCATGGTTCGGCTTTACCAGTGATTAGTTCTATTATGAGGGGCCGGTGGCCTGGATTTTGGGCCCCTCTTTATAACAAGCATTATCTCAGAAAGGAAGGCATTGTGTATAGGATCCCTTGATTATTTTGGATTCATGGTCATTTTTTCATGATCATTCGTTTTATATTTTAGTCAGTGGATACATTTTGAAGTTTTAATTATCCTTTCATTCGTTGCACCTCGTACCATTCACGTACTTGTGCCAGCCGCATCACCTTCGTCTATCCAATCCGACCTCCTTTGGTCAGCTCTTGTCCTTTTCCGACCCCAACGGCATTAGGTTTGCGTATCCTACGGAGTCTTTCATTTTCATGCCCATCATGGTCCTTGTCTTTCTTTGGCAAATACATTTATTTTTCGAAGTTTCGGATCCCTTCCATTTAGTGTTGAGGATGGTTGTCTACTTGTACTTTCTCTTAAATCAATAATCACAACCACCACCTTGTACCATTAGGGGCCCATGACCTAGCTGTTAGGGCCCTGTAAACAACAAACAACATCATCATCATCATCATCTAATTTAACAACAGGGGGAACTACTTCGTTACATGAAAATACATGATTCTGCTCTGGTTCATGCATTAAATCATCTTTATTATCTAGGTCATATGGCACTGTCGGCAGTCCTGAAGATGGTTTTCCGTGGTTTCCCATTTTCACACTAGGCAAATGCTGGGACTGTACCTTAATTAAGGCCATTGCCGCTTCCTTCCCAATCCTAGCCATTTCCTATCCCATCGTCGCCGTAAGACCTATCTGTGTCGGTGCGACGTAAAGCCAATTGTAAAAAAAAAAAAAGAAGAGCATATGGCAATAGCTTCATAACACAGTTTCGAGGTACTTGCGGATAAGAGTGGGATTCTAACCCTTCATCACAGCCTGCTTTTAGTTTAACCCGGCAGTACTCGCAGCCGGATATATAACGCCGTTACTCGCCGGGTGAGCACAGCATTCACATCGTGTACGTTCGTTTTCCGAACGATTCCTTTGCCAACGTCCATTCATATAAGGAGATTTTTCATTATAATTGCAGGTTTAAATGAATAAGATATATGTTTGGGTTTAACTCACTCAGTATAGGTTAGAATGCATGATTAACCCTCGGAACGTCGTACGAGGCAATGTAACGTCAGTCGTCGCGTGCGGTGGAAAAGACCGCCGTATCGTTTTTGTATTTCAATTTGCTATTTATTTTTGTTATGTTGCTATATTTGCATCATTAAAAATACAAATATTATTTATTTACATTTAAATAGTGCTTTAAAATTGTTACGGGGATACCCGTGGAGCAGAAAGAGGTTAAAGAAGGTGGGTCTATCTACAATATCAAAATTAATTTAAAACTTGAACTGAAGGTTATATTTTTAGCACTTCAAACAACATTTTTTTTTCATAACAATGAAACATTAGGTACAATGACTATCTTGAAACAAGTCAAGGAAAATACAAGACTAGTGAACTTTACAGATCCCGGGCTTCAAGCTCCTCGCTTTACAACTCCTGAGCTCCCAGCTCAAATTTACAATTAAAAAATGAGAACAAATTTAGTCAAGGGCAGAAATCCCCTAATTCAAAGAGCACTTGCTCCTAAAATTACAATATTTAGCCTTCCAGAGGCACCCTTTACGATTATAAAACTTGAAAAAGAGCTAACAGGCTCTCGGTTCCTTACTGCCTACTCAAAGCAACATCAATCTATGGTCTCTCAAACCACCATTTACAAATGGAACTTATTTCTACAGGGGTAGTAAATACCCAACCTACTGGGCCTTCGTGGAATAAGAATATCTGGTTAAATTAATGGCCCGAACACAAAATGAATGGAGGCGTATACTTGCACTCCTAGATATGAAGACTTAAAAACCTAAAGGGCTCTAGGCCGATGGAACAGGGGCTATTCCCAAACTACTGAGGTGACTCGTATAGAAATTACTTTAACAACTTACAGAAGAAAAAAGGTTACAAAACGTAGTCACCTCAAACGAAGGTGAAGGGGAGCTCGAGAGGGAAATTCACTCTCTATCCCCGATTTATAATTAAAGATTTTATGAAATTTTTATATTAGCCGAAAGATGTTTCACATTTTAGAAAAGTAGGTTACATAGTTAAAGATTCGGACCTTTCCCTCGGATTAAATTGTGGAGGTAGCAAGGAAGATAAAGTTATGTGGCCATTACCTTGTAGATGTTTTAGCTGCCGACGAAAGAGGCCACCCGCCTCCTGCTTAAGAACACACACATACACAGATCGACGACGATCAATTGGCCAAGAAACGTGAAAAGCCGCAGTTTATAAACCCTCATGGAAGGTTCGAGATCATTCAAGACTAAACTAGCCACACCCTCTCAATTTAAGTTGTTAATTTCAAAGTTACACTCAGAATCGAACAAGAAGCCTGTGATAGGTAGAAAATTAATTACAGAAATTAAAGATTGGCTAGATTCAAAACTGGCGGAAAGAAAGGGAAATATTGCCAACCAAAAAATAAATGAACATCAATCAGTTACAACAACCTAGAAATACAAAACTTTAAATTATTTCTTTCACTTTGCATCAGAGGGCATGATCATAGTTTTTGGTAGTGTCATCTGTGGAGAAATGTCCAAACTTCTTGATGTATAGCAAACAAAACTAGAAGAGATTGAGTCAGTTTAGGAAACTTCACAATAACGAAATTACTCAATATTTTAGTGGTGACGTCGTCTGATTAAAGTTCAAGTTGGTTTAGTTTCAGTTTCACTGTTTTACCAATAGAGGAGTTCATTTAGGCGCTAATTTTGAATGCGCAGCGTTGAGGTGTACCTCCCGGTACAAAAATAATACAATAACTAACGTTACGTTCTACTTAACATACATCAAAAACAGTGAGATGGGAAGAATATAGATTCACAGAATTCACAAAAGTAAACTGGTAAAAGAAGTATAGTGCAGTGTTCGAGTAATTTACAACTATCAGTAAAAGTATGTGCAAAACAAAGTTGCAGCAATATAAATAACGTGTACAGTCCAATGGTAAGAGCAAGGCTACAACAGATAGAAGGGTAACAGCAGTTAAAGATTTGCTGTTCACTAAAGACAATTTATTTGTCATTCTTCATTATATTCGTGAGCTGACTGTGTCCTTAGATAATAAAACGGTCACCTTCATTTTCTTCATCTTCACCTGCTGTCCCCATACTGCAGGCTTGACAGGTGAAGACAGTGTGCTCCCGGCATATGCACAGAGAGCAGGTAGCACACTAAGTCTTCGTCTTTCTGTTTCTTTTTCCACACCATCAATCAGTTTGTTTATCCTATCAACTTCTTCGGAATCCATTTTCACTCACAACACAAGTAAACAGTCAAACAATTCATGTATACGAATAGTTGCGCGTCCAGGGTTAGGTCGCCAACTCCTAGATACTCATTATCACCAGATATGGATTTGAAAAACACCAGAAATCACCAGATATGGATTTGAAAACTCTATAAATTCTCCAGATTTAGAAAGATAAGGCATTAAAATTACACTTAACTTCTCTCAGTTGTGCTGTTCTGCCTCTGAAGTTAGTGACTGTAATGGTGTCCTCTTGTGAAGATAGATCTAGCCTATATTATAGCCATATGATCAATTGAATACAAGTCACACTAAAACACTAGCACTATTATAATAATAAAATGTTCACTGCGTTTTATCAATTATCGTAATCCTAACATAGGTCTATTTCATTGCGAACTATATACACAAACTAAAAAACTGTACTATATTTGTCTATTTATGGCTGATCTTGACCCTGGATAGTTGTATGACCCTAATGTGCCTATTTTCTGCAGTACTTCTTTCGGTAGATCGTATGTATAACAGCATTTCCCTGCCCTATTCAATCCAAATTGTACATTTAATTGACATTCTATTTCTCAGTTTATTTTTAGTTATATTGACTTGGCTGAACACTCGTTCTACATGCGCATTATAATGAGGAAGTACGAGAGTCGATATATCTAAATTTGCAAGTTCGCTGAAAGGGTTTTCTCCAGTTGAATCCCTATACAAATCAACTTCTGCCCAAAATTTCACAGTATCCTTAACTTCATTCCACGTGATTTGGTGCAGATTTCTCCACTGGTTTTCTACTGCCGCAATAACATTATTGTCAGCATAAACGAGTTGTGCTATATCAATAATTTTGCAAATTAAAAGGCCATAAACAATTTTCGGGTGAAACGAGAGACATTTTTTCAAGGATCCCTATATTTTCAGGTAATCTTTGCCTCAGTTGTTGGATACAATAAATTGCACGCATCTATCGCGTAGTTGTTTCTCTTGGTCTTCAGAAAGGGAGGACGATAATATTTTAGTTTCGTAATCATAAACTAGGTAGGGCTTTGGGTCCAGATGATGATTCATTTCTGTTTTCGGGACATCTACTTTGACACTGGGTAGTAGAACCTTGGTGCATAATGACTTAATGAGAAGGATAAGATCAGCTAATAATTTTGTAGGATCTTGGTTTCGACTTTCGAACTTCTTATTTAAGGTCTGCACTTCACCCTAATTTGGCTTCAGAAAAGACAAGTACAAGTAATTCTGAGGGCCGCTATACATTGAATGTAAAATATCGGCTGTATAACAGCGATCTTTAACGAGGGATTTCAAAGTGAGTTTTTAACTCGGTGCACCGTTGCATTATTCTTGTCTCTGCACTTTCGATGGACAGCCACCGAATTTGGCTTATCTGTAGTAATTTCAAGGGAGATTCGCCTTCATTTATTGTCTCGTATAGTTCTTTGTATACTACCTGCCGTAGAGATGATTGTGAAAAGAAATAGTAACTTTCTTTTATGAGCAAATCTAAGTTGCCCGGCAAACACCCTGATGCATGTGAAACTGCCAATTGTAGAGAGTGACAAACGCATCTGATTAATCGTAGATTTGGCACTTTAGCCTTTAACTTTACACAAACGCCATGATTCATGCCTACAATAACAGACGCATTGGCTGTTCATATTGCTTGTAATTTAGACAAATCCAAACTTTATTACAAAGACATTTCTCCAAAGCTTCAACTATAGCAACAGCTGTACATTATGACAATTCTACTAACTGTAGATATGTCACGATAATCTCTCATTTACTTTTTGAATAGTATCTTACAACAATGCCTAGTAACTTGGTAACCGAAATATCATTCGTTTCGTCCAACAACAAACTATAACCGTTTTCACTTTCACGTAAATCAACTATCAACTCTTTTTTACAAATGAGGAGCTAACACGTTTTGTATGATAGCAGTGCATTTTGTACGATTATTAATCCCTTTGCTATCGGGAAAATTTATTTTACACAACTCGCTAAGATAGTCAACCACTTGATCCGAGCAAAGTTATGCTGTGAAAAGTGCCATTCTTCCTTCCTTCCACTAAATTTGTCTCAAAATTTAAAGGTTTCTGCCTATTAGAACTGAATGGTTCGGCTTCATTGATGTGTTCAGCAGTGTTCCGATTTTTTAAATATCCCCTAATATAGCAGCTAGTTGAGTTTTATAGTATTAGCAAAACCCTTTTGTGGTATTTTCTTCTACTTTTAGTAACCACTTATTATACCTATCATCCTTAAGCCATTCGTCTCTAAATCGCTGTTTATACTGAGGCTTCCCCATTGCTCACAACTACACTAACTCTGTAATTAAATTAAGAAGTAGACACTACCACACAGTCACAACTCATAGGTCCAGCGCACTATCGTTTACCAACGCAGCGACATTGGCACTGGCACCTGGGCCAAATACTTGAATATGATAATACCGGACAGCTTGCTGTTTTCAGTGAGAAAGTCGATAGTGCTGCTACCTACATGGCTTGGTGTGACCAACTCTTCAATAACATATTGTCATCTGTATGATTCTTGGTGCACTGCCGTGTTGTTTATAATGTATAAGTGTTTGTCACTAAATAATCTTACATTGCAGTTATATTCCAAGAAAAGTGTTATGCGCTGAACAAATTACCCACAAGCTAATGGGCATGGGAACTGATAAGGACAGCAAGTATTAAAAAAGTTATGACCTCGCATCTGTGTTGAGGTTACATTCTATGACCCTTATATTAAGAAAATCAATCAAATACTCTACTGAAATGTTAGTGGGACGTAAAAACAATAATATTAACATATATGGAACTCTAGTATACTCAAACTTGAGGGTCCACATTGTTAAACAGTACCATAAATTTCACTAACGAAAACTTGTGGGCCTGTAGCGTAATGGTTATCGCGGTAGTCTTGAAATTGAAAATTGAAGGCCATGAGTTTCGAATCCAGTAATTTTTTTACTGTAAGAAAATAATAATATTTATTTTCTTTACGTCCCACTAAGTACTTTTACGGTTTTCGGAGACGCCGTGGTGCCGGAATATAGTCCCCCAGGAATTCTTTCACATGCCAGTAAATCTACCTACACGAGGCTGACGTATTTGAGCACCTTCAAATACCACCGGACCGAGCCAGGATCGAACCTGCCAAATTTGGATCAGAAGGCGATCGCATCAAACGTCTGAGCCACTCAGCTCGGCGTAAGAAAATTCTTCTTCTTCTCTATCTGTTTACCCTCCAGGGTCGGTTTTTCCCTCGGACTCAGCCATGGATCCCACTTCTACCGCCTCAAGGGCAGTGTCCTGGAGCTTCAGAATCTGGGTCGGGGGATATAACCGGGGAGGATGACGAGTACCTCCCCCAGGCGGCCTCACCTGCTATGCTGAACAGGGGCCTTGCAGGGGCATAGGGAAATTGGAAGGGATACACAAGGAAGAGGGAAGGAAGCGGCCGTGGCCTTAATTTAGGTACCATCCCGGTATTTGCCTGGAGAAGGATGGCCACTTCCAGGATGGCTGAGGTGGGAATCGAACCCACCTCTATTCAGTTGACCTCCCGAGGCTGAGAGGACCCCGTTCCAGCCCTCGTACCACTTTTCATTTTCGTGGCAGAGCCTGGAATCGAACCCGGGCCTCTGGGGGTATTAGCTAATGACATGAACCACTACACCACAGAAGCGGGCAAGACAATTATTTCAGTGTATTGCAGGCATAGGCTTGAGCACCAGTCCAACTAATTTAATACATGTGTATGGTAATGCTTCATGCATAAATTTGTGAAAAAGACTTTAGGAAATTCTGAACACTTCTTCCTTGTCAAGAACATCCCAGTTCACTCACCGTAAACCCAATGTATTATACATATTATGTAAAACAGAAAATTCAAAATTCAAAGTACAGCAAAAACGAGAGAGCAGCGTGAGATGAGTTCTCCTGTAGCATTCGGGAAGATCGGCCGTATCGAAGAAGAAGAAGAAGAAGAAGAAGAAGTCAAAATAATGGATCAGAACTCCTGTTCCTTAATTACAGCTTCTCTTTCCCAAAATTGTAATAAATCATGGGTGTTGTTAAGTTATCTGCCCGCTCTGGCTGAATGGTTAGCGCTTCGTGCCCCCTTCATTCTTCGGAGTGTTGGATCTCTTCCATTTCCCTTCTGATTAGTGTTAATAGAGGATGGCTGGCCAGTTGTACTTCCTCTTAAAAAATAATCACCACCACGGAAAGGTCAGCGTACTGGCCTTCGGTTCAGAGGACCCTGGTATGATTCCCGACTGAGTCGGAGATTTTATTCGCGTCTGTTAATTCCTGTAGATCGGGGGCTACGGGTTTGTGTTCGTATTCATACGCATCTTCAAATATATACAACACATCACACGAGAAACAACCACAGAAACACGAGTTAGTGAATATATATCCCTCCACATACGATTGGTGGTAGGAAAGGCATCCGGCCGCAAAACTAGGCTAAGTCCATACAACGTCCTTCGCCAGGCTAGAAAAACTGGAGAGAGTAGGTAGTTGTTAAATATTTCCCCCAGAGGATGGTTGGATCCTCAAACAAATGCTGCTTTTAATTTTCAAGACATAGCGAAATGCACGGCTGACATAATGCTTGTTTGGAGGTTTATGAAAGAGGCATTTCATATTTTAAAATGTCATTCTTAATTATTATGATTATTCAGTTTATTATTTTAACAAAAATATTTCCAATGAGTGTAGTGTATTCCTCTCAACTGTAGCATAGACGAGTACGCAGTTCACACCAACACGTTAGATGTCACCACCATCGCTCTTCCCACTCGTCTCAATGCTGTTGAGATAGAGCTGTCCGGTACTGGTGTATTGAAGTATTTGCCTGGGCTCCTCGCATGATTCATTCTAACTTTTCCATTTACGAGTAAGAATGATGTCGACCGCGCTATTATTCACCTTAATAATAAGGTCAATAATGCACGGAAATATAACATTCATGCTTCTAAAATTCCTGCGCTCTTTCTCACGCGTAACAATGGTGCTGGTTTTACTGTCAAGCGTGTCGCTTACGTAAACATGTTAATATATGATATACGTCATAATATTATTCTAAGTTATACGTCTTATAACCGTAGTTTTTTAAATTGACATTTTATTGTAAAATCAAAAAATATGTCACCAGATTTTAAAGAAAAACACCATATTTTCGACATGTCGCAAAATTCAAATTTTGTCACTTCCGAAAACACTAGATCTGGTGACAAAATCACCAGATTGGCAACCCTGCCCGCGGTCGAGAGCACCGCGCACTCACATAAACATCCACAGCGACAACAGAAGAGCAATTAGGGAGCACTAGCTGGCTATAAACACTAGAGGAAGGTTGCGGTGTAGATATGGTGGAGGGAGAAATCTGTCCTGCGCTCCTTTCACACTACACGGTCGGCGCGACGTCCCGAGGGTTAATAGGAATTCAGGTTAATCTTATTAGAATTGGGGTTCACTCACTTTATTCAAGTTAGAATGCGTTAATTTCTTGAAATGTGAATAATAGCATGGCATATAAAACCACCTTCTGCACAAACAAACTACAAAAACCGAACAAATACCAATAAAACAATATTTCTGCCTATAGAAGTGTCATTGTTGAACATGTTCGTAAATTAGGCAACAGTTCTTATTCTTGTGGAACGGATGACAGCCCTGTTGTCTCCTTTATTTCGTCTCCGAGTCACTTTGATCCGGATTTGGAAAATGGCATGGTTTACAAACAGTTACTATGTGGTCGCCACAAATTGGTGCACTACATTTCACACACCTGGCTGCTGTTTTCCTGTTCTTCTTTCTTGATGATGATGATGATGCTTGTTGTTTTAAGGGGCCTAACATCGAAGGTCATCGGCCCCTAATGGTACGAAATGAAAGAACAACAATTACAAAGGCATCCACTGATCAAAATAAAAATAAAAAATGTCATGAAGAATGAATGGATGGACAGGAACCCAACAAAACACAAAACAAACAAACAAAAACAAAAACCAGTGGATCGGATTCAACAGAGAACGAAAATAATATTATTACCGACCAAGGAACCACTCATAAAGCACAATGATGCTTGGTGTCTAAAGGGGGTGCAAAATCCACTTCTAAGGCCCCACAGAATGGTACATGTCGCGAGTAAAATAGAACCATGGTATGTGTCACGTTGGGGTATTAATCAGAAGTAGCGAGGACTCACGGTGTTCCACAAAAGATGGTACTACTCACAAGTATTGTACTTCGTACAGGTAACGCAGACCTATGGTGTTTCGCACACAATGGCGCCACCCACAGCCAACGCAAACCGATGAGTTTCCTCACCTAGGGTACTAGTCACGGGTGCCGGTCCCAAGGGCCCCGTGGTGTTCCGCACATAGTGAGTACTAATCACAGGCAACGCAGACCCACGGTGCCGCTCATATAGTGGTACAACTCACAGGCTACGCCCAGACCCGCGGTGTTGCCCACATGGATACAACGCACGGGTACTGGAATCCACCAGGCCAGGCTTTTTACTGCAACGAATCACAAACATACTTCGTACCATGTTGGTGATACTACTCGCAAGTACATGCAACCCTTGGTGTTCCCCGCATGATGGTACGAATCAAGAGTCGTTTCATGGTTCTAATTCATTCAACCCTTGGTCGCCCCTTTTAGTCGCCTCGCACGACAGGCAGGGGATACCGTGGGTGTATTATTCGTCAGCCTCCCCCACCCACAGGGGGTGTGTGTTTGGTCCGCGAGAGGTATTTTATTTCCCTCAAGTCCGCCGGCAAGCCGGTTATGACCCCCCTATCCGCCACCTGGGACGCGCCACGTGGGAGTATCACCTCTCCCCCTGCTACGCCAGCGTAGTAGGTTCATGGCTTCTTTCTTGAACAGTATGCACACTGACTGACTTCCCGCATATATCTCCAAGTTTGACGTATAAAGCATTTGAGAACACACCAAGACAAAAATGTTGATTCCATATTTTCAAGGTTTGTTTGTAATGTACTTCCAGCATCTGGTGTGACGTATTCCTCGATACTGTAATTGTCTTCACATCGCTGAACAAAACCTTGAAATATTTCTCTGATTGGCGCTACCTTATCCAGAGCTTTCACCTCCTGCCTGGTATGAATATCATCAAACCTCAGGCCACTAACACAGTATCTAAATTCTGGAAAGTCAGGAAAAGTCAGGGAAAAACATTTTAGTCGGGGAAATAGACAAAAAAACTGAAAAGACAGGTAATCTTCCGCAATTATGGATTTGAAGGGATATTTTTAGGCTCTAGTCTGTTGTAACCCAGGCTATTATAGCATTTCTTTTTCAGGTATTTTTTCACATGAAATGCATAACAATTCTACAATTTTTATAGTGGCCTAATGTCATTTTTATCAACCATTTTTATGTTATTCTGTTTTATTTCACTTCTAGGATGCTTTCTTGAAATTCGTGACAGTGGCTTACAAGCAGTGTACATGTAATAAAGACAGTAGTGTGTCTTCCAAACTGAGTGGTTGGTTGGACATATCGGTAAATGATGCAACTTCAGCACATTGTAAAGTATGTTGTAAATCATTGAAACTGAGTAATATGGACAAACAAGTAGTCACTTCTCATGCTAAAGGACCTACTCATATAAAATACATGAAAGCTAAGTCTTCCCAACCAACAATGTATTTCTTTGCAAAGAATACCTGCACGAACCAGCTACGTAGGCGTAGCAGGAGGAGAGGTGATACTCCCACGTGGCGCGTCCCAGGTGGCGGATAGGGGGGTCCTAACTGGCTTGCCGGCGGACTTGAGGGAAATAAAATACCTCTCGCGGACCAAACACACTACCCCCTGCGGGTGGGGGACGCTCATGCAGAATACACCCGCGGTATCCCCTGCCTGTCGCAAGAGGCGACTAAAAGGGGCCCAAGGAGCTCTCAACTTGGGAGTGTGAATTGGCGACCACGGGGCCCTTAGCTGAGTCTTGACATTGCTTCCGCTTACTTGTGCCAGGCTCCTCACTTTCGTCTATCCTGTCCGACTTCCCTTGGTCAACTCTTGTTCTTTTCCGATCCCGACGGTAATAGAGCATTCGAGGCCTAGGGACTCTTTCATTTTCACGCCCTTCGTGGCACTTGCCTTTCTTCGTCAGTTACTTCATCTTTCGAAGTGACGGATCCCTTCTTTCTTCTTCTTTTCTCTCTCGCTTTACCCCTTATGGGTGGGGGACGCAGACGAATAATACACCCACGGCATCCCCTGCCTGTCGTGAGCGGCGACTAAAAGGGGCGACCAAGGGATGCTGGTATTAGAACCATGAAACTACTATTGATTAGTACCATCACGCGGAGAACACCATGGGTCGCCTTTACTTACGAGTAGTACCACTATATTTGGTACACAATAGGTTTGTGATTAGTAGCAGCAGAGAGTCGGTCACTATGGGTTTCCAGTACCCGTGCGTCGTACCCAAGTGAGCAACACCGCGGGTCTGGGCGTAGCCTGTGAGTTGTACCACTATATGAGCGACACCGTGGGTCTGTATTGCCTGTGATTAGTACCCCCTATGTGAGGAACACCACAGGGCCCGTGGGACCGGCACCCGTGACTAGTACACCTAGGTGGGAAAACTCAACGGTTTGCGTTGGCTAAGAAGTGGCGCCATTGTCTGAGAAACACCATAGGTTTGCGTTACCTGTACGAAGACCACGAACCTGCTACGGTGGCGTAGCAGGGGGAGAGGTGATACTCCCACGTGGCGCGTCCCAGGTGGCGGATAGGGGGGTCCTAACCGGCTTGCCGGCGGACTTGAGGGAACTAAAATACCTCTCGCGGACCAAACACACTACCCCCTGCGGGTGGGGGACACACATGCAGAATACACCCGCGGTATCCCCTGCCTGTCGTAAGAGGCGACAAAAAGGGGCGACCTTGGCGTGGACATGGATTGCGGTTTGGTATAATGTGATGGACCTCCTGTGGATGGGAGAGGCTGAATACATCCATAGGTAATCCCTGCCTGTCGTAGAAGGCGACTTAAAGGGTCATGTGGCCATGGTCCCCTCTTTATTTTTTTATCATTTTTCCGAGGGTCAGATGTAGACCATTCAAAATTTGATGTGCGTGCTGCCCGGCGATGGAGCTCCTATGTGTGCGACTACGCTCGAAAGCCCGTGCCAGCAACCACCCAGGACGCGGCGGGTGGGAGTATCATGTACCCGGGCAGTGGTATCCGCCTGACAACGCAGGTCCCCGCACAGCCGAATGCCAGAAGGACATATTATTATTAATTATTTTTATTTATTTTCCTATTGTTAGTGCTCTGTACACGCTATGGGGTACATGCTATTGCGGGTGACTGGAGGAAGGGAGTCCTAGTGCTCATTGCCTCAGTCATCCCGTATTAGGCATCGTTCAACATCGGACCCCGGGCAATACCTGCTACGACCAGGTGGGTATTGCCTTGGCTGCTTGGTTCGGCTACAGAGACCCCTGATCGGAGTGGGTGGCATTCGGGGAGGATGCTATCGGGCATGGCTTCCAAACGAAGTCGGCTCTCCCAAGGTGGTCGCCCACCTAAGTCTTTAACTTTTGCTTCCCTGAGAGGTTCAACTCCCTGGGAACATGCGCAGCGTGAAGGAATGGGATCCAGCTTCCCTAGGTTTCTGGTCGCTACCAGAACCGATGGGCACGATTTTAAGCTGGTGAAGTCGATCCTGTTTAGTAGACACATCGAAGGCGTCTATGGCGAACTGGAGGAACTAAAGAAAATGCGCAACGGTAGTTTGCTTCTAAAAACTCGTACAGCACTCCAAGCTGATCAGTTGCTTAAGTGCGAGCACTTTGGCGGCATCCCCGTCAAAGTGGAGGAGCATAAGTCCTTGAACCTGGTTCGCGGAGTAATCTTTCACCGCGACCTTATTTTGAACACTGACGACGAGTTGATGGAAGACATGAAGAACCGTGGCGTGACACACGTCCGGCGCATTACGCGCAAGGTCAACGGTGAAGACGTTGCCACTGGTGCCTTCATTGTCTCTTTCAAGTTGTCAGTGTTACCAGAGAAAGTCAAGGTAACAACTTATCGTTGCGATGTGAGGCCGTACATCCCGCCTCCTATGCGATGCTATCAATGCCAGCGATTCGGACATATGGTCTCTCGCTGTTCGAATCAGGCTGTATGTGGTACATGTGGACGAGTAGCTCACGGCGCGGAGGAGTGCACAACTCCATACAAGTGCACTAACTGCTCCGGTTTTCATTCTCCTCGGGATCGGAACTGTCCGACATACCTGAGTGAGAAGAAGATCCAGGAGATCAAGACCCTGGATGGTCTTTCCTACCAGGAAGCGCGCCGTAAGTTTAATTCTACCAATATACCTGCCCGTACACTCGACTATAGCTTGATAGCTCAGAGTCTTCCAGGTTCGTCATTTACGACCAAGACACCTGTCCAGACCGCTGCGCCCAAGGCGACTGTTGCTGCTCCCAGCAACGTCGCAAATAGTCAAAGCTCGAAGGGGGGGACCACCCCACCTTCGACCAACCAGAAGTCTGTGCCGGCTGGGAACTGCCAGCCGGCACAGCAAGGGGGGAAGACTAAGTCTCCCCCCCCTAGGAGGTCGACGAAAGTCGTGCCCCAGCCGGCGGAGGCGGCTTCGTTGACCAGGGCTGGGAAACCATCTCCCAGCCCGTCTAAACTTGAAAAGAAGAAGGGGAAGAAGAGCGCCCGTCCTGAGCGCTCTCGGACTTCCCCTGCGAAGGAGAAGTCATGCCCTCCACCTGGGGGATATGAATCTGCGCCGGGAGGCACTCCTGCTCCCAAACCTGCGCGCTCTCCTCGTAGGGGACCCCCTCGCGCCCGAAAAGCGTCAAAGTTCTGGGCGGCACCCCTGCCATCTTTTGATGACGGGATGGATGTCGCGCTGTCCTCTACATCTACGGATGTAGAACTAGATAGTGTTTAGGCTTACGAGCATTTTGTCGCTCATAACCTAACACTCCTTTTATAGTCCACACTATGGCACTGTTACAGTGGAATTGTAACGGTTATGACAGGCATCTTGCTGAGTTACGTCAGCTTATTAGTGAGTACGCAGCGAGTATAGTCTGTATTCAGGAGACCAATTTCCGACCTGGTCATCACACGGTCTTGAGGAATTTCAAACTATACTCGACAGAACGATACTATGCTCACCGGGCTTCCGGAGGCGTTGGCATTTTTGTACGTTCTGATAGCTACAGCGAAGAGGTTCCATTAAGAACCCCTCTTGAGGCTGTAGCTGTTCGCGTTCCGCTGCCTGTCATAACAACGGTATGTAATGTTTATTTTCCACCAGGTCACGCTCTTAACATAACTGATGTCACTGATCTTATAGATCAGCTTCCACCTCCCTTCCTCTTATTGGGCGATTTTAACGCCCATCACCCCATCTGGGGCTCTGAGACGCCTTGCCCCAGGGGGAGAGAGCTGGAAACATTAGTAACAGAGCTGGATTTATGTATTTTGAACACGGGGGAACCAACTCACTTTAGTGTACGTTACGGCACATATTCTCGCATAGACGTAAGTCTATGCAGCCGAACGTTGGTTCCACTGTTTCGGTGGCATACACACGATGATCTCTGTGACAGTGACCATTTTCCCATCATTCTTACTTTGATGAACCAAAAATCCGTCGAGGCTCCCCCTCGATGGATTATGAAACATGCTGATTGGCCAAAGTACACATCGTTAGCTGTCTTTAACGATGATATCAGGCAGACCGTCGGCGAGGAAATAACTTATATAACCCGAGTTATTCTTGCTGCTGCTGCGGAGTCCATTCCGTTCTACTCGGGGACTCCTCGCCGAAAGCTCGTTCCTTGGTGGAACGAAGAAATAGCCTCAGCTATCAAAGAACGCCGTCGCGCTCACAAACGTTACCGTCGACAGCCTACTGCAGCCAACTTGATAACATTCAAGAAACTCCGCGCTAAGGCGCGAGTTCTTATTCGCCAAAGTAAGAAGGCTTCATGGGAGAGATATGTGTCGTCTATGACGTCACATACTCCATCATCTCAAGTGTGGACTAAGCTTCGACGTATTTCGGGTATCCATGGATCATCTGTACCGGGAATTTCCATTGCAGGTAATATCGTCACTGAATCCCTCCTGATTGCTGACCATCTAGCCAGTCATTTCGCGGATGTATCCGGCTCCGGGAATTACCATCCTGATTTCCTCGCTGTGAAGCGAGAGGCAGAACGTCATCACCTTAGTTTTGCCTCTCAAGCTTCAGAGGACTACAACGTGCCCTTTACGGAGTGGGAACTCCGCAGCGCCCTAGCGCTTTGCAAGGACACGTCTCCTGGACCGGACAACATTCACAACCAGATGTTGAAGCACCTTAGTGATGATAGTCTACTCTATCTCCTTCGTGTGTTCAACCGTATCTGGATGGAGGGTGCTTTTCCGTCTCAGTGGCGAGAGGGCATAGTCATTCCTGTCCTCAAGCCTGACAAAGATCCTAAGTATGCAGGAAGTTACAGGCCGATTTGTCTTACCAACTGCCTGTGTAAGCTATTTGAGAGGATGGTAAATCGCAGACTCGTGTGGTGTCTGGAGAAACAAGGACTCTTGTCCGAGTACCAATGTGGATTTAGAGCCGCTCGATCCACCACAGACCACTCGGTACGCCTGGAGAGCTCTATCCAGCATGCGTTTCTCCGCAAACAGCACTTGGTAGCTGTCTTCTTTGACTTGGAGAAGGCCTACGACACCACCTGGCGATATGGCATCCTTTCAGTCCTGCATCAATGGAGATTCCGAGGTAACTTGCCGGTATTTATTGCGAATTTTTTGTCCCTTCGTCTATTCCGTGTCCGAGTAGGGAGGACATATTCGCAATACCACGTTCAAGAAAATGGAGTCCCACAGGGATCGGTTCTTAGTGTCACTCTGTTCGCGATTGCCATAAACGGTATTGTCGCTGCTGCTGGTCCAGCCGTAATACCGTCCCTATATGTGGATGATTTTGCTCTGCACTATAGCTCGTGCAGTATGGCAGTCGCAGAGCGACAGTTACAGCAAGCTATTAGGAGGGTGGAGAAGTGGACCTTAGAACATGGCTTTCGGTTTTCTGCCGTAAAGACCTCCGTTGTCCACTTTTGTCGTCAACGTACACTTCACCCTCATCCTGAGCTTTATCTAGGTAATGTCGTTCTTCCAGTTGTTGACACCTACCGATTTCTTGGGCTCCTTTTTGACAGTAAATTATCGTGGGAGCCACACGTGCGGGAGCTAAAAGTGCAATGCACCAAGAGGCTTAACCTCTTGAAGTTTCTTAGCAGCACTAATTGGGGAGCTGACCGCGTGGTGCTCCTGCGATTCTATCGGGCACACATTTTATCTCGGTTAGACTACGGCAGTGCAGCATATGGCTCCGCAAGACCAAGCGTTCTTGCGAAGCTGAACAGTATCCACCACAGCGGGGTTAGGTTGGCGACGGGAGCTTTTCGTACTAGCCCCATCGGTAGCCTGCTCGCTGAGTCTGGTGTACCGCCTTTACACCTGAGGCGCCAGCAACTACTACTTATGTATGCTGCAAATTTGCGACAGATGCCACTTCATCCGAGCTATCCCTGCGTATTCAGCAATGGCAACCGTTTGTTGTACGTTGCTCATCCTCGTGCGACGCGGCCGGTTGGGATACGCTTGGATAGCAGTTATGAATTGTTTGACGTACCTTCGATTCCTTGCCTTGTCAGACAACCAAGTGGGGTACCTCCGTGGGTTGTACGACGACCTGAAATCATCCTGGATTTGCACACTGGCCCGAAAGGAGACACGGACCCTTCGATTTATCGGAGGATCTATCTGTCCGTTCTTGGCCGCTATCCAGGTTCAGTCGTCGTTTACACGGATGGTTCAAGGACAGATACGAAGGTGGGCTGTGCGCTCGTTGTCGACAATGATCGGTTTCTTTTTGCTCTCCCGGACACCTGTAGTGTGTACACGGCAGAGCTCTATGCTATCTGTGAGGCTCTGCGGTACGCACTAGACAATGAGCGCCGACACTTTCTCGTGTGTACTGACTCCTTGAGTTCGCTTCAGGCTATTGATACCTGTTTCCCTCGACACCCTCTGGTGCAGCGGATCCAGGACCTGCTGGCCGGGTGTTCGGTTGCCGGCACCAGAATTACGTTTGTGTGGCTCCCCAGCCACATGGGCATAGAGGGAAACGAGTTAGCAGATCAGGCTGCCAAGGAGGCAGTTACACTGCCCCCGTTGCCTTTCAAGGTTCCAGCAAGTGATATTCGCTCTCAGCTGAGACATCTGGTTATGTCTCATTGGGAGATGGAGTGGCAGGCCATCCCACTTCCCAATAAGCTGAGAGCGATAAAAGGAACAACGAAGGTATGGAGGACTTCCCTTCGGGCTTCGCGGAGGGAAGCCGTGGTATTATGTCGCCTTCGGATCGGCCACGGTATCTTGACGCACTCCCATCTACTGAAAGGAGAACCCCCTCCGGTGTGTACCTGCGGCGACCATCTTACCGTGGTACACATCCTTACGGAGTGCGTGGACCTGGTCGATCTGCGCCGTAGTCTTAACCTTCCGAGTACTATCTCCCTTATCTTGCGCGATGACGAGCAGTCAGCAGACCTCGTCATCCGCTTTATGAGGGATAGCGGTCTGTTTTATCGTGTGTAATGATGTCCTTTGTGCTTGTATCTTTGTGTCAATTACGCTCTTATCCTATTGACTTCATTTTAGTTTGTGTTGCGTATTTTAATGTGTTCTTTTAACGTCCAATGTAAAGTATGTATATATATCTGTACTAGCAGGCAATGCCTTATTCCATTATCTCCTGTAATTTTTCTTCTTTTGTTCCAAAATAAGGCATTGCGAATTAGATCCACTGATTGTTTTAATTTCATACTCATTTTTCATCGCATTTTTTTTAAACTCTAATCAGTGGCTACGTTTTTAAATTTTAACTATCATATGTCATTTCGTCCATCTAGTTCCATTAGGGGCCGATGACCTTCGATGTTAGGCCCCTTTAAACAACAAACATCATCATCATCATCACCTGTACGAAGTACAATACTTGTGATTACTACCATCTTGTGTGGAACACTGTGAGTCTTTGCTACTTTTGATTAGTACCCCAACATGACAAATAGCATCGTTCTACTTTACTCGCGACATGTACCATTCTGTGGGACCTTAGACGTGGATTTTGGATCCCCTTTCGACATGAAGCATCCTCGATTCAAGATTCTGCTTTATGAGTGGTCCCTTGGTCAGTAATAAATTACCACGAACCTGCTACGCCTGCGTAGCAGGGGGAGAGGTGATACTCCCACGTGGCGCGTCCCAGGCGGCGGATAAGGGGGTCCTAACCGGCTTGCCGGCGGACTTGAGGGAAATAAAATACCTCTCGCCGACCAAACACACTACCCCATGCGGGTGGGGGACGCACATGTAGAATACACCCGCGGTATCCCCTGCCTGTCGTAAGAGGCGACAAAAAGGGGCGACCTTGGTGCGGACATGGATTGCGGTTTGGTATAATGTGATGGACCTCCTGTGGATGGGAGAGGCTGAATACATCCATAGGTAATCCCTGCCTGTCGTAGAAGGCGACTTAAAGGGTCATGTGGCCATGGTCCCCTCTTTATTTTTTATTATTTTTCCGAGGGTGCGTGCTGCTCGGCGATGGAGCTCCTATGTGTGCGACTACTCTCGAAAGCCCGTGCCAGCAACCACCCAGGACGCGGCGGGTGGGAGTGTCATGTACCCGGGCAGTTATATCCGCCTGACAACGCAGGTCCCCGCACAGCCGAATGCCAGAAGGACATATTCTTATTAATTATATTTATTTATTTTTTCTATATTTAGTGCTCTGTAAACGCTATGGGGTACATGCTATTGCGGGTGACTGGAGGAAGGGAGTCTTAGTGCACATTGCCTCAGTCATCCCGTATTAGGCATCGTCCAACATCGGACCCCGGGCAGTACCTGCTATGACCAGGTGGGTATTGCCTTGGCTGCTTGGTTCGGCTACAGAGACCCCTGATCGGAGTGGGTGGAATTCGGGGAGGATACTATCGGGCATGGCTTCCAAACGAAGTCGGCTCTCTCAAGGTGGTCGCCCACCTAAGTCTTTAACTTTTGCTTGCCTGAGAGGTTCAACTCCCTGGGAACATGCGCAGCGTGAAGGAATGGGATCGAGCTTCCCTAGGTTTCTGGTCGCTACCAGAACCGATGGGCACGATTTTAAGCTGGTGAAGTCGATCGTGTTTAGTAGACACATCGAAGGCGTCTATGGCGATCTGGATGAACTTAAGAAAATGCGCAACGGTAGTTTGCTTCTAAAGACTCGTACAGCACTGCAAGCTGATCAGTTGCTTAAGTGCGAGCACTTTGGCGAAATCCCCGTCAAAGTGGAGGAGCATAAGTCCTTGAACCTGGTTCGCGTAGTCATCTTTCACCGCGACCTTATTTTGAACACTGACGACGAGTTGATGGAAGACATGAAGAACCGTGGCGTGACACACGTCCGGCGCATTACGCGCAAGGTCAACGGCGAAGACGTTGCTACTGGTGCCTTCATTGTCTCTTTCAAGTTGTCAGTGTTAACAGAGAAAGTCAAGGTAACAACATATCGTTGCGATGTGAGGCCGTACATCCCGCCTCCTATGCGATGCTGTCAATGTCAGCGATTCGGACATATGGTATCTCGCTGTTCGAATCAGGCTGTATGTGGTACATGTGGACGAGTAGCTCACGGCGCGGAGGAGTGCACAACTCCATACAAGTGCACTAACTGCTCAGGTTTTCATTCTCCTTGCGATCAGAATTGTCCGACATACCTGAGTGAGAAGAAGATCCAGGTGATCAAGACCCTGGATGGTCTTTCCTACCAGGAAGCGCGCCGTAAGTTTCATTCTACGAATACACCTGCCCGTACACTCGACTATAGCTTGATAGCTCAGAGTCTTCCAGGTTCGTCATTCACAACCTCGACAGCTGTCCAGACCGCTGCGCCCAAGGCGACTGTTGCTGCTCCCAGCAACGTCGCAAATAGTGAAAGCTCGAAGGGGGGGACCACCCCACCTTCGACCAACCAGAAGTCTGTGCAGGCTGGCAGTTCCCAGCCGGCACAGCAAGGGCGGAAGACTAAGTCTCCCCCCCCCCTAGGAGGTCGACGAAAGTCGTGCCCCAGCCGCCGGAGGCGGCATCGTCGACCAGGGCTGGGAAACCATCTCCCAGCCCGTCTAAACTAGAAAAGAAACAGGGGAAGAAGAGCGCCCGTCCTGAGCGCTCTCGGACTTCTCCTGCGAAGGAGAAGTCATGCCCCCCATCTGGGGGATATGAGTCTGCGCCAGGAGGCACTCCTGCTCCCAAACCTGCGCGCTCTCCTCGTAGGGGACCCCCTCGCGCCCGAAGAGCGTCGAAGTTCTGGGCGGCACCCCTGGCATCTTTTGATGATGGGATGGATGTCGCGCTGTCCTCTACATCTACGGATGTAGAACTAGATAGTGTTTAGGCTTACGAGCATTTTGTCGCTCATAACCTAACACTCCTTTTAGAGTCCACACTATGGCACTGTTACAGTGGAATTGTAACGGTTATGACAGGCATCTTGCTGAGTTACGTCAGCTTATTAGTGAGTACGCAGCGAATATAGTCTGTATTCAGGAGACCAATTTCAGACCTGGTCATCATACGGTCTTGAGGAATTTCAAACTATACTCGACAGAACGATACTATGCTCACCGGGCTTCCGGAGGCGTTGGCATTTTTGTACGTTCTGATAGCTACAGCGAAGAGGTTCCATTAAGAACCCCTCTTGAGGCTGTAGCTGTTCGCGTCTCGCTGCCTGTCATAGCAACAGTGTATAATGTTTATCTTCCACCCGGCCAGCATCTGAGCATCAATGATGTCGCTGATCTTATGCATCAGCTTCCACCACCCTTCCTCTTATTGGGTGATTTTAACGCCCATCACCCCATATGGGGCTCTGAGACGCCTTGTCCCCGATGAAGAGAGCTGGAAACAATTCTAACAGATCTGGATTTATGTATTTTGAACACAGGGGAACCAACTCACTTTAGTGTACGTTACGGCACATATTCTCGCATAGACGTTAGTCTATGCAGGCGAACGTTGGTTCCACTGTTTCGGTGGAATGCACACGATGATCTCTGTGACAGTGACCATTTTCCCATCATTCTTACTTTGTTGAAACATAAACCCGTCGAGACTCCCTCTCGATGGATTCTTAAACGTGCTGATTGGCCAAAGTACACATCACTAGCTGTCTTCAACGATGATGTCAGGCGGACCGTCGGCGAAGAAATAACTTACGTCACCCAAGTTATTCCTGCTTCTGCTGAGGAGTCCATTCCGTTTTTCTCGGGGGCTCCTCGCCGAAAACTCGTTCCTTCGTGGAACGATGAAATAGCAGCAGCCATCAAAGAACGCCGTCGCGCTCATAAACGTTACCGTCGACATCCTACTGTGGCCAACTTGGTAACATTTAAGAAACTCCGCGCTAAGGCGCGAATTCTTATTCGACAAAGTAAGAAGACTTCATGGGAGAGATATGTGTCGTCCATGACGTCACATACTCCATCATCTCAAGTGTGGACGAAACTTCGACAAATTTCGTGTATTCCAGGATCATCTGCTGTACCGGGAATTTCCACTGCAGGCAGTGTCGCCACTGATCCCCTCGCGATTGCTAACCATCTCGCTAGTCATTTCGCGGATGTCTCTGGCTCCGGGAATTACTATCCTGATTTCCTCCCTCTGAAGCGGGAGGCAGAACGTCATCTCCTTAGTTTTACCACCCAAGCTTCAGAACACTACAACGTGCCCTTTACGGAGTGGAAACTCCGCAGCGCCTTAGCGCTTTGCAAGGACACGTCTCCTGGACCGGACAACATCCATAACCAGATGTTGAAACACCTTAGTGATGATAGTTTACTATATCTCCTTCGTGTGTTCAACCGAATCTGGACAGAGGGTGATTTTCCGTCTCAGTGGCGAGAGGGCATAGTCATCCCTGTCCTCAAGCCTGACAAAGATCCTAAGTATGCAGGAAGTTACAGACCGATTTGCCTTACAAACTGCCTGTGTAAGCTATTTGAGAGGATGGTAAATCGCAGACACGTGTGGTGTCTGGGGAAACAAGTACTCTTGTCCGAGTACCAATGTGGATTTCGAGCCGCTCGATCCACCACAGACCACTTGGTACGCCTGGAGAGCTCTATCCAGGATGCGTTTCTCCGCAAACAGCACTTGGTAGCTGTCTTCTTTGACTTGGAGAAGGCCTACGACACCACCTGGCGATATGGCATCCTTTCAGTCCTGCATCAATGGAGATTCCGAGGTAACTTGCCGGTATTTATTGCGAATTTTTTGTCCCTCCGTCTATTCCGTGTCCGAGTAGGGAGTACATATTCGCAATACCACGTTCAAGAAAATGGAATCCCACAGGGATCGGTTCTTAGTGTCACTCTGTTCGCGATTGCCATAAACGGTATTGTCGCTGCTGCTGGTCCAGCCGTAATACCGTCCCTATATGTGGATGATTTTGCTCTGCACTATAGCTCGTGCAGTATGGCAGTCGCAGAGCGACAGTTACAGCAAGCTGTTAGGAGGGTAGAGCAGTGGACCTTAGAGCGTGGCTTTCGTTTTTCCACCACAAAGACCTGTGTTGTCCACTTTGGTCGCCAACGTTCTCTTCACCCTCCTCCTGAACTTTATTTAGGGAATGTAGCTATACCTGTAGTTGACACTTACCGATTCCTTGGGCTCCTTTTCGATAATAAATTATCGTGGGAGCCACATGTGCGGCAGTTGAAAGTGCAATGTGCTAAGAAGCTTAATATCCTGAAGTTTCTTAGCAGCACTTCTTGGGGGGCTGACCACGCGGTGCTCCTACGATTCTATAGGGCACATATTTTATTTCGCCTAGACTACGGCAGTGCAGCATATGGCTCAGCAAGACCAAGCGTTCTTGCGAAGCTAAACAGCATTCACCACAGCGGGGTTCGGTTGGCGACGGGAGCCTTCCGTACGAGCCCCATAGCTAGCCTGCTCGCTGAGTCTGGTGTGCCGCTTTTACACCTGTGGCGACAGCAACTGCTTTTTACGTATGCTGCTAATTTGCGACAGATGCCACTACATCCAAGCTATTCTAGCGTTTTCAACAACGGCAACCGTTTGCTGTACGCCGCTCGTCCCCGAGCAACGCGGCCGGTTGGAATACGTTTAGATAGCAGTTACAGATTGTTTGAGGTTCCTTCGGTTCCTTGTCTTGTCAGACAACCAAGTGGGGTACCTCCGTGGGTAGTACGGCGACCTGAAATAATTCTGGACCTACACACTTGCCCGAAGGCGAACACGGGCCCTTCGATTTATCGGAGGCTCTTCTTGTCCGTCGTTGGCCGCTATCCAGGCTCAGTCGTCGTCTACACGGATGGTTCAAGGACGGACACGAGGGTGGGCTGTGCGTTCGTTGTCGACAATGATAGGTTTCTTTTCGCTCTCCCGGAAACCTGTAGTGTGTACACAGCAGAGCTCTATGCTCTCTGTAGAGCTTTGCGGTACGCACTGTACAATGAACGCCGTCACTTTCTTGTGTGCACTGACTCCTTGAGTTCACTCCAGTCTATTGATACCTGTTTACCTCGGCACCCTCTGGTGCAGCGGATCCAGGACCTGCTGGCCGGGTGTTCGGATGCCGGCAGCAGAATTACTTTTCTGTGGCTCCCAAGCCACATGGGCATCGAGGGAAACGAGTTAGCGGATCGGGCTGCCAAGGAGGCAGTTACACTGCCCCCGTTGTCTTTCAAGGTTCCAGCAAGTGATATTCGCTCTCAGCTGAGACATCTGGTCATGTCTCATTGGGAGATGGAGTGGCAGGCCATTCCACTTCCCAATAAGCTGAGAGCGATAAAAGGAACAACGAAGGTATGGAGGACTTCCCTTCGGGCTTCGCGAAGGGAAGCCGTGGTATTATGTCGTCTTCGGATCGGCCACGGTATCGTAACTCACTCGCATCTTTTGAAACGAGAACCCCCTCCGTTGTGTACCTGCGGCGACCATCTTACCGTGGTACACATCCTTACGGAGTGTATGGACCTGGTCGATCTTCGCCGTAGTCTTAACCTTCCGGGTACCATCTCCCTTATCTTGCGAGATGACGAGCAGTCAGCAGACCTCGTCATCCGCTTTATGAGGGATAGTGGTCTGTTTTACCGTGTCTAGTGATGTCCTTTGTCTTCGTGTATTTGTTTCCATTGCGCTTTTAACCTATTGACTTCATTTTAGTTTGTGTTGCGTATTTTAATGTGTTATTTTAACGTCTAATGTAAATGAAGTATCTATATATGCACCTCCAGGCAATGCCTTATTCCTTTTCTCTCTGTATTTTCTCTTATTTTATTAGGAATAAGGCATTGCGAATGAGATCCACTGCTGTTTTAATATACTCACTTTTTTCATCACCACATTTTTAACTCTGGTTAGTGGATACGTTTTAAAATTTTAAATATCATGTATCATGTCGTCCATCACGTTCCATTAGGGGCGATGACCTTCGATGTTAGGCCCCTTAAAACAACAAGCATCATCATCATCATCATCATCAGTAATAAATTATATATGATCCTTTTTTTAGTTGAATCCACTAATTTTTTGCTCCTTTTTTGTTGTGTTTTTTGCTACATGTCCATCGATTCCTTCTTCATGACGTTTTTTTTCGTTTGGTCAGTTTATGATTTTGAATTTTTTGTTGTCATTTCATTTCGTACCATTAGGGGCCGATGACCTCGATGTTAGGCCCCTTTAAAAAACAAGCATCATCAGCTCATCAAGGAATAACTCTACTCCATCTACACTTGAAGATACGCAGCCAAGAGTTAGCACTACATCCACAGCTACAAAGGGATTAGCAGTGCCAGGAACAAGTCAAAGGAGTTTAAAGACTTGCAATGTGAATAAAGATGATGTTATTTCGGCTGTAGCCATATGGGCTCTCCAGGTTGTCACTGGAAAGATGTTTCTCACTTCTTGTGATAAAACTTCCACAGCATTCAAAACAATGTTCCCAGACAGTAAAATTGCTCATAACTTTACTCTGAGCCCTAGCCCCATATTTTAAAGAAAGTTTGCAAACTGACTTAAAACAGTGCTCGGACTACATTGTTTGTTTTGATTAATCTTTAGACAAATTTGTCCAAAGAGAACAAATGGGCTCTTGTGTAAGGTTTAGGGATATAAATCTTCAAAAGTTGCAACAAGGTATTGGAATAGTGCATTTTTAGGCAGGGCAACTGCGGATCAGTTATTAGATGGGTTTGTGCATGAACTGTCTGTACCTTCAGGCAATATTTTGCAAGTCACATTGGATGGGCCGAATGTTAACCTCAGTTTTATTTAAAAACTTGAAAATCATTTGCAAGTGCTAAACCTCGAGGCCAAATCTCTTCTTGATACAGGCATATGCTCTTCGCATACAGTGAATTGAGCCATGAGAAGAGGGATCTCCAAAATTGACAGGGACCTTTTAATTTTTTCAGATCTCTGCAAAAAATGTTTAAGATAGCCCTGCTCAGAGTGCTAAATATATAGACGTAACAACAAGAACCGCACTTCCTTACAAGTTCACTGCAATGAAATGGTTGGAAAATGGATGCTTTATTGATCAACCTATTAAAATATATTATCACATTGACAAATTCGTGAAAGAGTACACTGACAAGAAACCTTCAATACCTTTCAGAAGCTGTGAAGAATCCATTACTTACGGAAAAATTAATTGCGTATAGAAGTATTTTGCCTTTCCTCAGAAGATTTTAAAGACAGAAACCTATGGTGCCTATGACTGATTTGTCTTCAAATTTGTAAACTGTTTTGAATATAGACTTAGAATAACTGGAATTCATTATATTCGCCTGCATTAGAAATACAAGTTAATTACTTTTGATCTCAAGAGTGCTTTAAATCCACATGAAATAGTATTATATTGCTGTGGTAAAATTATTTTCATATTTGAATTGCTCTATTAATAAGGTAGTTGTACATTGTTCCTTGGAAATTATAAGATAAAGTTCTACATTTTTAAGCAATTTGTTTATATATATATATATATGTGATTAGTACACACCATATGAGGAACACCACGGGAATACCGGCGTACGTGATTAGTACACGTAGGTGAGGAACACCATCGGTTTGCGTTGCCTATATACATAAAGTGTCTAGAAATGTAATTGTTTTTCCATACATAATTGAAAAAGGAAGGAGAGAAAATTAGGCCAGCTATGGGAATGGCGGAGGCTGGAATTTCCTTTTTCTTGTTCCTTGTAAAACATGCTTTACGGCGAATTAACTTGCCACTCAGTTTTTGTGAGTCAGGGAAATGTTTCTTAGTAGTGTAATATATTTAATACTAATATCTAACAGGGTGTGGGGTAATAAGCTTACTTTTGACAACATACCATATAAGTTCTGGGAAAAGGATATTGGCGTTCGGTTTCCCCATTAATTTTGAGGTTAAGATATTTTACTGTCATTGAAATAAAACTATGAATTCGTTTGATAGAACAAAATATATTCTTTAAATAATATATAAAAAATAGTGAGTCTTGTTGCGATAAAACAGATGAGAATATGAAATTATGACATTGCAACTGAAAGAAACTAGGCATGAATTTGAATTCTTCTTGACCGGACATTTAACAATTTATACGAAATATCTCCCTCACTGATTCACTCGACTGTACCTTCAACACTTTGAGTGTAATTACGTCGTATTCCTTTGATCTGGTGTTTACTGTAGATGTGTCACGCCTAACTTGGTGATACATCCTTGTGACTGCTTCTTCTCCATATCATCTGACTTCTTTGTAAGTCAATATAGTATTACTTCATGACAGGTGGTATCCCTCTCTGACTCCATGGTAAGCCCTTGCGTCCGTGTCTTCAACTAAGTGACCGACCAACTTTTGGCCCCACTCTCACAATGAGCAAAGAATAATGGCTCACTGAGTCTTCTCCATTTCGTTCACACAATGACCAACTGTGACCTCTGCTCCCAGTAGAATAATAACTGTCCACTTATCCATTTAACTTCTTCACTGTTCAGCTTCCGTTTAACTAATGACTGACGCTATAATATCCAGCCACCTTTTATAGACGTTGGTTGACACAGCTACGTAATCTCCAGAAATAACAATGACATACTCCCACAACGCCTCAAACTGTTGCATGTACTGGTGAAATCCCCTGGGGCGGCTGAGTCTCTGAGCGCATTGCTAAAAGCTCACGATGACGTAGCCATGACGTAGCGATGACTTGGCAGAAATGTCAGCAGTATGGCACAATGTAACGATGCCATATCCAACATCTGATATATAACAATTCTCACTGTACATGTATTGAGTGTTGTTATACACATACGTATATATGCATACATCTAAGTACAATCCTGCAAGCGACAAGCATTATAAAATTGAATTGAATAAGAATGATAATTACAATAATAGTAATAATATCACAGATAAAATAATATAATAATAATAATAATAATAATAATAATAATAATAATAATAATAATAATAATAATAATAATATCACAGATGCAATAATAATAATAAAATACAGATATTACCTTGTAACGGGATTTGAACCGTTACAGTAGGTTAGGGAAAGTCACGGAAACATGGTAGAACATTTCTGTGGACACTATTGCACTAAGATGCAAATAAAATCTATTGTAAGTCATTACCAGGCGAAAATACTCCGATGCTGCCATATCAGTTGCCTGTAGGTTTCGGATATTTTGACCCCTGTGGGTGGGGACGCAGAGGAAGAATACATCCACGGTATCCCCTGCCTGTCGTAAGAGGCGACTAAAAGTGGCCCAAGGGGCTCTCAACTTGGGAGCGTGGATTGCGACCACGGGGCCCTTAGCTGAGTCCTGGCATTGCTTCCACTTACTTGTGCCAGGCTCCTCACTTTCATCTATCCTCTCCGACCTCGCTGGGTCAGCTCTTGTTCTTTTCCGACCCTGACGGTATTAGAGCATTCGAGGCCTAGGGAGTCCTTCATTTTCACGCCCTTCGTGGTTCTTGCCTTTCTTAGTCCGTTACTTCTTTTTTCGAAGTGACTGATCCCTTCTTTTTCTTCTTTTTTCTCTCTCTACCCCCTGTGGATGGGGAATGCAGACGAAGAATACACCCACGGTATCCCCTGCTTGTCGTGAGAGGCGACTAAAAGGGGCGACCAACGGATGATTTTATTAGAACCGTGAAACTACTTTTGATTAGTACCATCTCGCGAGGAACACCATGCGTCGCCTTTACTTGCGAGTAGTACCACTATATTAGGTACACCAGAGGTTTGTGATTAGTACGGTAGCAACAGAGAGAGGTTCACTGTGGATCTCCAGTACCTGTGATTAGTATTGTTAGAGTAAGCTAACTTGATTCGTGCTCTTACATTGTTATTCACGAATGAAACTGTAAAAAGCAACGATTTATTGTTAACACAGCACCACACACAATTAACAACCAGATATAGACAAACTCACATAAACATACATTCCACAAGGAGGTTATACAAACTTGAAAGGAGCAAAGAGAGAATGTAAAGATTGGTCACTAAGTCTTTGGAGTCGTTTTGATGTAGATGGAGCCACCACAGTATCATTGTGAGAAACACCACGGGCCTGGGCGTTGCCTGTAATTAGTACCACTATAAGAGCGACACCGTAGGTCTGCGTTGCCTGTGATTAGTACACACCATATGAGGAACACCACGGGAATACCAGCGTTCGTGATTAGTACACGTAGGTGAGGAACACCATCGGTTTGCGTTGCCTATGTGTGGCGCTATTATGTGAGAAACACCATAGGGCTGCGTTACCAGTACGACGTACAATACTTGTGAATAGTACCATCATGTGTGGAACACTGTGAGTCTTCGCTACTTTTGATTAGTACTCCAACATGACAAATATCATTGTTCTACTTTACTAGCTATAAGTACCATAATGAGGGGCCGTTGACCTGGATTTTGGACCCCTTTGGACAACAAGCATCCTCGATTCAGGATTGTGCTTTAGAAGTGGTCCCTTGGTCAGTAATACTATTTTTATGATAGTTTTTGTTCGGATTCACTGATTGTTTTAAATTCATATATATCCATTCATTCTTCATGACATTTTTTTATTTTGGTCAGTGGATGATTTTGAACTTTTTAATTTGTCATTACATTTCGTACCATTAGGGGCCGATGACCTAGATGTTAGGCCCTTTAAGCAGCAAGCATCACCATCATCATCATCGGATATTTTGATGTGATGATTTCGTAACATAGTATAGTATAACAAAACAATAACAATTATCTCGTTCACATTTGTGTCCAAGACCGCTCTTGAGTGTAATTTTGTCTGAACTTCCTCAGACGAACTTTTGTGTAGTTCACGATTTCAGCAATCACATCGTTAGGAAAGAACAAGTCCCACGACTGAAGAAATGTCACTGCGTGCTGAGCACGGTTTTTTTTTTTTTTTTTTTTTTTACACCCGGCGGATGAATGATAATATTTTTCTTGCTCCTTCGCCTTTTGTGTGGAGGGAGATGAATGTTCCACACCGTGACATAATGAGGCCCGATGTGCTAATCGAAATCAGAATCGTCTCGGGCTACTTCACTGCTGGTGTCATGATCACTGTTTTCAATCTCTCTCTCTCCGAATCTTCACTATCATTGTCTACTATCAGAGAAGAGCCTAAAATTTCATCATGAGATTCCTCTAACAACCCCTTCCGATTGTGTTCTTCACGTTCCATACTCAATATGTTAACCCTCAAATAGGAAGTATGATTTTTATTATTTAACTGGAAATATGTGTGTGACAGGCACGGTTACGCAAAAACCATACATCAGTTTATTTTCTGCCAATCTGGTGCATTTAACTATTAGTACAATGAAAAACTGAATAATATTGCACTAAACATTACTATTAAGCGAAGATTCCAACACTTAGGCCTCGTACTTTCATGAATATTCATTACAGTGGACCTTCGGGAAAACTACAAGAATTATGTAAAGAAATGTTAGGGATAAGCTTTAAATTCACAATTGTTTTAGTTCGCCCATCAAACACTGAATTCACAATTGTTTTAGTCACCCATCAAACACTTAAAACACATTTTTCTGGAGCATTCCAGGCATACAGTTCGATCACAACTCACGCACTTATATGCAGTGTTTCTGTTGTTCCGGTAAGGACAAAGTCTGCACTTCCTGTTTCTTTCTAATTTGTCATTCTTGACCAGCCTTTGTTCATTTTCCTTCTCCTGTCAGTATTCTCCAAGGACATTTTGAATTATAATCCTCACATCTGCCCTCATATTGAAGATAAGCAGCCTATTTTCAAGATGAGGCCTATGTTCTATTCAAACCAGAAAACCAACGTCGCAGACTGGTTCGTCAAAATGCAGGCACTTTTTATTTTACGGAAACAGTAACAACAAAATATTTAATTCAAGATAAGTTTGTATTTGCGACACATCTGTGAACATATCCGTAACTGTAAGACTGTATAACAGTAAGAGTGTAACAACCGACTGTTTTGTCCGTGCACCAATACGTGTCAAACGTAAAGTTATTTCGCTCTGTTACATTTCTACAAGAGAGCAGAATGTGACATACCTCTCACCTAGATTTTTTGTTACACATTAAAATCAAAACGATCACCCTAAAAATATCAACATTAGATTACTTCCTAAACCGAACTGGTACTTTCACTGAACGCCCAATCCTAGTCTTCAAGACTGAAGGAACCACAGCTGGAACGTCAGTTCTCAGGTTGACATCACTATTTCCCTCCAGATGTGGTACATTCCCTGATGCCACGAACCTGTTACGCAGGCGTAGCAGGGGGAGAGGTGATACTCCCACGTGGCGCGTCCCAGGTGGCGGATAGGGGGGTCATAACCGGCTTGCCGGCGGACTTGAGGGAAATAAAATACCTCTCGCGGACCAAACACACACCCCCTGTGGGTGGGGGAGGCAGACGAATAATACACCCACGGTATCCCCTGCCTGTCGTGAGAGGCGACTAAAAGGGGCGACCAAGGGATGATTGGATTAGAACCATGAAACTACTTTTGATTAGTACCATCACGCGCGGAACACCATCGGTCGCTTTTACTTGCGAGTAGTACCACTCTTTTAGGTACTCCATATTTTTGTGATTCGTAGCACTCGAGTGGGGTTCAGTGTGGGTTTCCAGTACCCGTGAGTCGTGCCCGTGTGTGCAACACCACAGGTCTGGGCGTTGCATGTGAGTTGTACCCGTCCACGAACCTGCTACGCAGGCGTAGCAGGGGGAGAGGTGATACTCCCACGTGGCGCGTCCCAGGTGGCGGATAGGGGGCTCCTAACCGGCTTGCCGGCGGACTTGAGGGAAATGAAATACCTCTCGCGGACCAAACACGCTACCCCCTGCGGGTGGGGGACGCACATGTAGAATACAGCCGCGGTATCCCCTGCCTGTCGTAAGAGGCGACAAATAGGGGCGACCTTAGCGCGGACATGGATTGTGGTTTGGTATAATGTGTTGGACCTCCTGTGGATGGGAGAGGTTGAATACATCCATAGGTAATCCCTGCCTGTCGTAGAAGGCGACTTAAAGGGTTATGTGGCCATGGTCCCCTCTTTATTTTTTATTACTTTTCTGAGGGTCAGATGTAGACCACTCAAAATTTTGATGTGCGTGCTGCTCGGCGATGGAGCTCCTATGTGTGCGACTACGCTCAAAAGCCCGTGCCAGCAACCACCCAGGACGCGGCGGGTGGGAGTGTCATGTACCCGGGCAGTGGTATCCGCCTGACAACGCAGGTCCCCGCACAGCCGAATGCCAGAAGGACATATTATTATTAATTATTTTTATTTATTTTTTCTATATTTAGTGCTCTGTATACGCTATGGGGTACATGCTATTGCGGGTGACTGGAGGAAGGGATTCCTAGTGCTCATTGCCTCAGTCATCCCGTATTAGGCATCGTTCAACATCGGACCCCGGGCAATACCTGCTATGACCAGGTGGGTATTGCCTTGGCTGCTTGGTTCGGCTACAGAGACCCCTGATCGGAGTGGGTGGCATTCGGGGAGGATACTTTCGGTTATGGCGTCGAAACAACTTCCGCCAGCAACCTCGGGTAGTTCGCTACCCAAGTCTTTAACTTTGGATTCTCTAAGGGGGGCAACCCCTTGGGAACAGGCGCAGCGATTGAATTTGGGATCCAGCTTCCCTAGGTTCCTGGTTGCTACCAGAACCGATGGGCAGGACTTCAAGCTGGTTAAATCCATTCTATTCAGTAGGTACATCGAAGGTGTATATGGCGAACTTGCGGACCTGAAGAAAATGCGCAATGGTGGTTTGCTACTGAAGACGAGCACTGCGCTCCAGGCCGATCAATTGCTTAAGTGCGACCATTTTGGCGACATCCCCGTCAAAGTGGAAGAGCACAAAACATTGAATCTGGTTCGTGGAGTTATTTTCCACCGTGATCTCGTCCTGAACACTGACGATGAATTGATGGAAGACATGAAGCACCGTGGCGTGACCCACGTCCGGCGTATCACAAGCAAAGTCAACGGTGAAGACGTTGCCACGGGTGCGTTCATAGTCTCCTTCACATTGTCAGTGTTGCCCGAGAAAGTCAAGGTAACAACCTATCGTTGCGATGTGAGGCCGTACATCCCGCCTCCTATGCGATGCTATCAATGCCAGAGATTCGGACACATGGTATCTCGTTGTTCGAATCCGTCAGTGTGTGGTACATGTGGGAAAGTAGCTCACGGCGCGGAGGAGTGTACACCTCCGTTCAAGTGCACTAACTGCTCTGGTCTTCATTCTCCTCGGGATCGGAATTGTCCGACCTATCTGAGCGAGAAGATGATCCAGGAGATCAAGACCCTGGATGGTCTTTCCTACCAGGAAGCGCGCCGTAATTTTAATTCTTTGAATGCACCGGCCAAGACACTTGACTTCAGCTTGATAGCACAGTCCCTGCCAGGTTCCTCATTTTCAACTGGAACACCTGCCCAGAAGATCGCTGCGCCCAAGCCAAAGAGAACCAGCTCGAAGGTGGGTCCGTCCCGGCCTTCGACCACCAACATACCTGTGCCGGCTAGGAAACCTACGCCGGCACAAAAGGGGAAGGAGACAACGTCTCCTTCCCTCCCGAGGTCGGCGACAGCCGAGCCCAAGCCGGCGGAGGCGGCATCGTCGACCAGGGCTGGGAAACCACCTCCCAGCCCGTCTCAACAAGAATCGACTGTGGGGAAGAAGAGCGACCTTAGCAGGCGTTCTTCCACTTCTCCTACGAATGGGGCTTCACGCCCTCCACCTGGAGGGTCTGATTCCACGCCACCGGGTCTTCCTCCTAGAAGACCTGCGCGCTCCCCTCGTAAGAGGAAACCCCACCCCAAAACAACGTCGAAGAAATTGAAGGCATGCTTCACCTCGTCTAGTGGCGGGGAGATGCACGTGGAGCATGAATCTCCATCCTCGGATGGGGAGGTGAGTGTAGGTTAGGTTAGGTGGCATTACGCTGCTCCTAACCTAAACCACAATAGTCCACACTTACATTATGGCACTGTTACAATGGAATTGTAACGGTTATGATAGGCATCTTGCCGAGTTGCGCCAGCTCATTAGCGAGTATTCGGCGAGTATAGTCTGTATTCAGGAAACAAATTTCCGACCTGGTCATCATACGGTACTGAGAAATTTTCGACTATACTCGACAGAACGACATTATGCTCACCGGGCTTCCGGTGGCGTTGGCATTTTTGTCCGTTCTGATACCTACAGCGAGGAGGTTCCAATACGAACCCCGCTGGAGGCAGTAGCTGTTCGCGTACCGCTGCCTGTCATAACTACAGTGTGTAATGTTTATTTTCCACAAGGTGAGGCTCTTAACATCAATGATGTCACTGATCATCTAGATCAGCTTCCACCTCCCTTCCTCTTGTTGGGTAATTTCAACGCCCATCACCCCATCTGGGGCTCTGAGTCGCCTTGCCCCCGGGGAAGAGAGCTGGAAAGATTAGTAACAGAGCTGGATTTATGTATTTTGAACACAGGGGAACCAACACACTTCAGTTACGGCACTTATTCTCGCATAGACGATCTTTGTGACAGTGACCATTTTCCCATAATTCTTACTTTGCTGAACCACAAATCCGTCGAGGCTCCCCCTCGATGGATTTTTAAACATGCTGATTGGCCAAAGTACACATCACTAGCTGTCTTTAACGACAAAATCAGGCGGACCGTAGGCGAGGAAATAACTTACATCACCCAGGTTATTCTTGCTGCTGCTGAGGAGTCCATTCCGTTCTACTCGGGGAGTGGAACGAAGACATAGCAGCAGCTATCAAAGAACGCCGTCGCGCTCACAAACATTACCGTAGACAGCCCACTGCGGCCAACTTGGTAACATTTAAGAAACTCCGCGCTAAGGCGCGAGTTCTTATTCGCCAAAGTAAGAAGGCTTCATGGGAGAGATATGTGTCGTCTATGACGTCACATACTCCATCATCTCAGGTGTGGACTAAGCTTCGACGTATTTCGGGTATCCAAGGATCATCTTCTGTACCGGGAATTTCCATTGAAGGCAATATCGTCACTGAACCCCTCCTGATTGCTGACCACCTCGCTAGTCATTTCGCGGATGTATCTGGCTCCGGGAATTACCATCCTGATTTCCTCGCTCTGAAGCGGGAGGCGGAACGTTCTCACCTTAGTTTTGCCTCTCAAGCTTCAGAGGACTACAACGTGCCCTTTACGGAGTGGGAACTCCGCAGCGCCCTAGCGCTTTGCAAGGACACGTCTCCTGGACCGGACAACATCCATAACCAGATGTTGAAACACCTTAGTGATGATAGTCTACTCTATCTCCTTCGTGTGTTCAACCGAATCTGGATGGAGGGTGATTTTCCGTCTCAGTGGCGAGAGGGCATAGTTATTCCTGTCCTCAAGCCTGACAAAGATCCTAAGTATGCAGGAAGTTACCGACCGATTTGCCTTACAAACTGCCTGTGTAAGCTGTTTGCGAGGATGGTTAATCGCCGGCTTGTGTGGTGTCTGGAGAAACAAGGACTCTTGTCCGAGTACCAATGTGGATTTCGAGCCGCTCGATCCACCACTGACCACTTGGTACGGCTGGAAAGCTCTATCCAGGATGCGTTTCTCCGCAAACAGCACTTGGTGGCTGTTTTCTTTGACTTAGAGAAGGCTTATGACACCACATGGCGATATGGTATCTTTTCAGCCCTGCATCAATGGAGATTCCGAGGTAACTTGCCGGCGTTTATTGCGAATTTCTTGTCCCTCCGTCTATTCCGTGTCCGAGTAGGGAGGACATATTCGCAATACCACGTACAAGAAAATGGAGTCCCACAGGGATCGGTCCTTAGTGTCACTCTGTTCGCGATTGCCATCAACGGTATTGTTGCTGCTGCTGGTCCAGCAGTTATACCGTCGCTATATGTGGACGATTTTGCTCTGCACTATAGCTCGCGTAATATGGCAGTCGCAGAGCGACAATTACAACACGCTATTAGGAGGGTGGAGCAGTGGACCTTAGAACATGGCTTTCGGTTTTCTGCCGCAAAGACCTCCGTTGTCCACTTTTGTCGTCAACGTACTCTTCACCCCCATCCTGAGCTTTATTTAGACAACGTCGTTCTTCCAGTTGTTGACACTTACCGATTTCTTGGGCTTCTTTTTGACAGTAAATTATCGTGGGAGCCACACGTGCGGCAGTTAAAAGTGCGATGCACTAGGAAGCTTAATATCCTTAAGTTTCTTAGCAGCACTTCTTGGGGGGCTGACCGCACGGTGCTCCTGCGATTCTATCGGGCACACATTTTATCCCGGTTAGACTACGGCAGTGCAGCATATGGCTCCGCAAGACCAAGCGTTCTTGCGAAGCTGAACAGTATCCACCACAGCGGGGTTAGGTTGGCGACGGGAGCTTTTCGTACAAGCCCCATCGCTAGCCTGCTCGCTGAGTCTGGTGTGCCGCCTTTACACCTGAGGCGCCAGCAACTTCTACTTACATATGCTGCAAATTTGCGACAGATGCCACTTCATCCAAGCTATCCTTGCGTGTTCAACAATGGCAACCGTTTGCTGTACGCTGCTCGTCCTCGAGCGACGCGGCCGGTTGGGATACGCTTGGATAGCATTTCCGAATTGTTTGACGTACCTTCGGTTCCTTGCCTTGTCAGACAACCAAGTGGGGTACCTCCGTGGGTCGTACGACGACCTGAAGTAATCCTGGATCTGCACACTGGCCCAAAGGAAAACACGGACCCTTCGATTTATCGGAGGCTCTTCCTGTCCGTTGTTGGCCGCTATCCAGGTTCAGTCGTCGTCTGCACGGTTGGTTCAAGGACAGATACGAAGGTGGGCTGTGCGTTCGTTGTTAACAATGATAGGTTCCTTTTTGCTCTTCCGGCAACCTGTAGTGTGTACACAGCAGAGCTCTATGCTATCTATGAAGCTCTGCGGTACGCACTGTACAATGAGCGCCGACACTTTCTTCTCTGTACCGACTCCTTGAGTTCGCTCCAGTCTATAGATACCTGTTTCCCTCGGCACCCTCTGGTGCAGCTAATCCAGGACCTGCTGGCCGGGTGTTGGGATGCTGGCACCAGAATCACGTTTCTGTGGCTCCCAAGCCACATGGGCATAGAGGGAAACGAGTTAGTAGATCAGGCTGCCAAGGAGGCAGTTACACTGCCCCCGTTGCCTTTCCAGGTTCCAGTAAGTGATATTCGCTCCCAGCTGCGACATCTTGTTATGTCCCATTGGGAGATGGAGTGGCAGGCCATTCCACTTCCCAATAAGCTGAGAGCGATAAAAGGAACAACGAAGGTATGGAGGACTTCCCTTCGGGCTTCGCGGAGGGAAGCCGTGGTATTATGTCGTCTTCGGATCGGCCACGGTATCTTGACTCACTCGCATCTTTTGAAAGGAGAACCCCCTCCGGTGTGTACCTGCGGCGACCATCTTACCGTGGTACACATCCTTACGGAGTGCGTGGACCTGGTCGATCTGCGCCATAGTCTTAACCTTCCGAGTACTATCTCCCTTATCTTGCGTGATGACGAGCAGTCAGCAGACCTCGTCGTCCGCTTTATGAGGGATAGTGGACTGTTTTCTCGTGTGTGATGCTGTCCTTTGTCCTAGTGTGTTTTGTGTCACTTTCGCTTTTATCCTATTGACTTAATTTTAGTTTGTGTTGCGTATTTTAATGTGTTATTTTAACGTCTCTCGTAAATTATGTACTACCAGGCAATGCCTTATTCTTTTGTTTTCCTGTAGATTCTCTTATTTTATTAGAAAATAAAGCATTGCGTATTAGATCCACTGATTGTTTTAATCTCACCCTCATTTTTCTCCATCATTTTTTAAAACTCTAGTCAGTGGATATGTTTTTAAAAATTTTAACATCATCTCTCATGTCGTTTATCTCATTCCATTAGGGTCCGATGACCTTCGATGTTAGGCCCCTTTAAACAACAAGCATCATCATCATCATCATCATCATTTTTCTCCATCATTTTTTTAAACTCTAGTCAGTGGATATGTTTTTAAAATTTTAACATCATCTCTCACGTCGTTTATCTCATTCCATTAGGGGCCGATGACCTTCGATGTTAGGCCCCTTTAAACAACAAGCATCATCATCGTCATCATCATCAGTTGTACCCGTGTGAGCGACACCACGCGTCTGGGCGTAGCCTGTGAGTTGTACCACTATACGAGCGACACCGTAGGTCTGCGTTGCCAGTGATTAGTACCCACTATGTGAGGAACACCACGGGAATGCCGGCGCCCGTGGTTAGTACACCTAGGTGAGGAACCTTATCGGTTTGCGTTAGCTATGAGTGGCGCCATTTTGTGAGAAACACCATAGGTCTGCGTTACCTTTACGATGTACAATACTTGTGAGTAGTACCTTAATGTTTGGAACACCGTGAGTTTACGCTACCTTTGATTAGTACCGCAGCTTGAGAAATACCATGGTTCTACTTTACTCGCGACATATACCATTCTGAGCGGCCTTAGACATGGATTTTGGACCCCTTTAGACATCAAGCATCCTCGATTCAGGATTGTGCTTCATGAGTGGGCCCTTGGTCAGTAATGAATTATCTATTATCTTTTTTGAGTTGGATCCACTCCTTTTTTGTTTGCTCGTTTTTTGTTGGTTTTTTTTTGTTTTTGGTTCATGTCCATCCATTCCTTCTTCATGACGTTTTTTTATTTCGGTCAGTGGATGATTTTGATTTTTTTTGTCATTTCATTTCGTACCATTAGGGGCCGATGACCTCGATGTTAGGCCCCTTTAAACAACAAGCATCATCATCATCATCATTCCCTGGTGAAGACACCTCCAAGGGAAAAAAATTCGTTGAATAGGTCTGATGATACCTCTTCCTGCAACTCTTTCACTACTCTCACGAGACCATCTTGTCCTGTGATTACGTCTACCACTCTAGAAACGGGCCATTCCAGTATTATTTTATCATCAGAACCAAGCAGAACTATATCACCAACCTTAAGAGGTCCCTTGTCTACCTTCCCACTCTGCTGCTGCACCAACACACTCGGATACTCCTCCCGAAACCTTCTCCTCAGCTGCTCCCGCAGATGTTGGGCGTACTTTGCTCTCTTCCTTATATCTCTAGCAACCAGGTGGTCAAGGTCTGCCACCCCAACTGAAAGATTGTCTGCAGGAACATTGCAGGGGTCAGTGATGCCAAGTTGTATGGGTCTTCGGACAGGTAGGTCAGGGGTCTCGCGTTAGCCACACTCTCCACATCTCACAAGACTGTAGACATCTCTTCATAGTTCAAAGAATCTCTTCCAAGTGTTCTCATTAATAGTTTCTTTATCATCTACACCACCCTCTCCAACCATCCACCCCACCATGTGTCAGTGGGTGGGACGAATTTCTACTGGGTTCTCTGAATGGTTGCAACCTCTTTTAACACATTGGAGACGGCCATATTTGAACGTGCTATCCTCCAGAAATTGCAGGATTTTTAACCCTTTTCAAAGATTTTTAACGGTTAGGTTAAGCGATGGTTGTAAAAACTGTTGGAATAATTGGAAAGACCTGACTTTCCTCTTCACAAAAACATGTCTTAATTATTATAATAGTACATCGGTTTATGGTATGTTTTACAAGCAAAAATTATTTTTCCTGATGTTGCTATGGATACCAGTCAGGTTAATATTTTAAAATTTTGCAAATATTGAGAACAAATCAACTGAAATATACTACTGATGTATACTGTACATAGTCTAGCCTGCGAGGTCATTTGGCATGGGTATCATTGTTTACAAGCAGTAATTAGCTTTAGTGTGGTCGGCCTTGAAACAATCCGGCATACACAAACCAATATCACAAATGGTGCAGAACCATCGCGTTTCCCTCCTAATTCTCTTTCCATTATTATTTTGCCCTTTGTCTGAACATACTTTACAGTACCTAGATGCATACTGCTTTGTGATATTACTCAAGCTGGGTACTGGGTTGTAAGTGCCTCCCATTTCCACGAACTTATTTGTTAATTCAATCATAAAAGCCTCTAAATGTGCTTTCTTTGGATTTGACCGTGTTTTATTGTAAATTATGAAGGAATTTACAATAGCCATGCAAAAGTTATGGAAAAATACTATTTTCCACCATTTCAGTTGCTTACGTTGGAATGGATAATAACTAAGGAACTGATCCCCATGATCCACTCCAGTTTTATTTTTATTGTTATCCAATACTACATCGGGCTTTTCTTTGTTTATGTTTCCTCCCTTACATTTTACCTGAACACTTGTCATTTTTGTCCCGTGTTTTGATGAAAGACAATAAACACCCCTTATGTCTTTCCACTTGAGTGCAACTAAATGTTGTTTACGTCTGAATAACACTTCACCCTTTCTCAATTTAGTTGCTTTGAAAATTGTCGGTAGGTTTTCCTTTTTTTTTTTTTTTTTTTTTTTTTTTTTTTTTTTTTTGAACAGTGCCAACTACCATTGTTTTTCTGCTCCACAAATGATCAAACAATGGGACACTGGTAAAGAATCTATCCATATAAATAATGTGGCCCTTGTTGAAATAAGGACCACATAACAGATTTATTAGTTCCTGAACCGTGTTATTTGTTCCCCCAGCCGACCCTGTATAAATTTCGCAGTTGCAAACGTAACCAGATTCTGCATCACTGACAATGTAAAACTTGATTCCATATTTATTTGGCTTATTCTTTATCTAAACACGGAACCCTACTCGGCCTCGGAAAGGACATATGCCCTCATCAACTGTCAAATTTTCAGTGGGATAGAAATTTTCTTTACATTTTCTAATAAAATGGTCATATATCGGTCTAATCTTATGCCGGGGATCATCGTTGGGTTGACCTTTTGTAACATAGGTTCGATTGTCATTCAAGTGTAAAAATGACAAAATCGCTGGAAATCTATCCCTAGATAGGGGTGACCTCGAGAAAGGAGCTTGAAGAATCGGCGATTTTGCCCAATAATCTGTCAACTTTGGCTTCACAACCAAACACATGTGAATAATTATTGCGAAGAAGTGATAAATCTCCCTCGATGTAACTGTAGTCCAGGAGCCAAAGAGAGATCTTTGCTTTATCTGTTCACTGCGATTTCTTTTCTTTTTTATTGCAACGCTTGCATAACGATTTGTTTCTGATTTTATGTCCCTAAAAATATCTAGTTCAGAAAATTACTTAAACATTCCCATGCATCACTGTTACTATCCACTGGAATTCTGACTCCACTTTTTTTCTTGAAATACTGGTAATTGAGGAAGATTATCGGTAGATGACCATCCGTCATCAATAGCGGGTCTCTGAACTGCACGCTTCCTATCTTTGTTTTGATGTTTTGCCCGCAGTTCGTAACTTGACAACAGGCTTGCATCGGGTTGCTGCAGGTTGTCATCTGTACACAGGAAACAACCCAAATCATTAGGGACCCGCTCTCATGCATACTGCAACGTAATACATAATTATATATAGCGAAGGTAATTGCTTTATAAATTGTGATTAAATATCACTTGCACATGGATAGTGCATATTATTTGTTAAATAACGTCTCACATTTCACGATATAAAATCTGTATACTTGATTAAAGAAAATCGTCACTGTTAATGTTACCACAGTTCAACATGTGCTTGGTGTAATAAGTACCGACCAGCACAGTCAAGAATTCAGAGCAGAGTGAATGTGCGATTGCGTCTCAAGCCGCACGCGCTCACAAGACTTCCTGTATTAGTAACAACTCGGGGATCCCCATTGATACGATGACGCATGGTCCAGCCGCCTACTTGGTAGAAAGCACTGGCTCAATAAAATATATTTATTACTTTATTAGATCGAAATTAGTTACTGTTTCTGTCTACAGGTAGTTTTAAATACATGATTTACTTCTTTTACATATCAAAAACGTGGAGTATGGCTTAATAACAGATTGCCTAGTTCAATGATGATGATGTAGCACTGTAAAAATCGAAGTTGTGTAGATCCCTGCAGTCGGCAACTTCGCTTCCAAGCTCGTGATTGGTCTCTTTCAAATCCACCGCTCTCAAGCGATCTCGTAATATTCCCAACTGACTCATATGAAATATACAAACTGCTCGCTGTTACCATGTAAGATTACGACTAATTTCCAATGCCACGCGCTTCCGAAAGCTTGCGTCACACCACTTCCTCTTACACCAGGCCTCCCTTCTTGCATTGAGTCCAAAGTATTACACAATATTACACACTGTACTCTTCGGGTATATATGATATGGCACACTGGACCCTCCCACCATTGGGAGTCAATCAGAGGTCAAAATCGGGATGGAAGGTCGGCAGGATTCAGATCATCAGATATATGTCCCCAGGCTTGTTGTCTCGTCAGTGTTCTAATCTCTTTCACAGAGTTACTGACAAATGGGCGCCATAAATTATTTGTCTTGATCCAGTGCAATGCTATAAAAGAGTCAGTCCAGAAATACTCTGGGATGTATTTACCTAAAATCTTCCTCACAATAGCTGCCAAATGGCTCCCTATACAACAAGCCAGAAGCTCTAACCTGGGCATTGATAAAGTCTTCAGAGGCGTAACTCTTGTCTTCGCTATGACAAACTGCACAAGAACAGATCCTTCCAGTCTACTCCTCAGGAAAATAACTGCGGCAATAGGCACTTTTGCTGGCATCACAGTAGGTGTGGAGGCTCCAAGTTCACTTTCACAAGCACTTGTGCGTCTTGGCACCCTCAACTCAGAAAGCTGTGGAACTTCTTGCTCCCACCTTTTGAATTTCTTCTGCATCTCTTCAGACAACGGATCTTCCCAGCCAATATTGTGGTTCCAACTACTCTGTATGAGATGTTTCGGGATCAGAGTAAACGGACATGAAAATCCAACATGATCAAAAATTCTTTGGGCCATACATAGGATCTTTCGTCTGGTGATGGTTCCAGCTTCAGTTATCATTCGAACGTCACAGAACAGTTAATCATTCTCTTTATCCCACAGCAGGCCAAGAAAAGGATTAACACTGTGCATTCCTTTCGTCCTTTCCAAGCAGTTACCTTCCCAGCCTCGAAGTTCGAACTTTGCTTCTGCAAGAAGTCTTGTGTGGATTCACCACTGGATCAATCCTTTTTCAGTGTCAATGGACGTAAAGCTGTTGTCAACACAGAAATACCTCCTTAGCATTTCAGACGTATTCCTTAATTCGGGTGGACTTTTCTCCAGAAGAAGGTTAAGCACAGCATTCATCAAGAAGGGGCTATAGTTAAGTCCAAACACTACTCGTCTCTGCCTAAAAACCTTGAATTTTCCTTGGGAAAAATCCTCCCACCACAGAAACCTTAAACAGTCTCTATCAGGCGGAGCAACAGAAATTTGAAGAACGGTCTTCCGGGTGTCAGAAACTACGCCTATTCTCACACGGCGAAATCTTGTCAGAATCGGTGGAATTTGCTTCAGTAAATTGGGACCCCTTTTCTAGGCACTCATTCAAAGATGGAAATCCCTTAGCCTTGCTGTAGGCATCGAATACCGGCCTGACGGATGTAGTGGATTTGTCTTTAAACACTCCCAGGTGTGGTAAGTAGTGGCATTTCTTCGAGTGGTGTTTCTTCTACCACTTCTTGTTGCCATTCTCTAAATACCTCGTCATAATTACCATACTTTCTTTCATAGATCAGTTTCACTAAAATAGACCTGCACCTCTTCTCAGAAATTTCTAGGTTTTCTTTCAGATCCTCGAACCTCTCATCATCATAGCGTATTTTTAAAATAGTCAAGTGTGGCAATTTCCATTTCTTCTCGGACTTCTCTTCCATAGGATCTTTGATTCCAAGGATGTCTAATTCCCACAGTTCAGTCACACTACAGTTCATTGTCGTCGGGGATCTTACAAACATGTTAGCGCTAGAGCAGGAATGACGCCCCACCAAACTTCCCATAACAACCCATCCCAAACGGGTTTCTACAGCTACTGGTCCACAGTTCAGAGTAGTAATTCTCCCGGTCAGCAACGGCCCATACACGTCAGCTCCCAGTAGCAGTTCAATTTCAGGTCTGTTTGAACACAATCTCACTGTTGTACAATTTCTATAATATGTGTCTTAGTCTACCTGGCTTCTCACAGGCCTTGCACTAAATGTGTATTCCGTAAGGTTAGTGATCTCTGCACGCAATTTTTCCTCGCTCTTTCCACTCTTGCCTTATCTTTGCTGTTCTTGTCCCTAGTTTTCCTCCCCATCTCGCAAACCAGTCTGTCCATGTAGTTCTTTGCATTTCCACGTTCCGTCTTCCTTCTCTGGGATCCCACATTGTCATTTTTAAGTCCATCGATTGTGGTCCAGTCTCGCTACGTGTCCTCCCCATTTCCATTTTAGCTGATCGGCTGTCGTCATAGCGTCTTTCATGCCGGTTCTCCTTCGTATACCTTCGTTCCGTATTCTGTCTCACAATGAGACCTGGAGAATTTTTCTTTCCATTTTACGCTGGCATATCTGGATCATTTGTCTCTGTTTTAGTGTTAGTGTAGTGCCCATGTTTGGCATTCATATCGTAGGACCGGTATCACACATTTTTCTAGGACTTCAGGTTTTAGAGTGAATTTCTGAATCTTGTCAGTATGAACTTTAGAGACCAGAACCTCTTCCATGCTTGTCCTATTCGGCGTTTGACCGCTTTCTCTGAACAGTTTGAGAATGATATGTTCTGGCCAAGGTATATATTCCTTTACGTATTCCAGTATATTGATTATAGCAATGTTAGCCCATGTAACGTCATAGAATCTATAAAGGAAAAGGCAAATAGTTGCATGTAGTTCTACTCACAAGAAAGAAAAGTAGGAAACAATTTCCTGTCCTCTTCAGTCCCAGGAGACAAAAAATTGGAATATGACAGTGATATTCACTAGGGTGGATAATAGGGAATCAGAGATGTTGAGAAAAATTCCAGAAAAAATATTCTACTGATAGGGTGTTCAAAACTGATGGTGCACATATAAACACCTCAGGTTTTTATTACATAAATATATTTAACAAAATTAGACATAAACCTTACTAATGTTGGAACGTATGGTACATGTACACCCAGATTAAATCACAAAATTACATAAATGATTTAAACTAAAAATAGATGGTATAAACCTGACATGAGAATTTCATGAAATAATAAGCAAGATGTTCCTCAACAACCATGACGTCAGTGTCCAAACAAAGCTATAACTCTAAACATACCTGAAAAATGCAAGCATACTGTACATATTACATTGTAATTACATGCTCATTCATTACTTTACATGGTATTTCATGAAATAGTTGTTCTTGAGGACACACAAGTACATATTGCATTTTACACATATGATTCTTGATTTGGACTTCAATCCGGGGAACCTACACTTCGATGGAAAGCTGTCATTTGAATACTTGGTAAAATGCCCTTAAATATCAAACCTGACCTCCGGAATAAGCTGTGATATCACTTCACGGTATTTAGAGGCTGGTTCTTGTTCTTTCTGTTCCCTTTGTGCATCATCCTCAAATGCCAACAGTGTGCAGTCCTCTCGGTGAGTGTCTGACTGACTGTGAAATTGTTTCTGTATCGGGCGGTACACCTCCATGCCGCGAGTTCAAATATTGCGCCAATTGAAACCTCTCTACAGGAGAAACTCTGAACTTTAAAATCTGTATTAAATCAAAGGTTTCTCGGAAGATGTCTCTACTGCAAATTTTGAAAAGTGTTCTGAACTATGTCTATTCCGATTTGTATTTGTTTGCTCTGAAGAAAGAAGTGTGGACATTCTCTTCTAGATGGCACTACTTAAGAACTATAATTGTACACCCTAGTGCGAAGTGAAGGAACTGTTTTTTTGAAGAAATTTGGTACTCATAAGTTTTTTCTTTGTTAAATTTCTTTCATTCATTTTTTGGGTTGGCAGTATAACCCTTCTCTTTCCGCCAGTTTTGAATTTAACCAATCAGTAATTTCTGTAAGTAATTTTCCTCCAATCATTGCTTTCTTCCTCAGATTTCCATGTGTAATTCCTAGTCTACCAATAGAGTTGAAGAGGTGTGTCTTTTCATTCTTGAAAGGTCTCGAATTTTCCACGAGGGTATAAAAACTGCTGATTTTCTTGTCTCGGGGCCACTTCAGTAACATCTTTCGCAGTGTGTGAACATATATAGCAGGGGGCGGGAAACGCCTCTTTCTCCAAGCAGCAGTTCATCTACAAGGTAATGGCCTGTTAACATATTCAGTTCTTGCTAGCTCAGCAGTTTAACTCTCGGGGAAGTTTCGAAACCTTTAGTATGTAAACTACCCTTTTAAAATGTAAATTCTTTTCTGTCTATCTATAAATTACAAATCTGTAAAGCGGGGATAGAGAGTGCTTCACCCTCTCGAACTCCCCTTCATTTTGAATTTGAGGTGACTATGTTTTCGTAACCATTTTTCTCTTCCTTCTTAAAGTCTTAAACTTATTTGCCGACTAGTCACCTCCCTAGTATGGGATTAGCCCCTGTATAACTGGCCGAGTGCCACCTAGGTTTTAAGACGTTTCATGTAGGAGTGCAAGCTACGCCTCCAGTCAATTTGGTTTTTGGGGCCATTTAATTAACGCAGAGTTTGTTTTCTTCATGTGAAGGCCCTGTAGGTTGGGTACAAAGATACCCCTGTTTCACTGTACGTGTGCCTTAAGGGCAGTTAGGAATGAAGGTTGTTGTAGCCTTTGATAGGCTTGTAAAATTGAGAGCGGGTCTGCTCTTTTCCTCTTAACATTGTAATTAGGAGCAAGTGCTCCTCCTACTTAGGGGTTTTCTGCCCTTTAGCTATTGTGGTGGTGAGCTGAGAGCTCAGAAATTAATCTTGGGGCTCGAAGCCTAAATCTTGTAACAATTGTAATTTCTTAATTGTTGATCTGCTACTTGGTACCTGTTACACCCTTGTTATTTGTTATCATTTGTTGATTTTGTAAAAGAAAATATAACCTTTGTTAAAGTTTTAAATTAACTTTAATTCTGTAGTTGAGACCTATTCCCGCCCGCACCTTCTTTCACCTCTAACTACCACGGATAACTCCGTAACAGTTTCAATTGTAATCAGGGCATTAGACTGCATGGAGACGGTATTGTAGGAGGTTCATTTGTTCTTAGGGATATCTGATTTCTAGCATGCTCTTCTATACATTATCCAGCCGTTGACAAGGATCAGGTCTACAAAATGGTTGAAGACTCGAACTGACCACCTTTTTGTTCGTGCAGTACATCTATAGTATGCCAACAATCTGTCGCAGAGGTCAGTTCCCTCCATGTTTGGATTATAACTCCTTGTTACTGCTGGCTGTGGTACCTTAATTTTCTCTTTTTCTTGTTTGGACCAACGCATGCATGTGACCTGTGGCTCACTTCCAACACAAGTTGACAAAAATGTAACACATTTCTTGTCTCTCCATTTCAGAATGTCACATAAGAAATATACTTACCAGTGGCAATGATTTATTGTGGAAGGGAGAAGGATACTCCAAAGTGCATTATAAAGGCCTGGAACTATTATTAAAACTTCTGCTCTCTTACCTATATCTTATGAAATGAAAAACACTAGTTAAAATAAATAATTTTAATAAATCTATTTGAATTTAAGTATCACATATGTAATTAAGGAACAGCTTTAAATGTTAGTATATGTTATTAAGTAAAATTAGTGAGCTCAACTGATTAACTAGAGATACTGAGTTTGCTGATAATCAATTTCAAAGTCTTAAATGAGGTACCTCACTCCAAAAGAAACCAAATATTTGCGTAAATTATAACTAGGATAAATGAGGCGTTTAGTATCAAAACCGGCCAAGTCACTCAAGGCATATTTTTCAATATGGATGTAGAGACAAAGCAATGATGGTCAGAAAAGTTTTTTTTTCACACTAATATCCTTAATGGTTTAATATTTAAGTTCCGCTGTTTTGAGAAATCTAACTCATAATTAACCCACCTTTTTTGTTAATTTAAATTTTGACTTGGCCGTTTTTGTTGCAATTTTGTACAATTTCAGTCTGTTTTTGTAAAACTGTATTCTTTTTAAATTCCAAACGCTTGTGAAAAAAGGCAATTAAATGAAAATAAATTGACATTTTAATTACTTTTCTTTATTGCAATTAAAAAAAGCATTTCAGCATAAATGATATAATAATAAACTAAGAACATCATAAAGCTGAAGAGAATACAAAATAGGATTTCTCTCACTAAACGTTTATCGTTTAATTAGATCTTGAACACAGTAAAATAAAATGATCGTCAATAATAGTCACTTATGTTAATAGAATCATTATTAAGATAGGTACTGTACAAACATACTAAGTAATATTGTTGTTGAAAGTCTTCAGTTTGCTCTCATGTATAATACAATGTCAGGCATTTCTCGTGGACTATTGATGCAGACTTCAGAGACGGTGTTGGAACTCTCATGACCAAGGAAAGCTGTTTCACTTGCTAATATTACAGTTTTATAAAACTGCAGTGCTGGAAGATTTCTGACGCTATATTATTATTATTATTATTATTATTATTATTATTATTATTATTATTATTATTATTATTATTGCTATGGTTTTTAATGTGAGTTAGAACACACATTCACACAAACATGCATAGTTAGATCATCTTATTTTCTTCTCAAATATGCTCATTTGAATTCTTTTTTTAATCTCGAAAAATGAAACATAGAAACCCATATTTTAGGTTTGACAGTTCTGCGAGGCTAATTTCTGAAAAGACATCAACCTAAAATCAACCTAACTGTTTCGAGAATCGAACAAGAAACTTCGATAATCTGTAGTAAAATAAAATGAAATATTATTCTTACCGCTCTCGTTTTCGTTGTTGTGATTTCCACTGTGACGTATCTCTTGTTCTCTTTCTGGGGGTTTCATTTATTGATGTTTCCATTATGCGGCACAAGGTATGAAAGTAAATTTTTCAGTTCACCACTCGGAACAATATCCACGTTACAGCACACAATAATGACAAAATACGAGCACACCGGAAATAGGATTGCTTTGGCGCCTATGAGGTTAAGAAGCCCGCGAATACGTAAACCAGTGTTGCAAACGAACAAAACACAAAATATTATGACTTCAAATAATGTACATTACAAGGAACGATTTTGCCTACTGATATTATCACACTGTTGCTTAATGTAACAAGTGTTCCAGACAATAATGCTGCATCATAAAGATTGTCGCACGTTCCTTGACTTGGCCAGTTTTGAATTCACTGGCTGCATGACTTGGCCGATTCTGTTGCACGACCGAGAATTCAGTGCTCTATAACACGAAGACATGGACGATTTTAAAGCATATTCTTGTTTCACCTGATAATGCTATACTTTCCACGAACCTACTACGATGGCGTAGCAGGGGGAGAGGTGATACTCCCACGTGGCGCGTCCCGGGTGGCGGATAGGGGGGTCCTAACCGGCTTGCCGGCGGACTTGAGGGAAATAAAATACCTCTCGCGGACCAAACACACTACCCCCTGCGGGTGGGGGACGCACATGCAGAATACACCCGCGGTATCCCCTGCCTGTCGTAAGAGACGACAAAAGGGGCGACCTTGGCGCGGACATGGATTGCGGTTTGGTATAATGTGATGGACCTCCTGCGGATGGGAGAGGCTGAATACATCCATAGGTAATCCCTGCCTGTTGTAGAAGGCGACTTAAAGGGTCTTGTGACCATGGCCCCTCTTTATTTCTTATTATTTTTCCGAGGGTCAGATGTAGACCATTCAAAATTTTGATGTGCGTGCTGCCCGGAGATGGGCCTCTTACGTGTGCGATTACGCCCAAAAGCCCGCAACTGTCCACCAAGGACCATTGCGTGGTGGGAGCGCCATGTACCTTGGCAGTAGTATCCACCTGACAACACAGGTCCCCGCACAGCCGAATGCCAGAATGACATATTATTATTAATTATTTTTAATTTTTTCTCTATATTTAGTGCTCTGTACACGCTATGGGGTAAATGCTATTGTGGGTGACTGGAGGAAGGGAGTCTTAGTGCTCATTGCCTCAGTCATCCCGTATTAGGCATCGTCCAACATCGGACCCCGGGCAGTACCTGCTATGACCAGGTGGGTATTGCCTTGGCTGCTTGGTTCGGCTACAGAGACCCCTGATCGGAGTGGGTGGCATTCGGGGAGAATGCTATCGGGCATGGCTTCCAAACGAAGTCGGCTTTCTCAAGGTGGTCCCCCACCTAAGTCTTTAACTTTTGCTTCCCTGAGAGGTTCAACTCCCTGGGAACATGCGCAGCGTGAAGGAATGGGATCCAACTTCCCTAGGTTTCTGGTCGCTACCAGAACCGATGGGCACTATTTTAAGCTGGTGAAGTCGATCCTTTTTAGTAGGCACATCGAAGGCGTCTACGGCGAACTGGAGGAACTTAAGAAAATGCGCAACGGTAGTTTGCTTCTAAAGACTCGTACAGCACTGCAAGCTGATCAGTTGCTTAAGTGCGAGCACTTTGGCGAAATCCCCGTCAAAGTGGAGGAGCATAAGTCCTTGAACCTGGTTCGCGGAGTCATCTTTCACCGCGACCTTATTTTGAACACTGACGACGAGTTGATGGAAGACATGAAGAACCGTGGCGTGACACACGTCCGGCGCATTACGCGCAAGGTCAACGGTGAAGACGTTGCCACTGGTGCCTTCATTGTCTCTTTCAAGTTGTCAGTGTTACCAGAGAAAGTCAAGGTAACAACTTATCGTTGCGATGTGAGGTCGTACATCCCGCCTCCTATGCGATGCTATCAATGCCAGCGATTCGGACATATGGTATCTCGCTGTTCGAATCAGGCTGTATGTGGTACATGTGGACGAGTAGCTCACGGCGCGGAGGAGTGCACAACTCCATACAAATGCACTAACTGCTCCGGTTTTCATTCTCCTCGGGATCGGAACTGTCCGACATACCTGAGTGAGAAGAAGATCCAGGAGATCAAGACCCTGGACGGTCTTTCCTACCAGGAAGCGCGCCGTAAGTTTAATTCTACGAATACACCTGCCCGTATACTCGACTATAGCTTGATAGCTCAGAGTCTTCCAGGTTCGTCATTTACAACCTCGAAAGCAGTCCAGACCGCTGCGCCCAAGGCGACTGTTGCTGCTCCCAGCAACGTCGCAAATAGTCAAAGGTCGAAGGGGGGGACCACCCGACCTTCGACCAACCAGACGTCTGTGCTGGCTGGCAGCTCCCAGCCGGCACAGCAATGGGGGAAGACTAAGTCTCCCCCTCTCCCTAGGAGGTCGGCGAAAGCCGTGCGCCAGCCGGCGGAGGCGGCATCGTCGACCAGGGCTGGTAAACAATCTCCCAGCCCGTCTAAACTAGAGAAAAAGATGAAGGGGAAGAAGAGCGCCCGTGCTGAGCGCTCTCGGCCTTCCCCTGCGAAGGAGAAGTCATGCCCCCCATCTGGGGGGGTATGAGTCTGCGCCAGGAGCCACTCCTGCTCCTAAACCTGCGCGCTCTCCTCGTAGGGGACCAACTCCCCCCGAAAAGCGTCGAAGTTCTGGGCGGCACCCATGCCATCTTTTGATGACGGGATGGATGTCGCGCTGTCCTCTACATGTACGGATGTAGAAGTAGATAGTGTTTAGGCTTACGAGCATTTTGTTGCTCATAACCTAACACTCCTTTTATAATCCACACCATGGCACTGTTACAGTGGAATTGTAACGGTTATGACAGGCATCTTGCTGAGTTACGTCAGCTCATTAGTGAGTACGCAGCGAGTATAGTCTGTATTCAGGAGACCAACTTCAGACCTGGTCATCATACGGTCTTGAGAAATTTCAGACTATATTCGACAGAACGGTGCTATGCTCACCGGGCGTCCGGTGGTGTTGGCATTTTGGTACGTTCTGATACTCACAGCGAAGAGGTTCCATTAAGAACTCCCCCCTAGGCTGTAGCTTTTCGCGTTCCGCTGCCTGTCATAACAACAGTGTGTAATGTTTATATTCCACCAGGTCACGCTCTTAACATAACTGATGTCACTGATCTTATAGATCAGCTTCCACCTCCCTCCCTCTTGTTGGGCGATTTTAACGCCCATCACCCCATCTGGGGCTCTGAGACGCCTTGCCCCAGGGGGAGAGAGCTGGAAACATTAGTAACAGAGCTGGATTTATGTATTTTGAACACGGGGGAACCAACTCACTTTAGTGTGCGTTACGGCACATATTCTCGCATAGACGTAATCTATGCAGCCGAACGTTGGTTCCACTGTTTCGGTTGCATACACACGATGATCTCTGTGACAGTGACCATTTTCCCATCATTCTTACTTTGATGAACCAAGAATCCGTCGAGGCTCCCCCTCGATGTATTTTGAAACATGCTGATTGGGCAAAGTACTCATCATTAGCTGCCTTTAACGATGATATCAGGCAGGCCGTCGGCGAGGAAATAACTTACATCACCCGAGTTATTCTTGCTGCTGCTGAGGAGTCCATTCCGTTCTACTCGGGGACTCCTCGCCGAAAGCTCGTTCCTTGGTGGAACGAAGAAATAGCAGCAGCTATCAAAGAACGCCGTCGCGCTAACAAACGTTACCGTAGACAGCCTACCGCGCCCAACTTGGTAACATTCAAGAAACTCCGCGCTAAGGCGCGAGTTCTTATTCGTCAAAGTAAGAAGGCTTCACGGGAGAGATATGAGTCGTCTATGACGTCACATACTCCATCTCAAGTGTGGACTAAGCTTCGACGTATTTCGGGTATCCAAGGATCATCTTCTGTACCGAGAATTTCCATTGCAGGCAGTGTCGCCACTGACCCCTCGCGATTGCTGACAATCTAGCTAGTCATTTCACAGATGTATCTGGCTCCGGGAATTACCATCCTGATTTCCTCGCTCTGAGGCGGGAGGCAGAACTTCATCACCTTAGTTTTGCCACCCAAGCTTCAGAGGATTATAACGTGCCCTTTACGGAGTGGGAACTCCGCGGCGCCTTAGCGCTTTGCAAGGAAACGTCTCCTGGACCGGACAACATCCATAAGCAAATGTTGAAACACCTTAGTGATGATAGTTTCCTATATCTCCTTCGCGTGTTCAACCGAATCTGGATAGAGGGTGATTTTCCGTCACAGTGGCGAGAGGGCATAGTCATTCCTGTCCTCAAGCCTGACAAGGATCCAAAGTATGCAGGAAGCTACAGACCAATTTGTCTTACAAACTGCCTGTGTAAGCTATTTGAGAGCATGGTAAATCGCCGAATTGTGTGGTGTCTGGAGAATCAAGGGCTCTTGTCCGAGTACCAATGTGGTTTTCCAGCCGCTCGATCCACCACTGACCACGTGGTAGGCCTGGAGAGCTCTATATAGGATGTGTTTCTCCGCAAACAGCACTAAGGTAGCTGTTTTCTTTGACTTGGAGAAGGCCTACGACACCACATGGCGATATGGTATCCTTTCAGTCCTGCATCAATGGAGATTCCGAGGTAACTTGCCGTCGTTTATGGCGAATTTCTTGTCTCTCCGTCTATTCCATGTCCGAGTGGGGAGGACACATTCGCAATACCACGTTCAAGAAAATGGAGTCCCACAGGGATCGGTTCTTCGTGTCACTCTGTTCGCGATTGCTATAAACGGTATTGTCGCTGCTGCTGGTCCAGCAGTAATACCGTCCCTGAATGTGGATGATTTTGCTCTGCACTATAGCTCGTGCAGTATGGCAGTCGCAGAGAAAGAGTTACAGCAAGATATTAGGAGGGTAGAGCAGTGGACCTTAGAAAGTGGCTTTCGTTTTTCCACCACAAAGACATGTGTTGTCCACTTTTCTCGCCAACGTTTTCTTCACCCTTGTCCTGAACTTTATTCAGGAAATATAGCTATCCCTGTAGTTGACACTTACCGATTTCTTGGGATCCTTTTCGATAATAAATTATCGTGGGAGCCTCATGTGCGGCAGTTGAAAGTGCAATGTGCTAAGAAGCTTAATATCGTGAAGTTTTTAGCAGCACTTCTTGGGGGAATGACCGCGCGGTGCTCCTACGATTCTATAGGGCACATATTTTATCTCGCCTAGACTACGGCAGTGCAGCATATGGCTCAGCAAGACCAAGCGTTCTTGCGAAACTAAACAGCATTCACCACAGTGGGGTTCGGTTGGCGACGGGAGCCATTCGTACAAGCCCCATAGCTAGCCTTCTCGCTGAGTCTGGTGTGCCGCCTTTACACCTGAAGCGCCAGCAACTGCTTCTTACCTATGCTGCTAATCTGCGACAGATGCCACTTCATCCAAGCTATCCTTGCCTTTTCAACAATGGCAACCGTTTGCTGTACGCCGCTCGTCCCCGAGCAACGCGGCTGGTCGGAATACGTTTAGATAGCAGTTACAGATTGTTTGCCACGAACCTACTACGATGGCGTAGCAGGGGGAGAGGTGATACTCCCACGTGGCGCGTCCCAGGTGGCGGATAGGAGGCTCCTAACCGGCTTGCCGGCGGACTTGAGGGAAATAAAATACCTCTCGCGGACCAAACACACTACCCCGTGCGGGTGGGGGACGCACATGTAGAAAACACCCGCTGTATCCCCTGCCTGTCGTAAGAGGCGACGAAAAGGGGCGACCTTGGCGCGGACATGGATTGTGGTTTGGTATAATGTGTTGGACCTCCTGTGGATGGGAGAGGCTGAATACATCCATAGGTAATCCCTGCCTGTCGTAGAAGGCGACTTAAAGGGTTATGTGGCCATGGTCCCCTCTTTATTTTTTATTATTTTTCCGAGGGTCAGATGTAGACCAATCAAAATTTTGATGTGCGTGCTGCTCGGCGATGGAGCTCCTATGTGTGCGACTACGCTCAAAAGCCCGTGCCAGCAACCACCCAGGACGCGGCGGGTGGGAGTGTCATGTACCCGGGCAGTGGTATCCGCCTGACAACGCAGGTCCCCGCACAGCCGAATGCCAGAAGGACATATTATTATTAATTATTTTTATTTATTTTTTCTATATTTAGTGCTCTGTACACGCTATGGGGTACATGCTATTGCGGATGACTGGAGGAAGGGAGTCCTAGTGCTCATTGCCTCAGTCATCACGTATTAGGCATCGTTCAACATCGGACCCCGGGCAATACCTGCTATGACCAGGTGGTTATTGCCTTGGCTGCTTGGTTCGGCTACAGAGACCCCTGATCGGAGTGGGTGGCATTCGGGGAGGATGATTTCGGGTATGGCGTCGAAACAACTTCCGCCAGCAACCTCGGGTAGTTCGCTACCCAAGTCTTTAACTTTGGATTCTCTAAGGGGGGCAACCCCTTGGGAACAGGCGAAGCGATTAAATTTGAGATCCAGCTTCCCTAGGTTCCTGGTTGCTACCAGAACCGATGGGCAGGACTTCAAGCTGGTTAAATCCATTTTATTCAGTAGGTACATCGAAGGTGTATATGGCGAACTTGCGGACCTGAAGAAAATGCGCAGTGGTGGTTTGCTTCTGAAGACGAGCACTGCGCTCCAGGCCGATCAATTGCTTAAGTGCGACCATTTTGGCGACATCCCCGTCAAAGTGTAAGAGCACAAAACATTGAATCTGGTTCGTGGAGTTATTTTCCACCGTGATCTCGTCCTGAACACTGACGATGAATTGATGGAAGACATGAAGCACCGTGGCGTGACCCACGTCCGGCGTATCACACGCAAAGTCAACGGTGAAGACGTTGCCACGGGTGCGTTCATAGTCTCCTTCAAATTGTCAGTGTTGCCCGAGAAAGTCAAGGTAACAACCTATCGTTGCGATGTGAGGCCGTACATCCCGCCTCCTATGCGATGCTATCAATGCCAGAGATTCGGACACATGGTATCTCGTTGTTCGAATCCGTCCGTGTGTGGTACATGTGGGAAAGTAGCTCACGGCGCGGAGGAGTGTACACCTCCGTTCAAGTGCACTAACTGCTCTGGTCTTCATTCTCCTCGGGATCGGAATTGTCCGACCTATCTGAGCGAGAAGAAGATCCAGGAGATCAAGACCCTGGATGGTCTTTCCTACCAGGAAGCGCGCCGTAATTTTAATTCTTTGAATGCACCGGCCAAGACACTTGACTTCAGCTTGATAGCACAGTCCCTGCCAGGTTCCTCATTTTCAACTGGAACACCTGCCCAGAAGATCGCTGCGCCCAAGCCAAAGAGACCTAGCTCGAAGGAGGGTCCGTCCCGCCCTTCGACCACCAATATACCTGTGCCGGCTAGGAAACCTACGCCGGCACAAAAAGGGAAGAAGACAACGTCTCCTTCCCTCCCGAGGTCGGCGACAGCCGAGCCCAAGCCGGCGGAGGCGGCATCGTCGACCAGGGCTGGGAAACCATCTCCCAGTCCGTCTCAACAAGAATCGAGTGTGGGGAAGAAGAGCGACCTTAGCAGGCGTTCTTCCACTTCTCCTACGAATGGGGCTTCACGCACTCCACCCGGAGGGCCTGATTCCACGCCAGCGGGTCTTCCTTCTAGAAGACCTGCGCGCTCCCCTCGTAAGAGGAAACCCCACCCCAAAACTACGTCGAAGAAATTGAAGGCATGCTTCACCTCGTCTAGTGACGGGGAGATGCACGTGGAGCATGAATCTCCATCTTCGGATGGGGAGGTGAGTGTAGGTTAGGTTAGGTGGCTTTACGCTGCTCCTAACCTAAACCACAATAGTCCACACTTAAATTATGGCACTGTTACAATGGAATTGTAACGGTTATGATAGGCATCTTGCCGAGTTGCGCCAGCTCATTAGCGAGTATTCGGCGAGTATAGTCTGTATTCAGGAAACAAATTTCCGACCTGGTCATCATACGGTACTGAGAAATTTTCGACTATACTCGACAGAACGACATTATGCTCACCGGGCTTCCGGTGGCGTTGGCATTTTTGTCCGTTCTGATACCTACAGCGAGGAGGTTCCAATACGAACCCCGCTGGAGGCAGTAGCTGTTCGCGTACCGCTGCCCCACGAACCTACTACGATGGCGTAGCAGGGGGAGAGGTGATACTCCCACGTGGCGCGTCCCAGGTGGCGGATAGGGGGGTCCTAACCGGCTTGCCGGCGGACTTGAGGGAAATAAAATACCTCTCGCGGACCAAACACACTACCCCCTGCGGGTGGGGGACACACATGCAGAATACACCCGCGGTATCCCCTGCCTGTCGTAAGAGGCGACAAAAAGGGGCGACCTTGGCGCGGACATGGATTGCGGTTTGGTATAATGTGATGGACCTCCTGTGGATGGGAGAGGCTGAATACATCCATAGGTAATCCCTGCCTGTCGTAGAAGGCGACTTAAAGGGTCATGTGGCCATGGTCCCCTCTTTATTTTTTTATTATTTTTCCGAGGGTCAGATGTAGACCATTCAAAATTTGATGTGCGTGCTGCCCGGCGATGGAGCTCCTATGTGTGCGACTACGCTCGAAAGCCCGTGCCAGCAACCACCCAGGACGCGGCGGGTGGGAGTATCATGTACCCGGGCAGTGGTATCCGCCTGACAACGCAGGTCCCCGCACAGCCGAATGCCAGAAGGACATATTATTATTAATTATTTTTATTTTTTTTTCTCTATATTTAGTGCTCTGTAAACGCTATGGGGTACATGCTATTGCGGGTGGCTGGAGGAAGGGAGTCTTAGTGCTCATTGCCTCAGTCATGCCGTATTAGGCATCGTCCAACATCGGACCCCGGGCAGTACCTGCTATGACCAGGTGGGTATTGCCTTGGCTGCTTGGTTCGGCTACAGAGACCCCTGATCGGAGTGGGTGGCATTCGGGGAGGATGCTATCGGGCATGGCTTCCAAACGAAGTCTGCTCTCTCAAGGTGGTCGCCCACCTAAGTCTTTAACTTTTGCTTCCCTGAGAGGTTCAACTCCCTGGGAACATGCGCAGCGTGAAGGAATGGGATCCAGCTTCCCTAGGTTTCTGGTCGCTACCAGAACCGATGGGAACGATTTTAAGCTGGTGAAGTCGGTCCTTTTTAGTCGGCACATCGAAGGCGTCTATGGCGAACTGGAGGAACTTAAGAAAATGCGCAACGGTAGTTTGCTTCTCAAGACTCGTACAGCACTGCAAGCTGATCAGTTGCTTAAGTGCGAGCACTTTGGCGAAATCCCCGTCAAAGTGGAGGAGCATAAGTCCTTGAACCTGGTTCGCGGAGTCATCTTTCACCGCGACCTTATTTTGAACACTGACGACGAGTTGATGGAAGACATGAAGAACCGTGGCGTGACACACGTGCGGCGCATTACGCGCAAGGTCAACGGTGAAGACGTTGCCACTGGTGCCTTCATTGTCTCTTTCAAGTTGTCAGTGTTACCAGAGAAAGTCAAGGTAACCACTTATCGTTGCGATGTGAGGCCGTACATCCCGCCTCCTATGCGATGCTATCAATGCCAGCGATTCGGACATATGGTATCTCGCTGTTCGAATCAGGCTGTATGTGGTACATGTGGACGAGTAGCTCACGGCGCGGAGGAGTGCACAACTCCATACAAGTGCACTAACTGCTCCGGTTTTCATTCTCCTCGGGATCGGAATTGTCCGACATACCTGAGTGAGAAGAAGATCCAGGAGATCAAGACCCTGGATGGTCTTTCCTACCAGGAAGCGCGCCGTAAGTTTCATTCTATGAATACACCTGCCCGTAAACTCGACTATAGCTTGATAGCTCAGAGTCTTCAAGGTTCGTCATTTACGACCAAGACACCTGTCCAGACCGCTGCGCCCAAGGCGACTGTTGCTGCTCCCAGCAACGTCGCAAATAGTCAAAGCTCGAAGGGGGGGACCACCCCACCTTCGACCAACCAGAAGTCTGCGCCGGCTGGGAACTCCCAGCCGGCACAGCAAGGGCGGAAGACTAAGTCTCCCCCCCCCTAGGAGGTCGACGAAAGTCGTGCCCCAGCCGCCGGAGGCGGCATCGTCGACCAGGGCTGGGAAACCATCTCCCAGCCCGTCTAAACCTGAAAAAAAGAAGGGGAAGAAGAGCGCCCGTTCTGAGCGCTCTCGGCCTTCCCCTGCGAAGGAGAAGTCATGCCCCCCATCTGGAGGGTATGAGTCTGCGCCAGGAGGCACTCCTGCTCCCAAACCTGCGCGCTCTCCTCGTAGGGGACCCCCTCAGCGCCCGAAATTTGTCGAAGTTCTGGGCGGCACCCCTGCCATCTTTTGATGACGGGATGGATGTCGCGCTGTCCTCTACATCTACGGATGTAGAATTAGATAGTGTTTAGGCTAACGAGCATTTTTCGCTCATAACCTAACACTCCTTTTACAGTCCACACTATGACACTGTTACAGTGGAATTGTAATGGTTATGACAGGCATCTTGCTGAGTTACGTCAGCTTATTAGTGAGTACGCAGCGAGTATAGTCTGTATTCAGGAGACCAATTTCAGACCTGGTCATCATACGGTCTTGAGGAATTTCAAACTATACTCGACAGAACGATACTATGCTCACCGGGCTTCCGGAGGCGTTGGCATTTTTGTACGTTCTGATAGCTACAGCGAAGAGGTTCCTTTACGAACCCCACGAACCTACTACGGTGGCGTAGTAGGGGGAGAGGTGATACTCCCACGTGGCGCGTCCCAGGTGGCGGATAGGGGGGTCCTAACCGGTTTGCCGGCGGACTTGAGGGAAATAAAATACCTCTCGCGGACCAAACACACTACCCCCTGCGGGTGGGGGACGCACATGTAGAATACACCCGCGGTATCCCCTGCCTGTCGTAAGAGGCGACAAAAAGGGGCGACCTTGGCGTGGACATGGATTGCGGTTTGGAATAATGTGATGGACCTCCTGTGGATGGGAGAGGCTGAATACATCCATAGGTAATCCCTGCCTGTCGTAGAAGGCGACTTAAAGGGTCATGTGGCCATGGTCCCCTCTTTATTTTTTATTATTTTTCCGAGGGTCAGATGTAGACCATTCAAAATTTGATGTGCGTGCTGCCCGGCGATGGAGCTCCTATGTGTGCGACTACGCTCGAAAGCCCGTGCCAGCAACCACCCAGGACGCAGCGGGTGGGAGTATCATGTACCCGGGCAGTGGTATCCGCCTGACAACGCAGGTCCCCGCACAGCCGAATGCCAGAAGGACATATTATTATTAATTATTTTTATTTATTTTTTCTATTGTTAGTGCTCTGTACACGCTATGGGGTACATGCTATTGCGGGTGACCGGAGGAAGGGAGTCCTAGTGCTCATTGCCTCGGTCATCCCGTATTAGGCATCGTTCAACATCGGACCCCGGGCAATACCTGCTACGACCAGGTGGGTATTGCCTTGGCTGCTTGGTTCGGCTACAGAGACCCCTGATCGGAGTGGGTGGCATTCGGGGAGGATGCTATCGGGCATGGCTTCCAAACGAAGTCGGCTCTCACAAGGTGGTCGCCCACCTAAGTCTTTAACTTTTGCTTCCCTGAGAGGTTCAACTCCCTGGGAACATGCGCAGCGTGAAGGAATGGGATCCAGCTTCCCTAGGTTTCTGGTCGCTACCAGAACCGATGGGCAGGATTTTAAGCTGGTGAAGTCGATCCTGTTTAGTAGACACATCGAAGGCGTCTATGGCGAACTGGAGGAACTTAAGAAAATGCGCAACGGTAGTTTGCTTCTAAAGACTCGTACAGCACTGCAAGCTGATCAGTTGCTTAAGTGCGAGCACTTTGGCGAAATCCCCGTCAAAGTGGAGGAGCATAAGTCCTTGAACCTGTTTCGCGGAGTCATCTTTCACCGCGACCTTATTTTGAACACTGACGACGAGTTGATGGAAGACATGAAGAACCGTGGCGTGACACACGTCCGGCGCATTACGCGCAAGGTCAACGGTGAAGACGTTGCCACTGGTGCCTTCATTGTCTCTTTCAAGTTGTCAGTGTTACCAGAGAAAGTCAAGGTAACAACTTATCGTTGCGATGTGAGGCCGTACATCCCGCCTCCCATGCGATGCTATCAATGCCAGCGATTCGGACATATGGTATCTCGCTGTTCGAATCAGGCTGTATGTGGTACATGTGGACGAGTAGCTCACGGCGCGGAGGAGTGCACAACTCCATACAAGTGCACTAACTGCACGGTTTTCATTCTCCTCGGGATCGGAATTGTCCGACATACCTGAGTGAGAAGAAGATCCAGGAGATCAAGACCCTGGATGGTCTTTCCTACCAGGAAGCGCGCCGTAAGTTTCATTCTATGAATACACCTGCCCGTACACTCGACTATAGCTTGATAGCTCAGAGTCTTCCAGGTTCGTCATTTACGACCAAGACACCTGTCCAGACCGCTGCGCCCAAGGCGACTGTTGCTGCTCCCAGCAACGTCGCGAATAGTCAAAGCTCGAAGGGGGGGACCACCCCACCTTCGACCAACCAGAAGTCTGTGCCGGCTGGCAGTTCCCAGCCGGCACAGCAAGGGGGGAAGACTAAGTCTCCCCCCCCCTAGGAGGTCGACGAAAGTCGTGCCATAGCCGGCGGAGGCGGCATCGTCGACCAGGGCTGGGAAACCATCTCCCAGCCCGTCTAAACTCGAAAAAAAGAAGGGGAAGAAGAGCGCCCGTCCTGAGCGCTCTCGGACTTCCCCTGCGAAGGAGAAGTCATGCCCCCCATCTGGGGGATATGAGTCTGCGCCAGGAGGCACTCCTGCTCCAAAACCGGCGCGCTCTCCTCGTAGGGGACCCCCTCGCGCCCGAAAGGCGTCGAAGTTCTGGGCGACACCCCTGCCATATTTCGATGACGAAATGGATGTCGCACTGTCCTCTACATCTACGGATGTAGAACTAGATAGTGTTTAGGCTTACGAGCATTTTTTCGCTCATAACCTAACACTCCTTTTATAGTCCACACTATGGCACTGTTACAGTGGAATTGTAACGGTTATGACAGGCATCTTGCTGAGTTACGTCAGCTTATTAGTGAGTACGCAGCGAGTATAGTCTGTCTTCAGGAGACCAATTTCAGACCTGGTCATCATACGGTCTTGAGGCATTTCAAACTATACTCGACAGAACGATACTATGCTCACCGGGCTTCCGGAGGCGTTGGCATTTTTGTACGTTCTGATAGCTACAGCGAAGAGGTTCCATTACGAACCCCTCTAGAGGCTGTAGCTGTTCGCGTCTCGCTGCCTGTCATAGCAACAGTGTGTAATGTTTATCTTCCACCCGGCCAGCATCTGAACATCAATGATGTCGCTGATCTTATAGATCAGCTTCCACCACCCTTCCTCTTATTGGGCGATTTTAACGCCCATCACCCCATATGGGGCTCTGAGACGCCTTGTCCCCGAGGAAGAGAGTTGGAAACACTTATAACAGATCTGGATTTATGTATTTTGAACACAGGGGAACCAACTCACTTTAGTGTACGTTACGGCACATACTCTCGCATAGACGTAAGTCTATGCAGCCGAACGTTGGTTCCACTGTTTCGGTGGAATGCACACGATGATCTCTGTGACAGTGACCATTTTCCCATTATTCTTACTTTGTTGAAACATAAACCCGTCGAGGCTCCCCCTCGATGGATTCTTAAACATGCTGATTGGCCAAAGTACACATCACTAGCTGCCTTTCACGATGATGTCAGGCGGACCGTCGGCGAGGAAATAACTTACGTCACCCAAGTTATTCTTGCTGCTGCTGAGGAGTCCATTCCGTTTTTCTCGGGGGCTCCTCGCCGAAAACTCGTTCCTTGGTGGAACGATGAAATAGCAGCAGCCATCAAAGAACGCCGTCGCGCTCATAAACGTTACCGTCGACAGCCTACTGTGGCCAACTTGGTAACATTTAAGAAACTCCGCGCTAAGGCGCGAGTTCTTATTCGACAAAGTAAGAAGGCTTCATGGGAGAGATATGTATCGTCCATGACGTCGCATACTCCATCATCTCAAGTGTGGACGAAACTTCGACGACTTTCGGGTATTCAAGGATCATCTGCTGTACCGGGAATTTCCATTGCAGGCAGTGTCGCCACTGATCCCCTTGCGATTGCTAATCATCTCGCTAGTCATTTCGCGGATGTCTCTGGCTCCGGGAATTACAATCCTGATTTCCTCCCTCTGAAGCGGGAGGCTGAACGTCATCACCTTAGTTTTGCCACCCAAGCTTCAGAGGACTACAACGTGCCCTTTACGGAGTGGGAACTCCGCAGCGCATTAGCGCTTTGCAAGGACACGTCTCCTGGACCGGACAACATCCATAACCAGATGTTGAAACACCTTAGTGATGATAGTTTACTACATCTCCTTCGTGTGTTCAACCGAATCTGGACAGAGGGTGATTTTCCGTCTCAGTGGCGAGAGGGCATAGTCATCCCTGTCCTCAAGTCTGACAAAGATCCTAAGTATGCAGGAAGTTACAGACCGATTTGTCTTACAAATTGCCTGTGTAAGCTATTTGAGAGGATGGTAAATCGCAGACTCGTGTGGTGTCTGGAGAAACAAGGACTTTTGTCCGAGTACCAATGTGGATTTCGAGCCGCTCGATCCACTACAGACCACTTGGTACGCCTGGAGAGCTCTATCCAGGATGCGTTTCTCCGCAAACAGCACTTGGTAGCTGTCTTCTTTGACTTGGAGAAGGCCTACGACACCACCTGGCGATATGGCATCCTTTCAGTCCTGCATCAATGGAGATTCCGAGGTAACTTGCCGGTATTTATTGCGAATTTTTTGTCCCTCCGTCTATTCCGCGTCCGAGTAGGGAGGACATATTCGCAATACCACGTTCAAGAAAACGGAGTCCCACAGGGATCGGTTCTTAGTGTCACTCTGTTCGCGATTGCCATAAACGGTATTGTCGCTGCTGCTGGTCCAGCCGTAATACCGTCCCTATATGTGGATGATTTTGCTCTGCACTATAGCTCGTGCAGTATGGCAGTCGCAGAGCGACAGTTACAGCAAGCTATTAGGAGGGTGGAGAAGTGGACCTTAGAACATGGCTTTCGGTTTTCTGCCGCAAAGACCTCCGTTGTCCACTTTTGTCGTCAACGTACTCTTCACCCTCATCCTGAGCTTTATCTAGGAAATGTCGTTCTTCCAGTTGTTGACACCTACCGATTTCTTGGGCTCCTTTTTGACAGTAAATTATCGTGGGAGCCACACGTGCGGGAGCTAAAAGTGCAATGCACCAAGAGGCTTAACCTCTTGAAGTTTCTTAGCAGCACTAATTGGGGGGCTGACCGCGTGGTGCTCCTGCGATTCTATCGGGCACACATTTTATCCCGGTTAGACTACGGCAGTGCAGCATATGGCTCCGCAAGACCAAGCGTTCTTGCGAAGCTGAACAGTATCCACCACAGCGGGGTTAGGTTGGCGACGGGAGCTTTTCGTACTAGCCCCATCGCTAGCCTGCTCGCTGAGTCTGGTGTGCTGCCTCTACACCTGAGGCGCCAGCAACTACTACTTACATATGCTGCAAATTTGCGACAGATGCCACTTCATCCGAGCTATCCCTGCGTGTTCAACAATGGCAACCGCTTGTTGTACGTTGCTCATCCACGTGCGACGCGGCCGGTTGGGATACGCTTGGATAGCAGTTATGAATTGTTTGACGTACCTTCGATTCCTTGCCTTGTCAGACAACCAAGTGGGGTACCTCCGTGGGTTGTGCGACGACCTGAAATCATCCTGGACTTGCACACTGGCCCGAAAGGAGACACGGACCCTTCGATTTATCGGAGGATCTACCTGTCCGTTCTTGGCCGCTATCCAGGTTCAGTCGTCGTTTACACGGATGGTTCACGGACAGATACGAAGGTGGGCTGTGCGTTCGTTGTCGACAATGATCGGTTTCTTTTTGCTCTCCCGGATACCTGTAGTGTGTACACGGCAGAGCTCTATGCTATCTGTGAGGCTCTGCGGTACGCATTAGACAATGAGCGCCGACACTTTCTTGTGTGTACTGACTCCTTGAGTTCGCTTCAGTCTATTGATACCTGTTTCCCTCGACACCCTCTGGTGCAGCGGATCCAAGACCTGCTGGCCGGGTGTTCGGATGCCGGCACCAGAATTACGTTTGTGTGGCTCCCCAGCCACATGGGCATAGAGGGAAACGAGTTAGCAGATCAGGCTGCCAAGGAGGCAGTTACACTGCCCCCGTTGCCTTTCAAGGTTCCAGCAAGTGATATTCGCTCTCAGCTGAGACATCTGGTTATGTCTCATTGGGAGATGGAGTGGCAGGCCATCCCACTTCCCAATAAGCTGAGAGCGATAAAAGGAACAACGAAGGTATGGAGGACTTCCCTGCGGGCTTCGCGGAGGGAAGCCGTGGTATTATGTCGCCTTCGGATCGGCCACGGTATCTTGACGCACTCCCATCTACTGAAAGGAGAACCCCCTCCGGTGTGTACCTGCGGCGACCATCTTACCGTGGTACACATCCTTACGGAGTGCGTGGACCTGGTCGATCTGCGCCGTAGTATTAACCTTCCGAGTACTATCTCCCTTATCTTGCGCGATGACGAGCAGTCAGCAGACCTCGTCATCCGCTTTATGAGGGATAGCGGTCTGTTTTATCGTGTGTGATGTTGTCCTTTGTCCTAGTGTTGTTTATGTCAGTTGCGCTTTTATTTCATTGACTTCATTTTATTTTGTGTTGCGCATTTTAATGTGTTATTTGAACGTCTAACGTAAATTATGTGTTAATATCTGTATTACTGGGCAATGCCTTATTCCTTCAATTTCCTGTCCTTTCTCTTATTTTAATAGAACATAAGGCATTGCGTATTAGATCCACTGACTGTTTTAATCTCACCCTCATTTTTCTTCATCACCATTCTTTTTTAACTCTAGTCAGTGGATACTTTTTAAAATTTTAACTTCATGTCTCATGTCATTCATTTCGTTCCATTAGGGGCCGATGACCTTCGATGTTAGGCCCCTTAAAACAACAAGCATCATCATCATCATCACCTTTACTAACCCCTCTAGAGGCTGTAGCTGTTCGCGTCTCGCTGCCTGTCATAGCAACAGTGTGTAATGTTTATCTTCCACCCGGCCAGCATCTGAACATCAATGATGTCGCTGATCTTATAGATCAGCTTCCACCACCCTTCCTCTTATTGGGCGATTTTAACGCCCATCACCCCATATGGGGCTCTGAGACGCCTTGTCCCCGAGGAAGAGAGTTGGAAACACTTATAACAGATCTGGATTTATGTATTTTGAACACAGGGGAACCAACTCACTTTAGTGTACGTTACGGCACATACTCTCGCATAGACGTAAGTCTATGCAGCCGAACGTTGGTTCCACTGTTTCGGTGGAATGCACACGATGATCTCTGTGACAGTGACCATTTTCCCATTATTCTTACTTTGTTGAAACATAAACCCGTCGAGGCTCCCCCTCGATGGATTCTTAAACATGCTGATTGGCCAAAGTACACATCACTAGCTGCCTTTCACGATGATGTCAGGCGGACCGTCGGCGAGGAAATAACTTACGTCACCCAAGTTATTCTTGCTGCTGCTGAGGAGTCCATTCCGTTTTTCTCGGGGGCTCCTCGCCGAAAACTCGTTCCTTGGTGGAACGATGAAATAGCAGCAGCCATCAAAGAACGCCGTCGCGCTCATAAACGTTACCGTCGACAGCCTACTGTGGCCAACTTGGTAACATTTAAGAAACTCCGCGCTAAGGCGCGAGTTCTTATTCGACAAAGTAAGAAGGCTTCATGGGAGAGATATGTATCGTCCATGACGTCGCATACTCCATCATCTCAAGTGTGGACGAAACTTCGACGACTTTCGGGTATTCAAGGATCATCTGCTGTACCGGGAATTTCCATTGCAGGCAGTGTCGCCACTGATCCCCTTGCGATTGCTAATCATCTCGCTAGTCATTTCGCGGATGTCTCTGGCTCCGGGAATTACCATCCTGATTTCCTCCCTCTGAAGCGGGAGGCTGAACGTCATCACCTTAGTTTTGCCACCCAAGCTTCAGAGGACTACAACGTGCCCTTTACGGAGTGGGAACTCCGCAGCGCATTAGCGCTTTGCAAGGACACGTCTCCTGGACCGGACAACATCCATAACCAGATGTTGAAACACCTTAGTGATGATAGTTTACTATATCTCCTTCGTGTGTTCAACCGAATCTGGATGGAGGGTGATTTTCCGTCTAAGTGGCGAGAGGGCATAGTTATTCCTGTCCTCAAGCCTGACAAAGATCCTAAGTATGCAGGAAGTTACCGACCGATTTGCCTTACAAACTGCCTGTGTAAGCTGTTTGAGAGGATGGTTAATCGCCGACTTGTGTGGTGTCTGGAGAAACAAGGACTCTTCTCCGAGTACCAATGTGGATTTCGAGCCGCTCGATCCACCACCGACCACTTGGTACGGCTGGGAAGCTCTATCCCGGATGCGTTTCTCCGCAAACAGCACTTGGTGGCTGTTTTCTTTGACTTAGAGAAGGCTTATGACACCACATGGCGATATGGTATCCTTTCAGCCCTGCATCAATGGAGATTCCGAGGTAACTTGCCGGCGTTTATTGCGAATTTGTTGTCCCTCCGTCTATTCCGTGTCCGAGTAGGGAGGACTTATTCGCAATACCACGTACAAGAAAATGGAGTCCCACAGGGATCGGTCCTTAGTGTCACTCTGTTCGCGATTGCCATCAACGGTATTGTTGCTGCTGCTGGTCCAGCAGTTACACCGTTGCTATATGTGGACGATTTTGCTCTGCACTATAGCTCGCGTAATATGGCAGTCGCAGAGCGACAATTACAACACGCTATTAGGAGGGTGGAGCAGTGGACCTTAGAACATGGCTTTCGGTTTTCTGCCGCAAAGACCTCTGTTGTCCACTTTTGTCGTCAACGTACTCTTCACCCCCATCCTGAGCTTTATTTAGACAACGTCGTTCTTCCAGTTGTTGACACTTACCGATTTCTTGGGCTCCTTTTTGACAGTAAATTATCGTGGGAGCTACACGTGCGGCAGTTAAAAGTGCAATGCACTAGGAAGCTTAATATACTTAAGTTTCTTAGCAGCACTTCTTGGGGGGCTGACCGCACGGTGCTCCTGCGATTCTATCGGGCACACATTTTATCCCGGTTAGACTACGGCAGTGCAGCATATGGCTCCGCAAGACCATGTGTTCTTGCGAAGCTGAACAGTATCCACCACAGCGGGGTTAGGTTGGCGACGGGAGCTTTACGTACAAGCCCCATCGCTAGCCTGCTCGCTGAGTCTGGTGTGCCGCCTTTACACCTGAGGCGCCAGCAACTTCTACTTACATATGCTGCAAATTTGCGACAGATGCCACTTCATCCAAGCTATCCTTGCGTGTTCAACAATGGCAACCGTTTGCTGTACGCTGCTCGTCCTCGAGCGACGCGGCCGGTTGGGATACGCTTGGATAACATTTCCGAATTGTTTGACGTACCTTCGGTTCCTTGCCTTGTCAGACAACCAAGTGGGGTACCTCCGTGAGTCGTACGACGACCTGAAGTAATCCTGGATCTGCACACTGGCCCAAAGGAAAACACGGACCCTTCGATTTATCGGAGGCTCTTCCTGTCCGTTGTTGGCCGCTATCCAGGTTCACTCGTCGTCTACACGGATGGTTCAAGGACAGATACGAAGGTGGGCTGTGCGTTCGTTGTTAACAATGATAGGTTCCTTTTTGCTCTTCCGGCAACCTGTAGTGTGTACATAGCAGAGCTCTATGCTATCTATGAGGCTCTGCGGTACGCACTGTACAATGAGCGCCGACACTTTCTTCTGTGTACCGACTCCTTGAGTACACTCCAGTCTATAGATACCTGTTTCCCTCGGCACCCTCTGGTGCAGCTAATCCAGGACCTGCTGGCCGGGTGTTGGGATGCTGGCACCGGAATCACGTTTCTGTGGCTCCCAAGCCACATGGGCATAGAGGGAAACGAGTTAGTAGATCAGGCTGCCAAGGAGGCAGTTACACTGCCCCCGTTGCCTTTCAAGATTCCAGTAAGTGATATTCGCTCCCAGCTTCGACGTCTTGTTATGTCCCATTGGGAGATGGAGTGGCAGGCCATTCCACTTCCCAATAAGCTGAGAGCGATAAAAGGAACAACGAAGGTATGGAAGACTTCCCTTCGGGCTTCGCGGAGGGAAGCCGTGGTATTATGTCGTCTTCGGATCGGCCACGGTATCTTGACTCACTCGCATCTTTTGAAAGGAGAACCCCCTCCGGTGTGTACCTGCGGCGACCATCTTACCGTGGTGCACATCCTTACGGAGTGTGTGGACCTGGTCGATCTGCGCCGTAGTCTTAACCTTCCGAGTACTATCTCCCTTATCTTGCGTGATGACGAGCAGTCAGTAGACCTCGTCGTCCGCTTTATGAGAGATAGTGGACTGTTTTCTCGTGTATGATGCTGTCCTTTGTCCTAGTGTGTTTTGTGTCACTTTCGCTTTTATCCTATTGACTTAATTTTAGTTTGTGTTGCGTATTTTAATGTGTTATTTTAACGTCTCTCGTAAATTCTGTACTACCAGGCAATGCCTTATTCTTTTGTTTTCCTGTAGATTCTCTTATTTTATTAGAAAATAAAACATTGCGTATTAGATCCACTGATTGTTTTAATCTCACCCTCATTTTTCACCATCATTTTTTTAAAACTCTAGTCAGTGGATATGTTTTTAAACTTTTAACATCATCTCTCATGTCGTTTATCTCGTTCCATTAGGGGCCGATGACCTTCGATGTTACCCCCCTTTAAACAACAAGCATCATCATCATCATCAACTGGAACACCTGCCCAGAAGATCGCTGCGCCCAAGCCAAAGAGAAGAAGCTCGAAGGTGGGTCCGTCCCGGCCTTCGACCACCAATATACCTGTGCCGGCTAGGAAACCTACGCCGGCACAGAAGGGGAAGAAAACAACGTCTCCTTCCCTCACGAGGTCGGCGACAGCCGAACCCAATCCGGCGGAGGCGGCATCGTCGACCAGGCCTGGGAAACCACTTCCCAGCCCGTCTCAACAAGAATCGACGGTGGGGAAGAAGAGCGACCTTAGCAGGCGTTCTTCCACTTCTCCTACGAATGGGGCTTCACGCCCTCTTCCCGGAGGGCCTGATTCCACGCCAGCGGGTCTTCCTTCTAGAAGACCTGCGCGCTCCCCTCGTAAGAGGAAACCCCACCCCAAAACAACGTCGAAGAAATTGAAGGCATGCTTCACCTCGTCTAGTGACGGGGAGATGCACGTGGAGCATGAATCTCCATCTTCGGATGGGGATGTGAGTGAAGGTTAGGTTAGGTGGCATTACGCTGCTCCTAACCTAAACCACAATAGTCCACACTTACATTATGGCACTGTTACAATGGAATTGTAACGGTTATGATAGGCATCTTGCCGAGTTGCGCCAGCTCATTAGCGAGTATTCGGCGAGTATAGTCTGTATTCAGAAAACAAATTTCCGACCTGGTCATCATACGGTACTGAGAAATTTTCGACTATACTCGACAGAACGACATTTTGCTCACCGGGCTTCCGGTGGCGTTGGCATTTTTGTCCGTTCTGATACCTACGGCGAGGAGGTTCCAATACGAACCCCGCTAGAGGCAGTAGCTGTTCGCGTACCGCTGCCTGTCATAACTAAAGTGTTTAATGTTTATTTTCCACCAGGTGAGGCTATTAACATCAATGATGTCACTGATCCAGTTCAGCTTAAGCCACGAAGGAGAGCGGACGCATGAGTAGAGAGCTCGGGAGTGGGAGTAAGGAGTGACTGCTGAGTGCAACAAGCTTGTGAGGAGTTTGACAACAATGATTGGAGTAGATCAATACAGGGCGGCTATTGGAGGATGGCAGAGGAGAATCAAGAAAGAAGAAGTAAAATCAGGTGGGTGTAAAGTGGATTTGGTAATCAAAGGAGAAGTAGTGTTAACAGCGGCGGTGGTTATAATGTTGCTTCTGATTGGAGGTGTAGAGCCGAACCCAGGCCCGACATCTAGTGGAAATGAGGGATGGGAAGACATATAATTCAAAAAATGGGTAAAAGAGACGGTGGTAGAAATGTTCCCCTTTGAGCAAATTAAGAATATGATCCCAGAACAAACCAGGGAGTTTGGAAAAATGAAGTTATGGCTGCGAGAAATGACGGAAGATATAACATCACAAGTGAGAAAGAACGACGAGGAAGTGGCAATATTAAGGGAAAGAATAGGACGACTGGAAGAGAAGACGTTGAAATTGAAAGCGGAAGTGAATGCCAATACATTGAATCGCAGGAAGAAGTGCTTATTTATTTATGGGGTGCCTGAGGAGGTGAGAGAAGACAAAGTACGTACAATTTACAAAGTCGGCGACTTAATACAGGGGAAATTGAAACTTAACTTTAGCGAAGTGGACATAGATGACGTACAGAGAGTGGGAAGAACTAGGGGCAACAGGCCTATCAAAGTAGAACTGTTTTCTACGTTGATGGCTGATGCTGTGATAGGCAATGCGAGTAACATGCAGAGAGAAAAAATATGGATCAAGAGAGACGTGGGATGGGAGGCTATTAGGAATGAGAAAATACTCAGAAAACACAAGATACGTGCGATAAATCAAGGACTGAGAGCTACTATTAAAGGAAAAGAGCTAGTGGTATCAGGCAGAAATTGGAAGAGGAACTGGTCTGTGAATAGACTGCTGTACTTAGAAATGAAGATTAAAAAAGACGAAGAAAAAATGAGCAGTGCAACGACAGGTGGGGAAGTGAGGAGAGATAACAGTAACAGTGTAATGTGTGAAGAGGGTCAGAGAGAGGCGCCAAGTGAAAATGTAACCATTAACAGTGAAGAAGAAAGGCAGGGGAGTGAAAGCAGTGAAGTAAGGGAAGTGACGGGTAAAAAGGTGACGTCAGAGGCAACGGGAGGATGTCTCAATAGGAGTTGGGAAAGAGGCAAGGGCAGAAGATTAACGCAGATGATGGGAGCTGACGGTGGAGGCAAAAGAGCACAACAGAGTGAAGATGGTGATGAAGTGGCAGCCAAAAGAGGTGGCAGAGAAACAGGAAAGTATAGAAAAGTGACAGACATGTGGGATTCAGGTAGAAATGAGAAGGATGTAGTCACTAGAAGTAAAAAGAACAATAGTATAGGGAGTAGTGAAAATAAAGATTGTTAGATGTAAGAATGTAGTGTTGAGGAATGAGTGTTTGGTATTTGTAGGTGAAGATGAAGTTATAATTTGAAGGTTGTGATGGTGTATGAGTGTGTGGTATTTGTAGATGGAGATTTATTTGATGGTAGACGAGTGTGTGCTAGGGCTGAAATGTGGTGTTGGAAGTAGAGGTGGTATATGTTGAAATGTGGTGTTGGAAAGGTATGGAGAAGTGGTGGTGCACTCATGAGTAAGTTGTATTTAATGTGATGTATATGAGTGGGTGGTATTTGTAGATGTTGAAATGTGGTGTTGGAAAAGTATGAAGATGTAGTAATGTAATTTGGCTATTTGTAAATTTTGGTTTGGTGGAAGATGGAGTTTCCGGTAGGTAATTATGATGGGTAATAGGATGTATGAGTGTATGGTAAATTGAGTATGGTAGATGAGTGTGTGCTAGAGATGAAAGGTAGTGTTGGAAATAGAGGTGGTATATGTTGAAATGTGGTGTTGGAAAGGTATGAGAAGTAGTGGTGCACGCATGAGTAAGTTGTAAATGAAGGTGGTTTGGTATTCAATGTGATATGAAATTTGGAGATGGAGAAGTGGTGGTAGTTTTCAATGGCAGATTTTAAGTGTTGAGAGGGACGAAAACTGAGAAGTGGTGTTTGTTTAAGTGTTGAGAGGGATGTGAATAGAGAATTGGTGTTTGTTTTTAAACTTTGGTCTGGTGGACGTGATGACAAATTTCAGGTGGAGTATGGCTTGGTATTTAAATTGATTAAGCATGGCTGACAAGGATAAAGTTGCAACGTGAGCATACGTGAGCATGAATACGCAATGGCAGAATGTAATGTAAGTCTGGACTCAGCAACCTAGAGTGGGTCAAGTAAAATAAGGTAGGAGGAATGGAATGTGCAAGGGTTTGCGTGTCTAGTTAAGAGAGGCATGAAGGTCTTTGACATTCCTAATACTGCTGATTTTATTTCAACTTTATTATGTCCTTTAATTATGTTTATTTAAATTACACATTCTGGGAAGACAACAGGAATATTCAGCAAAGACGCTGGACGTGGCATGAAAGGGCCGAGGATGACTACCTTGGTGACCCTCACTTTGGGGGTTACGTTTCCGGAGTATCTGAGGAATTTCATGGCATGTCCATGGAGTACGTTTGATTTTTTCTTTCTTATTAATATTGTTTTGTTTGCTCATTTTTGTTTCTGCGTGTTTTATTTTTCTTTTCTTTCTTCTGTACAGAATGTAGAGTTTGAAAGAGTGAATTTTGGCATGGCCTGAACATGTTATTTTTCTCATTTAAAGGATCAAATGGGTATTATTACTGTAGATCTAGAGAAAAATATTAAAGTATCATATCATATATCATGTCACTGATCTTCTAGATCAGCTTCCACCTCCCTTCCTCTTGTTGGGCGATTTCAACGCCCATCACCCCATCTGGGGCTCTGAGTCACCTTGCCCCCGGGGAAGAGAGCTGAAAACATTAGTAACAGAGCTGGATTTATGCATTTTGAACACAGGGGAACCAATACACTTCAGTGTACGTTACGGCACATATTCTCGCATAGACGTAAGTCTATGCAGCCGAACGTTGGATCCGCTGTTTCGGTGGAACACACACGATGACCTTTGTGACAGTGACCATTTTCCCATAATTCTTACTTTGCTAAACCACAAATCCGTCGAGGCTCCCCCTCGATGGATTTTTTAACATACTGATTGTCCAAAGTACACATCCCTAGCAGTCTTTCACGACAAAATCACGACTTACATCACCCAGGTTATCCTTGCTGCTGCTGCTGAGGAGTCCATTCCGTTCTACTCCGGGACTCCTCGCCGAAAGCTCGTTCCTTGGTGGAACGAAGACATAGCAGCAGCTATCAAAGAACGCCGTCGGGCTCACAAACATTACCGTAGACAGCCCACTGCGGCCAACTTGGTAACATATAAGAAACTCCGCGCTAAGGCGCGAGTTCTTATTCGCCAAAGTAAGAAGGCATCATGGGAGAGATATGTGTCGTCTATGACGTCACATACGCCATCATCTCAAGTGTGGACAAAGCTTCGACGTATTTCGGGTATCCAAGGATCATCTTCTGTACCGGGAATTTCCATTGCAGGCAACATCGTCACTGAACCCCTCCTGATTGCTGACCATCTCGCTAGTCATTTCGCGGATGTATCTGGCTCCGGAAATTACCATCCTGATTTCCTCGCTCTGAAGCGGGAGGCGGAACGTTCTCACCTTAGTTTTGCCTCTCTAGCTTCAGAGGACTACAACGTGCCCTTTACGGAGTGGGAACTCCGCAGCGCCCTAGCGCTTTGCAAGGACACGTCTCCTGGACCGGACAACATCCATAACCAGATGTTGAAACACCTTAGTGATGATAGTTTACTATATCTCCTTCGTGTGTTCAACCGAATCTGGATGGGGGGTGATTTTCCGTCTCAGTGGCGAGAGGGCATAGTCATTTCTGTCCTCAAGCCTGACAAAGATCCTAAGTATGCAGGAAGTTACAGACCGATTTGCCTTACAAACAGCCTGTGTAAGGTGTTTGAGAGGATGGTAAATCGCCGAATCGTGTGGTGTCTGGAGAAACAAGGACTCTTGTCCGAGTACCAATGTGGATTTCGAGCCGCTCGATCCACCACTGACCACTTGGTACGCCTGGAGAGCTCTATCCAGGATGCGTTTCTCCGCAAACAGCACTTGGTAGCTGTTTCCTTTGACTTAGAGAAGGCTTATGACACCACATGGCGATATGGTACCCTATGAGCCCTGCATCAATGGAGATTCCGAGGTAACTTGCCGGCGTATATTGCGAATTTCTTGTCTCTCCGTCTATTCCGTGTCCGAGTAGGGAGGACATATTCGTAATACCACGTAGAAGAAAATGGTGTCCCACAGGGATCGGTCCTTAGTGTCACTCTGTTCGCGATTGCCATCAACGGTATTGTTGCTGCTGCTGGTCCAGCAGTTATACCGTCGCTATATGTGGACGATTTTGCTCTGCACTGTAGCTCACGTAATATGACAGTCGCAGAGCGACAATTACAACAAGCTATTCGGAGGGTGGAGCAGTGGAACTTAGAACATGGCTTTCGGTTTTCTGCCGCAAAGACCTCTGTGGTCCATTTTTGTCGTCAACGTACTCCTCACCCCCATCCTGAGCTTTATTTAGACAACGTCGTGCTTCCAGTTGTTGACACTTACCGATTTCTTGGGCTCCTTTTTGACAGTAAATTATCTTGGGAGCCACACGTGCGGCAGTTAAAAGTGCAATGCACTAGGAAGCTTAATATCCTCAAGTTTCTTAGCAGCACTTCTTGGGGGGCTGACCGCACGGTGCTCATGCGATTCTATCGGGCACACATTTTATCACGGTTAGACTATGGCAGTGCAGCATACGGCTCCGCAAGACCAAGCGTTCTTGCGAAGCTGAACAGTATCCACCACAGCGGGGTTAGGTTGGCGACGGGAGCTTTTCGAACAAGCCCCATCGCTAGCCTGCTCGCTGAGTCTGGTGTGCCGCCTTTACACCTGAGGCGCCAGCAACTTCTACTTACGTATGCTGCAAATTAGCGACAGATGCCACTTCATCCAAGCTATCCCTGCGTGTTCAACAATGGCAACCGTTTGCTGTACGCTGCTCGTCCTCGAATGACGCGGCCGGTTGGGATACGCTTGGATAGCATTTCCGCATTGTTTGACGTACCTTCGGTTCCTTGCCTTGTCAGACAACCAAGTGGGATCTGCACACTGGCCCAAAGGAAAACACGGACCTTTCGACTTATCGGAGGCTCTTTCGGGCCGTTGTGGGCCGCTATCCAGGTTCAGTTGTCGTCTACACGGATGGTTCAAGGACAGATACGAAGGTGGGCTGTGCGTTCGTTGTTGACAATGATAGGTTCCTTTTTGCTCTTCCGGCAACATGTAGTGTGTACACAGCAGACCTCTATGCTATCTGTGAGGGTCTGCGGTACGCACTGTACAATGAACGCCGACACTTTCTTGTGTGTACTGACTTTGCGTTTCTGTGGCTCCCAAGCCACATGGGCATCGAGGGAAACGAATTAAAAATCGGGCTGCCCAGGAGGCAGTTACACTGCCCCCGTTGGCTTTCAAGGTTCCAGCAAGTGATATTCGCTCTCAGCTGGGATATCTGGACATGTCTCATTGGGAGATGGAGTGGCAGGCCATTCAATTTCCCAATAAGCTGAGAGCGATAAAAGGAACAACGAAGATATGGAGGACTTCCTTTCGGGATTCGCGGAGGGAAGCCGTGGTATTATGTCGTCTTCCGATCGGCCACGGTATCTTGTCTCACTCGCATCTTTTGAAATGAGAACCCCCTCCTTTGTGTACCTGCGGCGACCATCTTACCGTGGTACACATCCTTACGGAGTGTATGGACCTGGTCGATTTTCGCCGTCGTCTTAACCTTCCGGGTACCGTCTCCCTTATCTTGCGAGATGACGAGCAGTCAGCAGACCTCATCATCCGCTTTGTGAGGGATATTGGTCAGTTTTATCGTGTCTAGTGATGTTCTTTGCCCTCGTGTATTTGTTTCAATTGTGATTTTATCCCATTGACTACATTTTAGTTTGTGTTGCGTATTTTAATGTGTTATTTTAACGCCTAGTGTAAATGAAGTATATATATGCACCACCAGGCAATGCCTTATTCCTTTTCTTCCTGTATTCTCTCTTATTTTATTAGAAAATAAGGCATTGCGAATTAGATCCACTGTTGTTTTAATCTCATACTAATTTTTTCATCACCATATTTTTTTACTCTTGTCAGTGGATACATTTGAAAACTTTTAAATACACTGACTGACAGAGCAAATGCAACACCAAGAAGGGGTGGTCAGAACTTTATGCCAATTGCAGGGTAGACTGACGTCACTGAGGTATGCTCATGATGTGAAATGCGCCGCTGTGCTGCGCACGTAGCGAACGATAAATGGGACACGGCGTTGGCGAATGGCCCACTTCGTACCGTGATTTCTCAGCCGACAGTCATTGTAGAACGTGTTGTCGTGTGCCACAGTACACGTGTATAGCTAAGAATGCCAGGCCGCCGTCAACGGAGGCATTTCCAGCAGACAGACGACTTTACGAGGGGTATGGTGATCGGGCTGAGAAGGACAGGTTGGTCGCTTCGTCAAATCGCAGCCGATACCCATAGGAATGTGTCCACGGTGCAGCGCCTGTGGCGAAGATGGTTGGCGCAGAGACATGTGGCACGTGCGAGGGGTCCAGGCGCAGCCCGAGTGACGTCAGCACGCGAGAATCGGCGCATCCGCCGCAAAGCGGGGGCAGCCCTGCACGCCACGTCAACCGCCATTCTTCAGCATGTGCAAGACTCCCTGGCTGTTCCAATATCGACATGAACAATTTCCCGTCGAATGGTTGAAGGAGGCCTGCACTCCCGGCGTCCGCTCAGAAGACTACCCCACGAACCTACTACGATGGCGTAGCAGGGGGAGAGGTGATACTCCCACGTGGCGCGTCCCAGGTGGCGGATAGGGGGGTCCTAACCGGCTTGCCGGCGGACTTGAGGGAAATAAAATACCTCTCGCGGACCAAACACACTACCCCCTGCGGGTGGGGGACACACATGCAGAATACACCCGCGGTATCCCCTGCCTGTCGTAAGAGGCGACAAAAAGGGGCGACCTTGGCGCGGACATGGATTGCGGTTTGGTATAATGTGATGGACCTCCTGTGGATGGGAGAGGCTGAATACATCCATAGGTAATCCCTGCCTGTCGTAGAAGGCGACTTAAAGGGTCATGTGGCCATGGTCCCCTCTTTATTTTTTATTATTTTTCCGAGGGTCAGATGTAGACCATTCAAAATTTGATGTGCGTGCTGCCCGGCGATGGAGCTCCTATGTGTGCGACTACGCTCGAAAGCCCGTGCCAGCAACCACCCAGGACGCGGCGGGTGGGAGTATCATGTACCCGGGCAGTGGTATTCGCCTGACAACGCAGGTCCCCGCACAGCCGAATGCCAGAAGGACATATTATTGTTAATTATTTTTATTTTTTTTCTCTATATTTAGTGCTCTGTAAACGCTATGGGGTACATGCTATTGCGGGTGGCTGGAGGAAGGGAGTCTTAGTGCTCATTGCCTCAGTCATGCCGTATTAGGCATCGTCCAACATCGGACCCCGGGCAGTACCTGCTATGACCAGGTGGGTATTGCCTTGGCTGCTTGGTTCGGCTACAGAGACCCCTGATCGGAGTGGGTGGCATTCGGGGAGGATGCTATCGGGCATGGCTTCCAAACGAAGTCTGCTCTCTCAAGGTGGTCGCCCACCTAAGTCTTTAACTTTTGCTTCCCTGAGAGGTTCAACTCCCTGGGAACATGCGCAGCGTGAAGGAATGGGATCCAGCTTCCCTAGGTTTCTGGTCGCTACCAGAACCGATGGGAACGATTTTAAGCTGGTGAAGTCGGTCCTTTTTAGTCGGCACATCGAAGGCGTCTATGGCGAACTGGAGGAACTTAAGAAAATGCGCAACGGTAGTTTGCTTCTCAAGACTCGTACAGCACTGCAAGCTGATCAGTTGCTTAAGTGCGAGCACTTTGGCGAAATCCCCGTCAAAGTGGAGGAGCATAAGTCCTTGAACCTGGTTCGCGGAGTCATCTTTCACCGCGACCTTATTTTGAACACTGACGACGAGTTGATGGAAGACATGAAGAACCGTGGCGTGACACACGTCCGGCGCATTACGCGCAAGGTCAACGGTGAAGACGTTGCCACTGGTGCCTTCATTGTCTCTTTCAAGTTGTCAGTGTTACCAGAGAAAGTCAAGGTAACAACTTATCGTTGCGATGTGAGGCCGTACATCCCGCCTCCTATGCGATGCTATCAATGCCAGCGATTCGGACATATGGTATCTCGCTGTTCGAATCAGGCTGTATGTGGTACATGTGGACGAGTAGCTCACGGCGCGGAGGAGTGCACAACTCCATACAAGTGCACTAACTGCTCCGGTTTTCATTCTCCTCGGGATCGGAATTGTCCGACATACCTGAGTGAGAAGAAGATCCAGGAGATCAAGACCCTGGATGGTCTTTCCTACCAGGAAGCGCGCCGTAAGTTTCATTCTATGAATACACCTGCCCGTACACTCGACTATAGCTTGATAGCTCAGAGTCTTCCAGGTTCGTCATTTACGACCAAGACACCTGTCCAGACCGCTGCGCCCAAGGCGACTGTTGCTGCTCCCAGCAACGTCGCAAATAGTCAAAGCTCGAAGGGGGGGACCACCCCACCTTCGACCAACCAGAAGTCTGTGCCGGCTGGGAACTCCCAGCCGGCACAGCAAGGGGGGAAGACTAAGTCTCCCCCCCCCCTAGGAGGTCGACGAAAGTCGTGCCCCAGCCGGCGGAGGCGGATTCGTTGACCAGGGCTGGGAAACCATCTCCCAGCCCGTCTAAAACTGAAAAAAGAAGGGGAAGAAGAGCGCCCGTTCTGAGCGCTCTCGGCCTTCCCCTGCGAAGGAGAAGTCATGCCCCCCATCTGGAGGGTATGAGTCTGCGCCAGGAGGCACTCCTGCTCCCAAACCTGCGCGCTCTCCTCGTAGGGGACCCCCTCGCGCCCGAAATTTGTCGAAGTTCTGGGCGGCACCCCTGCCATCTTTTGATGACGGGATGGATGTCGCGCTGTCCTCTACATCTACGGATGTAGAATTAGATAGTGTTTAGGCTAACGAGCATTTTTCGCTCATAACCTAACACTCCTTTTACAGTCCACACTATGACACTGTTACAGTGGAATTGTAATGGTTATGACAGGCATCTTGCTGAGTTACGTCAGCTTATTAGTGAGTACGCAGCGAGTATAGTCTGTATTCAGGAGACCAATTTCAGACCTGGTCATCATACGGTCTTGAGGAATTTCAAACTATACTCGACAGAACGATACTATGCTCACCGGGCTTCCGGAGGCGTTGGCATTTTTGTACGTTCTGATAGCTACAGCGAAGAGGTTCCATTACGAACCCCTCTAGAGGCTGTAGCTGTTCGCGTCTCGCTGCCTGTCATAGCAACAGTGTGTAATGTTTATCTTCCACCCGGCCAGCATCTGAACATCAATGATGTCGCTGATCTTATAGATCAGCTTCCACCACCCTTCCTCTTATTGGGCGATTTTAACGCCCATCACCCCATATGGGGCTCTGAGACGCCTTGTCCCCGAGGAAGAGAGTTGGAAACACTTATAACAGATCTGGATTTATGTATTTTGAACACAGGGGAACCAACTCACTTTAGTGTACGTTACGGCACATACTCTCGCATAGACGTAAGTCTATGCAGCCGAACGTTGGTTCCACTGTTTCGGAGGAATGCACACGATGATCACTGTGACAGTGACCATTTTCCCATTATTCTTACTTTGTTGAAACATAAACCCGTCGAGGCTCCCCCTCGATGGATTCTTAAACATGCTGATTGGCCAAAATACACATCACTAGCTGTCTTTCACGATGATGTCAGGCGGACCGTCGGCGAGGAAATAACTTACGTCACCCAAGTTATTCTTGCTGCTGCTGAGGAGTCCATTCCGTTTTTCTCGGGGGCTCCTCGCCGAAAACTCGTTCCTTGGTGGAACGATGAAATAGCAGCAGCCATCAAAGAACGCCGTCGCGCTCATAAACGTTACCGTCGACAGCCTACTGTGGAAAACTTGGTAACATTTAAGAAACTCCGCGCTAAGGCGCGAGTTCTTATTCGACAAAGTAAGAAGGCTTCATGGGAGAGATATGTGTCGTCCATGACGTCGCATACTCCATCATCTCAAGTGTGGACGAACCTTCGACGACTTTCGGGTATTCAAGGATCATCTGCTGTACCGGGAATTTCCATTGCAGGCAGTGTCGCCACTGATCCCCTTGCGATTGCTAATCGTCTCGCTAGTCATTTCGCGGATGTCTCTGGCTCCGGGAATTACAATCCTGATTTCCTCCCTCTGAAGCGGGAGGCTGAACGTCATCACCTTAGTTTTGCCACCCAAGCTTCAGAGGACTACAACGTGCCCTTTACGGAGTGGGAACTCCGCAGCGCATTAGCGCTTTGCAAGGACACGTCTCCTGGACCGGACAACATGCATAACCAGATGTTGAAACACCTTAGTGATGATAGTTTACTATATCTCCTTCGTGTGTTCAACCGAATCTGGACAGAGGGTGATTTTCCGTCTCAGTGGCGCGAGGGCATAGTCATCCCTGTCCTCAAGCCTGACAAAGATCCTAAGTATGCAGGAAGTTACAGACCGATTTGTCTTACAAATTGCCTGTGTAAGCTCTTTGAGAGGATGGTAAATCGCAGAATCGTGTGGTGTCTGGAGAAACAAGGACTCTTGTCCGAGTACCAATGTGGATTTCGAGTCGCTCGATCCACCACAGACCACTTGGTACGCCTGGAGAGCTCTATCCAGGATGCGTTTCTCCGCAAACAGCATTTGGTAGCTGTCTTCTTTGACTTGGAGAAGGCCTACGACACCACCTGGCGATATGGCATCCTTTCAGTCCTGCATCAATGGAGATTCCGAGGTAACTTGCCGGTATTTATTGCGAATTTTTTGTCCCTCCGTCTATTCCGTGTCCGAGTAGGGAGGACATATTCGCAATACCACGTTCAAGAAAATGGAGTACCACAGGGATCGGTTCTTAGTGTCACTCTGTTCGCGATTGCCATAAACGGTATTGTCACGGCTGCTGGTCCAGCCGTCATACCGTCCCTATATGTGGATGATTTTGCTCTGCACTATAGCTCGTGCAGTATGGCAGTCGCAGAGCGACAGTTACAGCAAGCTATTAGGAGGGTGGAGAAGTGGACCTTAGAACATGGCTTTCGGTTTTCTGCCGCAAAGACCTCCGTTGTCCACTTTTGTCGTCAACGTACACTTCACCCTCATCCTGAGCTTTATCTAGGTAATGTCGTTCTTCCAGTTGTTGACACCTACCGATTTCTTAAGCTCCTTTTTGACAGTAAATTATCGTGGGAGCCACACGTGCGGCAGTTAAAAGTGCAATGCACTAGGAAGCTTAATATCCTTAAGTTTCTTAGCAGCACTTCTTGGGGGGCTGACCGCGCGGTGCTCCTGCGATTCTATCGGGCACACATTTTATCCCGGTTAGACTACGGCAGTGCAGCATATGGCTCCGCAAGACCAAGCGTTCTTGCGAAGCTGAACAGTATCCACCACAGCGGGGTTAGGTTGGCGACGGGAGCTTTTCGTACAAGCCCCATCGCTAGCCTGCTCGCTGAGTCTGGTGTGCCGCCTTTACACCTGAGGCGCCAGCAACTTCTACTTACATATGCTGCAAATTTGCGACAGATGCCACTTCATCCCAGCTATCCTTGCGTGTTCAACAATGGCAACCGTTTGCTGTACGCTGCTCGTCCTCGAGCGACGCGGCCGGTTGGGATACGCTTGGATAACATTTCCGAATTGTTTGACGTACCTTCGGTTCCTTGCCTTGTCAGACAACCAAGTGGGGTACCTCCGTGGGTCGTACGACGACCTGAAGTAATCCTGGATCTGCACACTGGTCCAAAGGAAAACACGGACCCTTCGATTTATCGGAGGCTCTTCCTGTCCGTTGTTGGCCGCTATCCAGGTTCAGTCGTCGTCTACACGGATGGTTCAAGGTCAGATACGAAGGTGGGCTGTGCGTTCGTTGTTAACAATGATAGGTTCCTTTTTGCTCTTCCGGCAACCTGTAGTGTGTACACAGCAGAGCTCTATGCTATCTATGAGGCTCTGCGGTACGCACTGTACAATGAGCGCCGACACTTTCTTCTGTGTACCGACTCCTTGAGTTCGCTCCAGTCTATAGATACCTGTTTCCCTCGGCACCCTCTGGTGCAGCTAATCCAGGACCTGCTGGCCGGGTGTTGGGATGCTGGCACCAGAATCACATTTCTGTGGCTCCCAAGCCACATGGGCATAGAGGGAAACGAGTTAGTAGATCAGGCTGCCAAGGAGGCAGTTACACTGCCCACGTTGCCTTTCCAGGTTCCAGTAAGTGATATTCGCTCCCAGCTGAGACATCTTGTTATGTCCCATTGGGAGATGGAGTGGCAGGCCATTCCACTTCCCAATAAGCTGAGAGCGATAAAAGGAACAACGAAGGTATGGAGGGCTTCCCTTCGGGCTTCGCGGAGGGAAGCCGTGGTATTATGTCGTCTTCGGATCGGCCACGGTATCTTGACTCACTCGCATCTTTTGAAAGGAGAACCCCCTCCGGTGTGTACCTGCGGCGACCACCTTACCGTGGTGCACATCCTTACGGAGTGTGTGGACCTGGTCGATCTGCGCCGTAGTCTTAACCTTCCGAGTACTATCTCCCTTATCTTGCGTGATGACGAGCAGTCAGCAGACCTCGTCATTCGCTTTATGAGGGATAGTGGACTGTTTTCTCGTGTGTAATGCTGTCCTTTGTCCTAGTGTGTTTTGTGTCACTTTCGCTTTTATCCTATTGACTTAATTTTAGTTTGTTTTGCGTATTTTAATGTGTTATTTTAACGTCTCTCGTAAATTATGTACTACCAGGCAATGCCTTATTCTTTTGTTTTCCCTGTAATTTCTCTTATTTTATTAGAAAATAAGGCATTGCGTATTAGATCCACTGATTGTTTTAATCTCACCCTCATTTTTCTCCATCATTTTTTAAACTCTAGTCAGTGGATATGTTTTTAAAATTTTAACATCATCTCTCATGTCGTTTATCACATTCCATTAGGGGCCGATGACCTTCGATGTTAGGCCCCTTTAAACAACAAGCATCATCATCATCATCGTACCGCTGCCTGTCATAACTACAGTGTGTAATGTTTATTTTCCACCAGGTGAGGCTCTTAACATCAATGATGTCACTGATCTTCTAGATCAGCTTCCACCTCCCTTCCTCTTGTTGGGCGATTTCTGGGGCTCTGAGTCGCCTTGCCTCCGGGGAAGAGAGCTGGAAACATTAGTAACAGAGCTGGATTTATGTATTTTGAACACAGGGGAACCAACACACTTCAGTGTACGTTACGGCACTTATTCTCGCATAGACGTAAGTCTGTGCAGCCGAACGTTGGTTCCGCTGTTTCGGTGGAACGCACACGACGATCTTTGTGACAGTGATCATTTTCCCATAATTCTTACTTTGCTGAACCACAAATCCGTCGAGGCTCCCCCTCGATTAATTTTTCAACATGCTGATTGGCCAAAGTACACATCACTAGCTGTCTTTAACGACAAAATCAGGCGGACCGTCGGCGAGGAAATAACTTACATCACCCAGGTTATTCTTGCTGCTGCTGAGGAGTCCATTCCGTTCTACTCGGGGACTCCTCGCCGAAAGCTCGTTCCTTGGTGGAACGAAGACATAGCAGCAGCTATCAAAGTACGCCGTCGCGCTCACAAACATTACCGTAGACAGCCCACTGCGGCCAACTTGGTAACATTTAAGAAACTCCGCGCTAAGGCGCGAGTTCTTATTCGCCAAAGTAAGAAGGCTTCATGGGAGAGATATGTGTCGTCTATGACGTCACATACTCCATCATCTCAAGTGTGGACTAAGCTTCGACGTATTTCGGGTATCCAAGGATCATCTTCTGTACCGGGAATTTCCATTGCAGGCAACATCGTCACTGAACCCCTCCTGATTGCTGACCATCTCGCTAGTCATTTCGCGGATGTATCTGGCTCCGGGAATTACCATCCTGATTTCCTCGCTCTGAAGCGGGAGGCGGAACGTTCTCACCTTAGTTTTGCCTCTCAAGCTTCAGAGGACTACAACGTGCCCTTTACGGAGTGGGAACTCCGCAGCGCCCTAGCGCTTTGCAAGGACACGTCTCCTGGACCGGACAACATCCATAACCAGATGTTGAAACACCTTAGTGATGATAGTTTACTATATCTCCTTCGTGTGTTCAACCGAATCTGGATGGAGGGTGATTTTCCGTCTAAGTGGCGAGAGGGCATAGTTATTCCTGTCCTCAAGCCTGACAAAGATCCTAAGTATGCAGGAAGTTACCGACCGATTTGCCTTACAAACTGCCTGTGTAAGCTGTTTGAGAGGATGGTTAATCGCCGACTTGTGTGGTGTCTGGAGAAACAAGGACTCTTCTCCGAGTACCAATGTGGATTTCGAGCCGCTCGATCCACCACCGACCACTTGGTACGGCTGGGAAGCTCTATCCCGGATGCGTTTCTCCGCAAACAGCACTTGGTGGCTGTTTTCTTTGACTTAGAGAAGGCTTATGACACCACATGGCGATATGGTATCCTTTCAGCCCTGCATCAATGGAGATTCCGAGGTAACTTGCCGGCGTTTATTGCGAATTTGTTGTCCCTCCGTCTATTCCGTGTCCGAGTAGGGAGGACTTATTCGCAATACCACGTACAAGAAAATGGAGTCCCACAGGGATCGGTCCTTAGTGTCACTCTGTTCGCGATTGCCATCAACGGTATTGTTGCTGCTGCTGGTCCAGCAGTTACACCGTTGCTATATGTGGACGATTTTGCTCTGCACTATAGCTCGCGTAATATGGCAGTCGCAGAGCGACAATTACAACACGCTATTAGGAGGGTGGAGCAGTGGACCTTAGAACATGGCTTTCGGTTTTCTGCCGCAAAGACCTCTGTTGTCCACTTTTGTCGTCAACGTACTCTTCACCCCCATCCTGAGCTTTATTTAGACAACGTCGTTCTTCCAGTTGTTGACACTTACCGATTTCTTGGGCTCCTTTTTGACAGTAAATTATCGTGGGAGCTACACGTGCGGCAGTTAAAAGTGCAATGCACTAGGAAGCTTAATATACTTAAGTTTCTTAGCAGCACTTCTTGGGGGGCTGACCGCACGGTGCTCCTGCGATTCTATCGGGCACACATTTTATCCCGGTTAGACTACGGCAGTGCAGCATATGGCTCCGCAAGACCATGTGTTCTTGCGAAGCTGAACAGTATCCACCACAGCGGGGTTAGGTTGGCGACGGGAGCTTTTCGTACAAGCCCCATCGCTAGCCTGCTCGCTGAGTCTGGTGTGCCGCCTTTACACCTGAGGCGCCAGCAACTTCTACTTACATATGCTGCAAATTTGCGACAGATGCCACTTCATCCAAGCTATCCTTGCGTGTTCAACAATGGCAACCGTTTGCTGTACGCTGCTCGTCCTCGAGCGACGCGGCCGGTTGGGATACGCTTGGATAACATTTCCGAATTGTTTGACGTACCTTCGGTTCCTTGCCTTGTCAGACAACCAAGTGGGGTACCTCCGTGAGTCGTACGACGACCTGAAGTAATCCTGGATCTGCACACTGGCCCAAAGGAAAACACGGACCCTTCGATTTATCGGAGGCTCTTCCTGTCCGTTGTTGGCCGCTATCCAGGTTCACTCGTCGTCTACACGGATGGTTCAAGGACAGATACGAAGGTGGGCTGTGCGTTCGTTGTTAACAATGATAGGTTCCTTTTTGCTCTTCCGGCAACCTGTAGTGTGTACATAGCAGAGCTCTATGCTATCTATGAGGCTCTGCGGTACGCACTGTACAATGAGCGCCGACACTTTCTTCTGTGTACCGACTCCTTGAGTACACTCCAGTCTATAGATACCTGTTTCCCTCGGCACCCTCTGGTGCAGCTAATCCAGGACCTGCTGGCCGGGTGTTGGGATGCTGGCACCGGAATCACGTTTCTGTGGCTCCCAAGCCACATGGGCATAGAGGGAAACGAGTTAGTAGATCAGGCTGCCAAGGAGGCAGTTACACTGCCCCCGTTGCCTTTCAAGATTCCAGTAAGTGATATTCGCTCCCAGCTTCGACGTCTTGTTATGTCCCATTGGGAGATGGAGTGGCAGGCCATTCCACTTCCCAATAAGCTGAGAGCGATAAAAGGAACAACGAAGGTATGGAAGACTTCCCTTCGGGCTTCGCGGAGGGAAGCCGTGGTATTATGTCGTCTTCGGATCGGCCACGGTATCTTGACTCACTCGCATCTTTTGAAAGGAGAACCCCCTCCGGTGTGTACCTGCGGCGACCATCTTACCGTGGTGCACATCCTTACGGAGTGTGTGGACCTGGTCGATCTGCGCCGTAGTCTTAACCTTCCGAGTACTATCTCCCTTATCTTGCGTGATGACGAGCAGTCAGTAGACCTCGTCGTCCGCTTTATGAGAGATAGTGGACTGTTTTCTCGTGTATGATGCTGTCCTTTGTCCTAGTGTGTTTTGTGTCACTTTCGCTTTTATCCTATTGACTTAATTTTAGTTTGTGTTGCGTATTTTAATGTGTTATTTTAACGTCTCTCGTAAATTCTGTACTACCAGGCAATGCCTTATTCTTTTGTTTTCCTGTAGATTCTCTTATTTTATTAGAAAATAAAACATTGCGTATTAGATCCACTGATTGTTTTAATCTCACCCTCATTTTTCACCATCATTTTTTTAAAACTCTAGTCAGTGGATATGTTTTTAAACTTTTAACATCATCTCTCATGTCGTTTATCTCGTTCCATTAGGGGCCGATGACCTTCGATGTTACCCCCCTTTAAACAACAAGCATCATCATCATCATCAACTGGAACACCTGCCCAGAAGATCGCTGCGCCCAAGCCAAAGAGAAGAAGCTCGAAGGTGGGTCCGTCCCGGCCTTCGACCACCAATATACCTGTGCCGGCTAGGAAACCTACGCCGGCACAGAAGGGGAAGAAAACAACGTCTCCTTCCCTCACGAGGTCGGCGACAGCCGAACCCAATCCGGCGGAGGCGGCATCGTCGACCAGGCCTGGGAAACCACTTCCCAGCCCGTCTCAACAAGAATCGACGGTGGGGAAGAAGAGCGACCTTAGCAGGCGTTCTTCCACTTCTCCTACGAATGGGGCTTCACGCCCTCTTCCCGGAGGGCCTGATTCCACGCCAGCGGGTCTTCCTTCTAGAAGACCTGCGCGCTCCCCTCGTAAGAGGAAACCCCACCCCAAAACAACGTCGAAGAAATTGAAGGCATGCTTCACCTCGTCTAGTGACGGGGAGATGCACGTGGAGCATGAATCTCCATCTTCGGATGGGGATGTGAGTGAAGGTTAGGTTAGGTGGCATTACGCTGCTCCTAACCTAAACCACAATAGTCCACACTTACATTATGGCACTGTTACAATGGAATTGTAACGGTTATGATAGGCATCTTGCCGAGTTGCGCCAGCTCATTAGCGAGTATTCGGCGAGTATAGTCTGTATTCAGAAAACAAATTTCCGACCTGGTCATCATACGGTACTGAGAAATTTTCGACTATACTCGACAGAACGACATTTTGCTCACCGGGCTTCCGGTGGCGTTGGCATTTTTGTCCGTTCTGATACCTACGGCGAGGAGGTTCCAATACGAACCCCGCTAGAGGCAGTAGCTGTTCGCGTACCGCTGCCTGTCATAACTAAAGTGTTTAATGTTTATTTTCCACCAGGTGAGGCTATTAACATCAATGATGTCACTGATCCAGTTCAGCTTAAGCCACGAAGGAGAGCGGACGCATGAGTAGAGAGCTCGGGAGTGGGAGTAAGGAGTGACTGCTGAGTGCAACAAGCTTGTGAGGAGTTTGACAACAATGATTGGAGTAGATCAATACAGGGCGGCTATTGGAGGATGGCAGAGGAGAATCAAGAAAGAAGAAGTAAAATCAGGTGGGTGTAAAGTGGATTTGGTAATCAAAGGAGAAGTAGTGTTAACAGCGGCGGTGGTTATAATGTTGCTTCTGATTGGAGGTGTAGAGCCGAACCCAGGCCCGACATCTAGTGGAAATGAGGGATGGGAAGACATATAATTCAAAAAATGGGTAAAAGAGACGGTGGTAGAAATGTTCCCCTTTGAGCAAATTAAGAATATGATCCCAGAACAAACCAGGGAGTTTGGAAAAATGAAGTTATGGCTGCGAGAAATGACGGAAGATATAACATCACAAGTGAGAAAGAACGACGAGGAAGTGGCAATATTAAGGGAAAGAATAGGACGACTGGAAGAGAAGACGTTGAAATTGAAAGCGGAAGTGAATGCCAATACATTGAATCGCAGGAAGAAGTGCTTATTTATTTATGGGGTGCCTGAGGAGGTGAGAGAAGACAAAGTACGTACAATTTACAAAGTCGGCGACTTAATACAGGGGAAATTGAAACTTAACTTTAGCGAAGTGGACATAGATGACGTACAGAGAGTGGGAAGAACTAGGGGCAACAGGCCTATCAAAGTAGAACTGTTTTCTACGTTGATGGCTGATGCTGTGATAGGCAATGCGAGTAACATGCAGAGAGAAAAAATATGGATCAAGAGAGACGTGGGATGGGAGGCTATTAGGAATGAGAAAATACTCAGAAAACACAAGATACGTGCGATAAATCAAGGACTGAGAGCTACTATTAAAGGAAAAGAGCTAGTGGTATCAGGCAGAAATTGGAAGAGGAACTGGTCTGTGAATAGACTGCTGTACTTAGAAATGAAGATTAAAAAAGACGAAGAAAAAATGAGCAGTGCAACGACAGGTGGGGAAGTGAGGAGAGATAACAGTAACAGTGTAATGTGTGAAGAGGGTCAGAGAGAGGCGCCAAGTGAAAATGTAACCATTAACAGTGAAGAAGAAAGGCAGGGGAGTGAAAGCAGTGAAGTAAGGGAAGTGACGGGTAAAAAGGTGACGTCAGAGGCAACGGGAGGATGTCTCAATAGGAGTTGGGAAAGAGGCAAGGGCAGAAGATTAACGCAGATGATGGGAGCTGACGGTGGAGGCAAAAGAGCACAACAGAGTGAAGATGGTGATGAAGTGGCAGCCAAAAGAGGTGGCAGAGAAACAGGAAAGTATAGAAAAGTGACAGACATGTGGGATTCAGGTAGAAATGAGAAGGATGTAGTCACTAGAAGTAAAAAGAACAATAGTATAGGGAGTAGTGAAAATAAAGATTGTTAGATGTAAGAATGTAGTGTTGAGGAATGAGTGTTTGGTATTTGTAGGTGAAGATGAAGTTATAATTTGAAGGTTGTGATGGTGTATGAGTGTGTGGTATTTGTAGATGGAGATTTATTTGATGGTAGACGAGTGTGTGCTAGGGCTGAAATGTGGTGTTGGAAGTAGAGGTGGTATATGTTGAAATGTGGTGTTGGAAAGGTATGGAGAAGTGGTGGTGCACTCATGAGTAAGTTGTATTTAATGTGATGTATATGAGTGGGTGGTATTTGTAGATGTTGAAATGTGGTGTTGGAAAAGTATGAAGATGTAGTAATGTAATTTGGCTATTTGTAAATTTTGGTTTGGTGGAAGATGGAGTTTCCGGTAGGTAATTATGATGGGTAATAGGATGTATGAGTGTATGGTAAATTGAGTATGGTAGATGAGTGTGTGCTAGAGATGAAAGGTAGTGTTGGAAATAGAGGTGGTATATGTTGAAATGTGGTGTTGGAAAGGTATGAGAAGTAGTGGTGCACGCATGAGTAAGTTGTAAATGAAGGTGGTTTGGTATTCAATGTGATATGAAATTTGGAGATGGAGAAGTGGTGGTAGTTTTCAATGGCAGATTTTAAGTGTTGAGAGGGACGAAAACTGAGAAGTGGTGTTTGTTTAAGTGTTGAGAGGGATGTGAATAGAGAATTGGTGTTTGTTTTTAAACTTTGGTCTGGTGGACGTGATGACAAATTTCAGGTGGAGTATGGCTTGGTATTTAAATTGATTAAGCATGGCTGACAAGGATAAAGTTGCAACGTGAGCATACGTGAGCATGAATACGCAATGGCAGAATGTAATGTAAGTCTGGACTCAGCAACCTAGAGTGGGTCAAGTAAAATAAGGTAGGAGGAATGGAATGTGCAAGGGTTTGCGTGTCTAGTTAAGAGAGGCATGAAGGTCTTTGACATTCCTAATACTGCTGATTTTATTTCAACTTTATTATGTCCTTTAATTATGTTTATTTAAATTACACATTCTGGGAAGACAACAGGAATATTCAGCAAAGACGCTGGACGTGGCATGAAAGGGCCGAGGATGACTACCTTGGTGACCCTCACTTTGGGGGTTACGTTTCCGGAGTATCTGAGGAATTTCATGGCATGTCCATGGAGTACGTTTGATTTTTTCTTTCTTATTAATATTGTTTTGTTTGCTCATTTTTGTTTCTGCGTGTTTTATTTTTCTTTTCTTTCTTCTGTACAGAATGTAGAGTTTGAAAGAGTGAATTTTGGCATGGCCTGAACATGTTATTTTTCTCATTTAAAGGATCAAATGGGTATTATTACTGTAGATCTAGAGAAAAATATTAAAGTATCATATCATATATCATGTCACTGATCTTCTAGATCAGCTTCCACCTCCCTTCCTCTTGTTGGGCGATTTCAACGCCCATCACCCCATCTGGGGCTCTGAGTCACCTTGCCCCCGGGGAAGAGAGCTGAAAACATTAGTAACAGAGCTGGATTTATGCATTTTGAACACAGGGGAACCAATACACTTCAGTGTACGTTACGGCACATATTCTCGCATAGACGTAAGTCTATGCAGCCGAACGTTGGATCCGCTGTTTCGGTGGAACACACACGATGACCTTTGTGACAGTGACCATTTTCCCATAATTCTTACTTTGCTAAACCACAAATCCGTCGAGGCTCCCCCTCGATGGATTTTTTAACATACTGATTGTCCAAAGTACACATCCCTAGCAGTCTTTCACGACAAAATCACGACTTACATCACCCAGGTTATCCTTGCTGCTGCTGAGGAGTCCATTCCGTTCTACTCCGGGACTCCTCGCCGAAAGCTCGTTCCTTGGTGGAACGAAGACATAGCAGCAGCTATCAAAGAACGCCGTCGGGCTCACAAACATTACCGTAGACAGCCCACTGCGGCCAACTTGGTAACATATAAGAAACTCCGCGCTAAGGCGCGAGTTCTTATTCGCCAAAGTAAGAAGGCATCATGGGAGAGATATGTGTCGTCTATGACGTCACATACGCCATCATCTCAAGTGTGGACAAAGCTTCGACGTATTTCGGGTATCCAAGGATCATCTTCTGTACCGGGAATTTCCATTGCAGGCAACATCGTCACTGAACCCCTCCTGATTGCTGACCATCTCGCTAGTCATTTCGCGGATGTATCTGGCTCCGGAAATTACCATCCTGATTTCCTCGCTCTGAAGCGGGAGGCGGAACGTTCTCACCTTAGTTTTGCCTCTCTAGCTTCAGAGGACTACAACGTGCCCTTTACGGAGTGGGAACTCCGCAGCGCCCTAGCGCTTTGCAAGGACACGTCTCCTGGACCGGACAACATCCATAACCAGATGTTGAAACACCTTAGTGATGATAGTTTACTATATCTCCTTCGTGTGTTCAACCGAATCTGGATGGGGGGTGATTTTCCGTCTCAGTGGCGAGAGGGCATAGTCATTCCTGTCCTCAAGCCTGACAAAGATCCTAAGTATGCAGGAAGTTACAGACCGATTTGCCTTACAAACAGCCTGTGTAAGGTGTTTGAGAGGATGGTAAATCGCCGAATCGTGTGGTGTCTGGAGAAACAAGGACTCTTGTCCGAGTACCAATGTGGATTTCGAGCCGCTCGATCCACCACTGACCACTTGGTACGCCTGGAGAGCTCTATCCAGGATGCGTTTCTCCGCAAACAGCACTTGGTAGCTGTTTCCTTTGACTTAGAGAAGGCTTATGACACCACATGGCGATATGGTACCCTATGAGCCCTGCATCAATGGAGATTCCGAGGTAACTTGCCGGCGTATATTGCGAATTTCTTGTCTCTCCGTCTATTCCGTGTCCGAGTAGGGAGGACATATTCGTAATACCACGTAGAAGAAAATGGTGTCCCACAGGGATCGGTCCTTAGTGTCACTCTGTTCGCGATTGCCATCAACGGTATTGTTGCTGCTGCTGGTCCAGCAGTTATACCGTCGCTATATGTGGACGATTTTGCTCTGCACTGTAGCTCACGTAATATGACAGTCGCAGAGCGACAATTACAACAAGCTATTCGGAGGGTGGAGCAGTGGAACTTAGAACATGGCTTTCGGTTTTCTGCCGCAAAGACCTCTGTGGTCCACTTTTGTCGTCAACGTACTCCTCACCCCCATCCTGAGCTTTATTTAGACAACGTCGTGCTTCCAGTTGTTGACACTTACCGATTTCTTGGGCTCCTTTTTGACAGTAAATTATCTTGGGAGCCACACGTGCGGCAGTTAAAAGTGCAATGCACTAGGAAGCTTAATATCCTCAAGTTTCTTAGCAGCACTTCTTGGGGGGCTGACCGCACGGTGCTCATGCGATTCTATCGGGCACACATTTTATCACGGTTAGACTATGGCAGTGCAGCATACGGCTCCGCAAGACCAAGCGTTCTTGCGAAGCTGAACAGTATCCACCACAGCGGGGTTAGGTTGGCGACGGGAGCTTTTCGAACAAGCCCCATCGCTAGCCTGCTCGCTGAGTCTGGTGTGCCGCCTTTACACCTGAGGCGCCAGCAACTTCTACTTACGTATGCTGCAAATTAGCGACAGATGCCACTTCATCCAAGCTATCCCTGCGTGTTCAACAATGGCAACCGTTTGCTGTACGCTGCTCGTCCTCGAATGACGCGGCCGGTTGGGATACGCTTGGATAGCATTTCCGCATTGTTTGACGTACCTTCGGTTCCTTGCCTTGTCAGACAACCAAGTGGGATCTGCACACTGGCCCAAAGGAAAACACGGACCTTTCGACTTATCGGAGGCTCTTTCGGGCCGTTGTGGGCCGCTATCCAGGTTCAGTTGTCGTCTACACGGATGGTTCAAGGACAGATACGAAGGTGGGCTGTGCGTTCGTTGTTGACAATGATAGGTTCCTTTTTGCTCTTCCGGCAACATGTAGTGTGTACACAGCAGACCTCTATGCTATCTGTGAGGGTCTGCGGTACGCACTGTACAATGAACGCCGACACTTTCTTGTGTGTACTGACTTTGCGTTTCTGTGGCTCCCAAGCCACATGGGCATCGAGGGAAACGAATTAAAAATCGGGCTGCCCAGGAGGCAGTTACACTGCCCCCGTTGGCTTTCAAGGTTCCAGCAAGTGATATTCGCTCTCAGCTGGGATATCTGGACATGTCTCATTGGGAGATGGAGTGGCAGGCCATTCAATTTCCCAATAAGCTGAGAGCGATAAAAGGAACAACGAAGATATGGAGGACTTCCTTTCGGGATTCGCGGAGGGAAGCCGTGGTATTATGTCGTCTTCCGATCGGCCACGGTATCTTGTCTCACTCGCATCTTTTGAAATGAGAACCCCCTCCTTTGTGTACCTGCGGCGACCATCTTACCGTGGTACACATCCTTACGGAGTGTATGGACCTGGTCGATTTTCGCCGTCGTCTTAACCTTCCGGGTACCGTCTCCCTTATCTTGCGAGATGACGAGCAGTCAGCAGACCTCATCATCCGCTTTGTGAGGGATATTGGTCAGTTTTATCGTGTCTAGTGATGTTCTTTGCCCTCGTGTATTTGTTTCAATTGTGATTTTATCCCATTGACTACATTTTAGTTTGTGTTGCGTATTTTAATGTGTTATTTTAACGCCTAGTGTAAATGAAGTATATATATGCACCACCAGGCAATGCCTTATTCCTTTTCTTCCTGTATTCTCTCTTATTTTATTAGAAAATAAGGCATTGCGAATTAGATCCACTGTTGTTTTAATCTCATACTAATTTTTTCATCACCATATTTTTTTACTCTTGTCAGTGGATACATTTGAAAACTTTTAAATACACTGACTGACAGAGCAAATGCAACACCAAGAAGGGGTGGTCAGAACTTTATGCCAATTGCAGGGTAGACTGACGTCACTGAGGTATGCTCATGATGTGAAATGCGCCGCTGTGCTGCGCACGTAGCGAACGATAAATGGGACACGGCGTTGGCGAATGGCCCACTTCGTACCGTGATTTCTCAGCCGACAGTCATTGTAGAACGTGTTGTCGTGTGCCACAGTACACGTGTATAGCTAAGAATGCCAGGCCGCCGTCAACGGAGGCATTTCCAGCAGACAGACGACTTTACGAGGGGTATGGTGATCGGGCTGAGAAGGACAGGTTGGTCGCTTCGTCAAATCGCAGCCGATACCCATAGGAATGTGTCCACGGTGCAGCGCCTGTGGCGAAGATGGTTGGCGCAGAGACATGTGGCACGTGCGAGGGGTCCAGGCGCAGCCCGAGTGACGTCAGCACGCGAGAATCGGCGCATCCGCCGCAAAGCGAGGGCAGCCCTGCACGCCACGTCAACCGCCATTCTTCAGCATGTGCAAGACTCCCTGGCTGTTCCAATATCGACATGAACAATTTCCCGTCGAATGGTTGAAGGAGGCCTGCACTCCCGGCGTCCGCTCAGAAGACTACCCCACGAACCTACTACGATGGCGTAGCAGGGGGAGAGGTGATACTCCCACGTGGCGCGTCCCAGGTGGCGGATAGGGGGGTCCTAACCGGCTTGCCGGCGGACTTGAGGGAAATAAAATACCTCTCGCGGACCAAACACACTACCCCCTGCGGGTGGGGGACACACATGCAGAATACACCCGCGGTATCCCCTGCCTGTCGTAAGAGGCGACAAAAAGGGGCGACCTTGGCGCGGACATGGATTGCGGTTTGGTATAATGTGATGGACCTCCTGTGGATGGGAGAGGCTGAATACATCCATAGGTAATCCCTGCCTGTCGTAGAAGGCGACTTAAAGGGTCATGTGGCCATGGTCCCCTCTTTATTTTTTATTATTTTTCCGAGGGTCAGATGTAGACCATTCAAAATTTGATGTGCGTGCTGCCCGGCGATGGAGCTCCTATGTGTGCGACTACGCTCGAAAGCCCGTGCCAGCAACCACCCAGGACGCGGCGGGTGGGAGTATCATGTACCCGGGCAGTGGTATTCGCCTGACAACGCAGGTCCCCGCACAGCCGAATGCCAGAAGGACATATTATTGTTAATTATTTTTATTTTTTTTCTCTATATTTAGTGCTCTGTAAACGCTATGGGGTACATGCTATTGCGGGTGGCTGGAGGAAGGGAGTCTTAGTGCTCATTGCCTCAGTCATGCCGTATTAGGCATCGTCCAACATCGGACCCCGGGCAGTACCTGCTATGACCAGGTGGGTATTGCCTTGGCTGCTTGGTTCGGCTACAGAGACCCCTGATCGGAGTGGGTGGCATTCGGGGAGGATGCTATCGGGCATGGCTTCCAAACGAAGTCTGCTCTCTCAAGGTGGTCGCCCACCTAAGTCTTTAACTTTTGCTTCCCTGAGAGGTTCAACTCCCTGGGAACATGCGCAGCGTGAAGGAATGGGATCCAGCTTCCCTAGGTTTCTGGTCGCTACCAGAACCGATGGGAACGATTTTAAGCTGGTGAAGTCGGTCCTTTTTAGTCGGCACATCGAAGGCGTCTATGGCGAACTGGAGGAACTTAAGAAAATGCGCAACGGTAGTTTGCTTCTCAAGACTCGTACAGCACTGCAAGCTGATCAGTTGCTTAAGTGCGAGCACTTTGGCGAAATCCCCGTCAAAGTGGAGGAGCATAAGTCCTTGAACCTGGTTCGCGGAGTCATCTTTCACCGCGACCTTATTTTGAACACTGACGACGAGTTGATGGAAGACATGAAGAACCGTGGCGTGACACACGTCCGGCGCATTACGCGCAAGGTCAACGGTGAAGACGTTGCCACTGGTGCCTTCATTGTCTCTTTCAAGTTGTCAGTGTTACCAGAGAAAGTCAAGGTAACAACTTATCGTTGCGATGTGAGGCCGTACATCCCGCCTCCTATGCGATGCTATCAATGCCAGCGATTCGGACATATGGTATCTCGCTGTTCGAATCAGGCTGTATGTGGTACATGTGGACGAGTAGCTCACGGCGCGGAGGAGTGCACAACTCCATACAAGTGCACTAACTGCTCCGGTTTTCATTCTCCTCGGGATCGGAATTGTCCGACATACCTGAGTGAGAAGAAGATCCAGGAGATCAAGACCCTGGATGGTCTTTCCTACCAGGAAGCGCGCCGTAAGTTTCATTCTATGAATACACCTGCCCGTACACTCGACTATAGCTTGATAGCTCAGAGTCTTCCAGGTTCGTCATTTACGACCAAGACACCTGTCCAGACCGCTGCGCCCAAGGCGACTGTTGCTGCTCCCAGCAACGTCGCAAATAGTCAAAGCTCGAAGGGGGGGACCACCCCACCTTCGACCAACCAGAAGTCTGTGCCGGCTGGGAACTCCCAGCCGGCACAGCAAGGGGGGAAGACTAAGTCTCCCCCCCCCTAGGAGGTCGACGAAAGTCGTGCCCCAGCCGGCGGAGGCGGATTCGTTGACCAGGGCTGGGAAACCATCTCCCAGCCCGTCTAAAACTGAAAAAAGAAGGGGAAGAAGAGCGCCCGTTCTGAGCGCTCTCGGCCTTCCCCTGCGAAGGAGAAGTCATGCCCCCCATCTGGAGGGTATGAGTCTGCGCCAGGAGGCACTCCTGCTCCCAAACCTGCGCGCTCTCCTCGTAGGGGACCCCCTCGCGCCCGAAATTTGTCGAAGTTCTGGGCGGCACCCCTGCCATCTTTTGATGACGGGATGGATGTCGCGCTGTCCTCTACATCTACGGATGTAGAATTAGATAGTGTTTAGGCTAACGAGCATTTTTCGCTCATAACCTAACACTCCTTTTACAGTCCACACTATGACACTGTTACAGTGGAATTGTAATGGTTATGACAGGCATCTTGCTGAGTTACGTCAGCTTATTAGTGAGTACGCAGCGAGTATAGTCTGTATTCAGGAGACCAATTTCAGACCTGGTCATCATACGGTCTTGAGGAATTTCAAACTATACTCGACAGAACGATACTATGCTCACCGGGCTTCCGGAGGCGTTGGCATTTTTGTACGTTCTGATAGCTACAGCGAAGAGGTTCCATTACGAACCCCTCTAGAGGCTGTAGCTGTTCGCGTCTCGCTGCCTGTCATAGCAACAGTGTGTAATGTTTATCTTCCACCCGGCCAGCATCTGAACATCAATGATGTCGCTGATCTTATAGATCAGCTTCCACCACCCTTCCTCTTATTGGGCGATTTTAACGCCCATCACCCCATATGGGGCTCTGAGACGCCTTGTCCCCGAGGAAGAGAGTTGGAAACACTTATAACAGATCTGGATTTATGTATTTTGAACACAGGGGAACCAACTCACTTTAGTGTACGTTACGGCACATACTCTCGCATAGACGTAAGTCTATGCAGCCGAACGTTGGTTCCACTGTTTCGGAGGAATGCACACGATGATCACTGTGACAGTGACCATTTTCCCATTATTCTTACTTTGTTGAAACATAAACCCGTCGAGGCTCCCCCTCGATGGATTCTTAAACATGCTGATTGGCCAAAATACACATCACTAGCTGTCTTTCACGATGATGTCAGGCGGACCGTCGGCGAGGAAATAACTTACGTCACCCAAGTTATTCTTGCTGCTGCTGAGGAGTCCATTCCGTTTTTCTCGGGGGCTCCTCGCCGAAAACTCGTTCCTTGGTGGAACGATGAAATAGCAGCAGCCATCAAAGAACGCCGTCGCGCTCATAAACGTTACCGTCGACAGCCTACTGTGGAAAACTTGGTAACATTTAAGAAACTCCGCGCTAAGGCGCGAGTTCTTATTCGACAAAGTAAGAAGGCTTCATGGGAGAGATATGTGTCGTCCATGACGTCGCATACTCCATCATCTCAAGTGTGGACGAACCTTCGACGACTTTCGGGTATTCAAGGATCATCTGCTGTACCGGGAATTTCCATTGCAGGCAGTGTCGCCACTGATCCCCTTGCGATTGCTAATCGTCTCGCTAGTCATTTCGCGGATGTCTCTGGCTCCGGGAATTACAATCCTGATTTCCTCCCTCTGAAGCGGGAGGCTGAACGTCATCACCTTAGTTTTGCCACCCAAGCTTCAGAGGACTACAACGTGCCCTTTACGGAGTGGGAACTCCGCAGCGCATTAGCGCTTTGCAAGGACACGTCTCCTGGACCGGACAACATGCATAACCAGATGTTGAAACACCTTAGTGATGATAGTTTACTATATCTCCTTCGTGTGTTCAACCGAATCTGGACAGAGGGTGATTTTCCGTCTCAGTGGCGCGAGGGCATAGTCATCCCTGTCCTCAAGCCTGACAAAGATCCTAAGTATGCAGGAAGTTACAGACCGATTTGTCTTACAAATTGCCTGTGTAAGCTCTTTGAGAGGATGGTAAATCGCAGAATCGTGTGGTGTCTGGAGAAACAAGGACTCTTGTCCGAGTACCAATGTGGATTTCGAGTCGCTCGATCCACCACAGACCACTTGGTACGCCTGGAGAGCTCTATCCAGGATGCGTTTCTCCGCAAACAGCATTTGGTAGCTGTCTTCTTTGACTTGGAGAAGGCCTACGACACCACCTGGCGATATGGCATCCTTTCAGTCCTGCATCAATGGAGATTCCGAGGTAACTTGCCGGTATTTATTGCGAATTTTTTGTCCCTCCGTCTATTCCGTGTCCGAGTAGGGAGGACATATTCGCAATACCACGTTCAAGAAAATGGAGTACCACAGGGATCGGTTCTTAGTGTCACTCTGTTCGCGATTGCCATAAACGGTATTGTCACGGCTGCTGGTCCAGCCGTCATACCGTCCCTATATGTGGATGATTTTGCTCTGCACTATAGCTCGTGCAGTATGGCAGTCGCAGAGCGACAGTTACAGCAAGCTATTAGGAGGGTGGAGAAGTGGACCTTAGAACATGGCTTTCGGTTTTCTGCCGCAAAGACCTCCGTTGTCCACTTTTGTCGTCAACGTACACTTCACCCTCATCCTGAGCTTTATCTAGGTAATGTCGTTCTTCCAGTTGTTGACACCTACCGATTTCTTAAGCTCCTTTTTGACAGTAAATTATCGTGGGAGCCACACGTGCGGCAGTTAAAAGTGCAATGCACTAGGAAGCTTAATATCCTTAAGTTTCTTAGCAGCACTTCTTGGGGGGCTGACCGCGCGGTGCTCCTGCGATTCTATCGGGCACACATTTTATCCCGGTTAGACTACGGCAGTGCAGCATATGGCTCCGCAAGACCAAGCGTTCTTGCGAAGCTGAACAGTATCCACCACAGCGGGGTTAGGTTGGCGACGGGAGCTTTTCGTACAAGCCCCATCGCTAGCCTGCTCGCTGAGTCTGGTGTGCCGCCTTTACACCTGAGGCGCCAGCAACTTCTACTTACATATGCTGCAAATTTGCGACAGATGCCACTTCATCCCAGCTATCCTTGCGTGTTCAACAATGGCAACCGTTTGCTGTACGCTGCTCGTCCTCGAGCGACGCGGCCGGTTGGGATACGCTTGGATAACATTTCCGAATTGTTTGACGTACCTTCGGTTCCTTGCCTTGTCAGACAACCAAGTGGGGTACCTCCGTGGGTCGTACGACGACCTGAAGTAATCCTGGATCTGCACACTGGTCCAAAGGAAAACACGGACCCTTCGATTTATCGGAGGCTCTTCCTGTCCGTTGTTGGCCGCTATCCAGGTTCAGTCGTCGTCTACACGGATGGTTCAAGGTCAGATACGAAGGTGGGCTGTGCGTTCGTTGTTAACAATGATAGGTTCCTTTTTGCTCTTCCGGCAACCTGTAGTGTGTACACAGCAGAGCTCTATGCTATCTATGAGGCTCTGCGGTACGCACTGTACAATGAGCGCCGACACTTTCTTCTGTGTACCGACTCCTTGAGTTCGCTCCAGTCTATAGATACCTGTTTCCCTCGGCACCCTCTGGTGCAGCTAATCCAGGACCTGCTGGCCGGGTGTTGGGATGCTGGCACCAGAATCACATTTCTGTGGCTCCCAAGCCACATGGGCATAGAGGGAAACGAGTTAGTAGATCAGGCTGCCAAGGAGGCAGTTACACTGCCCACGTTGCCTTTCCAGGTTCCAGTAAGTGATATTCGCTCCCAGCTGAGACATCTTGTTATGTCCCATTGGGAGATGGAGTGGCAGGCCATTCCACTTCCCAATAAGCTGAGAGCGATAAAAGGAACAACGAAGGTATGGAGGACTTCCCTTCGGGCTTCGCGGAGGGAAGCCGTGGTATTATGTCGTCTTCGGATCGGCCACGGTATCTTGACTCACTCGCATCTTTTGAAAGGAGAACCCCCTCCGGTGTGTACCTGCGGCGACCACCTTACCGTGGTGCACATCCTTACGGAGTGTGTGGACCTGGTCGATCTGCGCCGTAGTCTTAACCTTCCGAGTACTATCTCCCTTATCTTGCGTGATGACGAGCAGTCAGCAGACCTCGTCATCCGCTTTATGAGGGATAGTGGACTGTTTTCTCGTGTGTAATGCTGTCCTTTGTCCTAGTGTGTTTTGTGTCACTTTCGCTTTTATCCTATTGACTTAATTTTAGTTTGTTTTGCGTATTTTAATGTGTTATTTTAACGTCTCTCGTAAATTCTGTACTACCAGGCAATGCCTTATTCTTTTGTTTTCCTGTAGATTCTCTTATTTTATTAGAAAATAAGGCATTGCGTATTAGATCCACTGATTGTTTTAATCTCACCCTCATTTTTCTCCATCATTTTTTAAACTCTAGTCAGTGGATATGTTTTTAAAATTTTAACATCATCTCTCATGTCGTTTATCACATTCCATTAGGGGCCGATGACCTTCGATGTTAGGCCCCTTTAAACAACAAGCATCATCATCATCATCAGAAGACTACCATTGACTCCACAGCATAGACGTGCACGCCTGGCATGGTGCCGGGCTAGAGCGACTTGGATGAGGGAATGGCGGAACGTCGTGTTCTCCGATGAGTCACGCTTCTGTTCTGTTCTGTCTGTGATAGTCACTGCAGACGAGTGTGGCGTCGGCGTGGAGAAAGGTCAAATCCGGCAGTAACTGTGGAGCGCCCTACCGCTAGACATCGCGGCATCATGGTTTGGGGCGTTATTGCGTATGATTCCACGTCACCTCTAGTGCGTATTCAAGGCACGTTAAATGCCCACCGCTACGTGCAGCATGTGCTGAGGCCGGTGGCACTCCCTTACCTTCAGGGGCTGCCCAATGCTCTGTTTCAGCAGGATAATGCCCGCCCACACACTGCTCGCATCTCCCGACAGGCTCTACGAGGTGTACAGATGCTTCCGTGGCCAGCGTACTCTCCGGATCTCTCACCAATCGAACACGTGTGGGATCTCATTGGACGCCGTTTGCAAACTCTGCCCCAGCCTCGTACGGACGACCAAGTGTGGCAAATGGTTGACAGAATGGAGAACCATCCCTCAGGACACCATCCGCACTCTTATTGACTCTGTACCTCGACGTGTTTCTGCGTGCATCGCCGCTCGCGGTGGTCCTACATCCTACTGAGTCGATGCCGTGCGCATTGTGTAACCTGCATATCGGTTTGAAATAAACATCAATTATTCGTCTGTGCCGTCTCTGTTTTTTCCCCAACTTTCATCCCTTTCGAAACACTCCTTCTTGGTGTTGCATTTGCTCTGTCAGTCAGTGTATCATGTATCATGTCGTCCATCACGTTCCATTAGGGGCCGATGACTTTCGATGTTTGGCTCCTTAAAACAACAAGCATCATCATCATCCACGGAACTGCTACGAAGGTGTAGCAGGGGGAGAGGTGATACTCCCACGTGGCGAGTCCCAGGTGGCGGATAGGGGGGTCCTAACCGGTTTGCCGGCGGACTTGAGGGAAATAAAATACCTCTCGCGGACCAAACACACTACCCCTTCGGGTTGGGGACGCATATGTAGAATACATCCGTGGTAAACCCTGCCTGTCGTATGAGTCGACTAAAAGGGCGACCTAGGCGCGGACATGGATTGCGGTTTGGTATAATGTGTTGGACCTCCTGTGGATGGGAGGGGTTGAGTACATTCACAGGTAATCCCTGCCTGTCGTAGAAGGCGACTTAAAGGGCCATGTGGCCATGGTCCCTTTTTATTTTTATTTTTCCGAGGGTCAGATGTAGACCATTTCAATATTTTGATGTGCGTGCTGCCCGGAGATGGGCCTCTTACGTGTGCGATTACGCCCAAAAGCCCGCAACTGTCCACCCGGGACCATTGCGTGGTGGGAGCGCCATGTACCTTGGCAGTAGTATCCGCCTGACAACACAGGTCCCCGCACAGCCGAATGCCAGAAGGACATATTATTATTTGTTACCGTTTTTTTTTTTTTTTTTTTTTTTTGTGGTAGGTAGAGGTGAAAGAAGGTGCGGGGGTGAACGGGTCTCAAACTACGAAATTAAAGTTAATGTAAAATTTAACAAGGTTATATTCTCTTTTCAAAATCAAGAAATAACAAGCATGGAAGGTACAGAGTAGCAAGGCAACAAAAGAGCAACAACAGTATGTACAGGCTTTGGGCTTCGAGCCCCGAACTCACAATTCTTGAGCAGTTAGCCCAAGCTTACATGTACATAAGGTTTAACAAAGGGGCAGAAAACCCCAATCATGCCCAGGAGCACTTGCTCCAAATTACACAGTAAGACCTCCTAGAGGCACGCAGAAACAAATTTCAAAAGAGCGATCCGCTCTCAAAGTTTTAAGCCTATCAAAAGGCCACACCTAACTCGACCTTCAAGCTGTCCTCTAAGGACGTAAACACAGGGGTAAAATACCCAACCTACTGAGGCCTATTAAGCGAGAAAAGGATAATTACATGGCCTCTAAAATACCAATGTGAGAGGAGGCGAACTGCACTCCTAATACATTTTGTTTTAAAACCTAATCTGTCTCTAGGCCACAAATGCAAGGGCTAATCCCATACTAAAGAGGTGACTTTTGAAAGAAACAATTTACATTACGTTAAAGAAGAATTGGTTGTGAAAAGGTAAGTTCACCTCAAAACAATATGAGTGGGAGCTCGAGAGGGTTAAGCACTCTCTATCCCAATATGTAGCTTAAAAGAGAATAGATACTAAGAGTCTTTACATTTTAGGGAAACGTTACATGGTGGAAAAGCTTCGGACCCGCCCCGAGAGTTAAACTGCTGAGCTAGCAAGAAAATAAGTTATTATACGGCCATTACCTGGTTGTTGAACTGCTGCCCAAAGAAAGAGGCGCTTCCCGCCCCCTGCTATGTACTTTACACACTGAAAGATGGTACAGAAGTGGCGCCGAGACCCTAAAATCAGCAGTTTATATACTCTCGCGGAAAGTTCGAGGCGTTTCAGGAAAGAAAACACCCGCCAACAATCATTTATTGGTTAGGGTTAAGCAGCATATCCAATTTGAAGAAGAAACACCTTATTGGTTATAAATTAATTAAAGAAATTCGGGATTGGCTAAATTCAAAACAAGGGGAAAGAAAGGGGTATACAGCCAACTTAAACAATACCAGAAAGAAATTTAACAAGAAACAAACTTTTGAAATAAAAATTTCTCCAAAAAACAGTTCTTTCACCTTGCACTAGGGTGCACTATTGTAGTTCTTCAGTAGTGTCCTCTAGAAGAGAAAGTTCACACTTCTTACTACAAGCAAAACAAAAATACGTCGAAAACGACCCAGTTCAGAAACTTCATAATTTCCAATCTTCTGGGTAACTTGAAAATTAATACATTAGATAAAGTTCGGACTTTCTCCAGCAGAGGATTTTCAACTGGCGCAACGTTTGAATTAGCGGCGTGGAGGTGTACTGCCCGGTACAGACCTCCCCCCCCCCAAAAGTCTCTCCAGGGGTGACACATGAAGTTTGTTTGAAAATAAGGTCCAAGTTATGATGTTGATATGGAGATAAATTGCAGAAGCATTTATACAAATTTTCTAAATTTGGTTTGATCCAGTTTCAAACTTCTTGTAGTAACCGTTGAAGTAATGTCTTTATGTTTGTAGGAATTGAATTCAGAAGAAAAACTTTTAATACTTGAAAGTGAAGAAAAATTTTCTAAGTCCACCAAATATTGCAGTAGAATTCCCAAGTGTAGTAATTGCTGATAGTAAATGTCCATGTAGTTGATTGAATTGGATGGCCAGACCGGCCGCTGCAGCTTGTGTCCAGAGGAGGCCGCTCGGTCCCCTCAAGTACCCTGAGATACCGCTCGCCCGCACTATGAGAGGAGTAGAGGTGTTGAAGCACGCCGCGCCCGCGGTGAACATATACAGGCTGCGGGCCGGTAGCAGATCATGCGCCGCACATCAGCCTTGGCCGGGAGGAGTGCTCCGGCTCGCCGTACACAGGTTGGCCTCACTGGGGAAGGGCGGGCCCATACCCTGCCTCAGGAACGGTACGGCGCCGCGCTGCTGCCGGGGCACTGAAACATTAAAGCTCGGCGGCAGAATTTTGTTTGACCAGAATGATTTTTAGGGTACAGTCGCAGTGGAGGAGATAAGTGACCAGCGGCGTGGAGATATTTATTTCATTCCTCTAAGCCACTGTGTGTTGTGGAGCAGGAGACGGGAGCGTGGTAATGGCCGTGGCAAGGACAGGATGGCAGTTTACCTAATCGGGGAAGGTTTACAATCAATGGTTACAAAGTAAACAGATTCCAAGGGCGGAAGGCCTTAAAGGTGAAACCCCTAAAAAAAAAATAACCTTCCTATTTCTTTCAAAATTATATGAAACAAGTTAACACAGAAATTACACCGGTTTCACCTGTGACAGGTGAACCCTAAATATCCTCTCGGTGGCTGGATTACTTAACAATAAGGTAACGGGAGTAAGGAAATCGAGAATGATACACGGCCCATGAAATCTGGGGGCAAGCTTGCCCGCGGGAACAAAATTCCTGACCATCACCTGGTCACCTACCTTCAAATTGGTGGGTCTCCGTCCACGATCATATCTTTCCCTAACCTTTTCATGAGACACCTTAAGATTGGCTTTAGCTTTCTTCCAAAGATCTTTAATATTATCCGGATCTATTGTCTCGGGTAGAATGTCACTCAGAGACCAGAGGTTAGAGAGCGGCGTGTTGGGAACGAACTTGAACATCAACGAAGCTGGGGTAAACTTGTGAGATTCATGAACCGCCGAATTCAAAGCAAAAGCTAACCAATGCAGGGACGTGTCCCACCTAGAATGATCTTCATGATGATAGGCAATAAGCGCGGACCTGAGATTACGATTAACCCGTTCAGCCAGAGATGGTTGAGGGTAATAAGCAGAAGTCGTCACATGAGAGATGGACAAGTCAAAACAGAATTTACGAAAAAGATTTGATGTGAACGCCTTAGCATTATCAGACACAATATATTGGC